>NC_080382.1:20603799-20928948 GCF_014773155.1 Arachis stenosperma
AATATTTTAAATATAAATATAAATTTTTAAATTTATTTTAAATTAAATAAAATTAAAAAATAAATAAATTTAATATATAAATAACTAATTTATAAATATTATTAGTAAATTTTTATCTTGATAATAACAATATAATTTTTTTTAATTTTTTAATTTAAATTTATTTATTTTATATTATATATATATATTAAATAATTTAAAATATTTTATTTTTTATAATTTATTTTTTAATTATTGATATTAAATTTATAATTTTAAAAATAAAAATATAAAATTATTTTTTAACTCAATAAAAAAGCGACTGAACAGAGACTGCCGCTAGTTTAATTAAACAAAATACGTGAGCATTATTCATTTTATAAAGTGTAATACTTTATGACTCCAATAAGTATATATAATTATATATATATAACTCTTCTTTATTTGGAATCAAGAGATCATTTACATCATTCCATTTATTTTATCCGTGAGTTCTATATATATAACTCTATATATAATATAGAGTTCTATTAAATAAGACAAATCAAGGTACGTAAACGGTATTTTTTTAAGCCAATAAACTATAATTCAATAGTAGTATAGTATTTTTTTCTCATCAAAAAATTTTTAATTTGAATTTTACTTTTAATTTAAAAAAAATTATATTTTTTCAAAGAACTCTATTTAAATATAATTTATTTCAACGTGTTATAATAAAATATATTAGAGTTCAAACTCGGAAACTAATAATTAATTATATCTACTATATTAACAAAAGATCAGAATCATTAAAAGTTTTGAGAAGTTAATTAGTTTCATTACAATAATATATCTATTGGGAGAATTCGTAGACATCTAATTTTTTCTATGTGCATGTTTGGACGTCATTATTTTGTTAAAAAAAAATTTTTTTCAATGAAAAAAGATCTTTTTTTATTTTTTAACATGTTTAGCAAATTTCCAAAAGTAAAAGTAAAAGCACTAGTAAAATCAAAATAAGATCTTTTTTTAGAAGCTGTAATTTACATCTTTTTTTAAAAGATCTTTTTTTTTCTTAAAAAAAAAGATGTTTTTCATGTAATAAATAAACAAAAAAGTACTTTTATATTGTTATACCCAAACATAATTGATAGATAAAAAGACCTTTTTACATGAGATATCCAAACATAAAATTACTTTTACTTCTCTATAAGATCTTTTAAAAAAAGATAATTGAAAAAAAGATCTTTTCTTAAGAGTTTACCCAAACAAGCCCTATACGTCCTCTTATGAAAAGCAAATCATCCTATATATTAATTAGGTCTTAAATTACCTCCTACCAGCCACTCCATAACCATGAGGGGTTTGATGGATATAAGGATTTATGATTTATTTTTTTTAATAATTATTATATCCAAAAGTAAATTTGTTTTATGCTATATAAACATAAAATAATTTTCTTAAACTAACTTATTCTTCATATATTCGAATAGGGTATTTATGAGTGCGAATAATCTAATTACTTTGATAAAACTGACCTGACTCGACTATATTGATTCTGTATCCAACGGATAATCAGGTGCAATTAGTTCGGACCGATTAAACTCAATCTTAATTGATTCGAATATTAATTTTGAAGTTAAAGAATTTGAACCAATCTAATTATTTGATTAGATTTTTATTAATTTTATAAAAATAAAATATAATAATATATATGTTAGAATATAATTAGGATCAATTAAGATCAATTAGTATTATTTAGTATATCTGAATATTTATTATAAGAGATTACGTCTTTATTATTATGATTCTTTTAGTACTTATAAATACTCTTTCATATTGTATCATTTCAGACAACTTAAATAAACAACTTAAATACACTCAATAATACACAAATTTTTTCTCCAATTTAGCCTCTTATTTTTAACAATATATGCAGTTTTATCCTCTCTCTAATTTAAATTATGATATTTATTTAACTATAACTTTAATGATGTATTACTTTTTATATTATTTTATTTACCATTACATGCATATTATTTACATAAAATTTTTTATTTTTTTAATTTTTAATTGAACACCTGATTATCCAAACAATTATTTCGGATTGGTTCGAGTTCATTATATTCACAAAAAAACCTTAGATCTAAACCCATTAAAATTTAATCAATTTGATTTTTTCTTCTTTAAATCCAAACCAATCTGACGTTAGAAAAAACAATTCAATTCTTTTTAAAATAATTCATCTAATTTTTTTTAACTTAATTTCTTAAAAAGTAGTTATGCCAAAAATTAGTTAAAGCAAACAAACTCTAATAAATACTTGTGTGTTAGAGCAAAAAAAATAAAAATAAGAAAAAGTTCAATTCCGTTTTAAAAAGGCATTTGATTCTTCAAAAACTAGAAGTTGAGGAACCCACCTTCATTGGGCATATATATTTAAAAAGAAAATGCCATAAAAGAAAAGTAGGCAATAATATTTATGTGGTGGGCAAGGCAAATATTAATATGGCCATAGGAGGAGCGAAGAAAATAAATAATATTTTTTGCGCAAATGGAATATATGTATATATAAGGTTTATATAATTTTGTTTTGAATTAAATTGTAGAGAATACTTAATACTATTAATAGAGACCATAATAAAAATGGAGTCTTATTAATTGGTTCTTGAGTCATACCATCCAACTAATAACTAACAACTTTATAAAAGTCTGAAAATTAAGCATTTCCCAAAAGTCCTTTATAATAAGATCACTTGACCAAATAATAATAATTATGAATACGAATATGGATTAGCGTGCACACGATTAAAATGGAATAAATAAAATAAAATAAAAATGAACTTAATTAAATGGTTGTGGTTAGATTACAATCTTAGGAAGTTAGTAGACAGGAACCATACACGTCGATGCGTGATTTTGTCACTTTCACCTACTTCCAAATTTCGAATCCATCTAACTATATATATATCACATTTTTTTAGCTATTTTATTTTATATATGAGTTAATTATTAGACCATTGTTCAATTAAAACTTTGTATTTATAATATATGAAGTTTAGAATTTCATATATCCTAGTACTAACATACATTTTTCTATATAATATATAGGCAATTAAATATCTATATATATAGAATATTTTTATATTGACAATATAATGAATAGAGTCATTTATGTAAAATAATACTTTTATTTCAAGACAAATTTATCTATTTTTTAACGACTCAAATACTTAAAAAATGGTAGAAATAGGGATTGAAGTATAATGTTTTGGCCTTATTTTTTTTTTTTTTTATATCTATACTTCTATTTTGGGATATGAATATACAAATAAACACAATTTCATCATTTTATTTTATTTTATTATGAGACAAAATATTTAAATTAATTGTTAGGTCTCTTACCCAATAAGTGTCCCGGAAGAGAAATACATACATAAGTATAAAGATATACTACAAGAAATTTGGCCAATTAACTCTCAATTGAATTAACTAGTGATCCTTTTCTTGCTAATTTCAAATTGTTAATTAATGGGGCAAAAATAATATAATTTGTCATAAAATTATTTAGCGACGCAAAATGTTAGTCACTAAATCCATCATTAAATCAAAAGTTAATTTCACAGCAAAATAGATTAATATAATTAATCGTTGCTAATTAACAATAAATTTTATCGCACCGAATTCGTTACAACATCAAAGTTAACTTCATAGACAAAAAAAATTTCGTCAATAATTAGAGACAAATTGTGTTATATTTAACAACTTGTCACAAATTATTCTTTAATAGTTTAATACCATTGCAAATCCGTTACATTTTGTAACAAATATATTTAGAAAAAAAAACAAATATTAAGACTAGTACAACTTGTTTTAATTTTATGTTTTAAAATCTTCTATTTGACACTTTTACCAAATTAAATACATTTTATATTATTTGATTTAATTTATTAGTATGAGACAAGGACATGTTTCTGTTGAGAAGGGAAATTGTTCATTGTAACAGAAGATAGATACATAGAAAGGAAATGAAGATTATGATTTATGCGTTAAGTGTAGGTTTAAGGGTGTAAGGTGTTGCAACTTACAACAGATTCACCAACTGGTTGTTAGGGTTTGAACAATTCCAAGCAAACAACCACTTCTATCTTCTTCTCTTCTTCTCTTCTTCTCTTCTTCTTCTTGTTGTTCTTCATATTACATCTCACATACAAGTTCCTAACACCATTCAATGTTTCTCTTGTTACACTACCATAAACCAAATTATAAGGCCATGCTTTGTTCCTAGAAATTTCTATATTCACCTCTTTAATTTTTTTCTTGAACAAAAAAATTTAATAATTAATTAATAAATAATTAGTTTGATAAAGCATATTTATTCTAAAGTAAAAATTTAGGTGCAGTTAACTTTATATAAAGTTAATAATTTAACATGTTTGACTTAATTTATTATCTAACAACTATCAATTATCAACTATCAACTTTACATAAAATTAACTACACCCGAGTTTTCACCTTATTATAATACAAAAAGTTGTTCATCATACATATATATTTGTTTAAAAGAAGTTAAGTATTAATATATTATTCTTAGCATAATAATTTTAATTGAATAATTAACTCATGATAACGATATGTCTTTATATTGGCCAACAAAGAAATTTAAGAATAAAACCTCAAGTTATGACCTTTTGATATGGTTATATTATAGGAATCAAACACTTTTAATAATATAATAATAATAATACACTTTTAAATAAAGGTAATTGTGTACTAATATAATAATACACCTTTAAATCTTAATATTTGAACAAATTAAAAAGTTTTTAAATAATCTAATAATTATGATTAAATAATTTAAAATCCACCATAAAAAATAAAATAAAATCATTGAACTCTTAAAGAAGAAATTATTGTGTATAAAACATGAATAAAACACTAATAAAATAAAGTATATTTTTATACTATTCTTTTTTCTTTTCTAATGCCGTTTGTCACACGTGACATTCTCAACAATGATTGATATTGAAATTTGCTAATTGTTTATTCCTTTGCAAATTTTTCCTCTCACTATAGACATACACACAAATTACAAAACCACACAAATAAATAAATATATAAATAAATAAATAAATAAAGGTAGTTGGTGTTGGGAAGTAATCAATTTCTTTCACTAATAAATAAACATATTTTTCCTTCCATTGGTTGTTACTATTATTATTATTATTAAACATATTTTCTTCCTTCATTCAATAGGTTGTTACCATTGTTTCAATCAGATAATAATAACAATAATAGTTTAATATTATTATTATATAATACAATAATATGAAATTTATATATCTTGGGATTGCCACTTGTCTAGGCTTCCCCAAACTGTGGATTCTTGTTCTTTCTCTGTAAACTTTGCTCTTAACTTCTTACCCTTTTGTTTGCTTCTTCTCACACTCTCTCTCTTTCCTCTTCTTTCTTCAGGTATCTCTTTCTCTCTTTTCTGTCATCTCTTCACTTTTTCTCTTTCAAATTATTATTCTTTTTCTTCTGTGTATGGTGTTTTTCCATGTTTTGTTATTCCAAACCATAGCATATTAATAAGAATAAAATAATAATAATAAAATTGTTTTCTGTTCCTTGTTTGTCATGTGTTTTTGTGTTCTTTGTTTCTGGTGTTGCGGAATTTTGTTTGGTTTTCTGAACCATGTTTGGTTACATAGGTTTCTGCTACCTGCTGCTACTGTTCTTGCAACTCTAGATGAAAAAAGAATGCTTTTTTTTATTATTTTTTTGCTTAGTTAAACCAAACAAAGCAAAACCCTTTTTTTCCTTTTCTTGATAGTGTTGTATTACATGGTATGCTTAATAAATGAAAGTGCCACAGTCCTAAGTGCATGGTAACTGAAATTACTTTCATTCATTGAAAGTTTTCTTAGCTGAAATATGCAGGAGCAGGATCTAGGTACTAGTTCAATGAAGTGGTGGTGTTGTTTCATAGAATCCCCTTACCATGTTTTAGTTTCCTTTTTCCATGCAAATTATGAATTCGCCGCCGTAGGTACCGGTGAGAGTTTAGTCTAGTGGTAAGCGAGTTGAACCATGAAGGAAATACCAAAAGTTCAAAATTTTTTGAAGATAGTTCTTGGAAGAGTGCATAGGCATATTGATGAATGTATGAAAGTATGATGTTGAAGGTTTGGAAGAGTACTAACTCTTTTAGTTGTCCATTTTTGGAGGGTAAAACTAAAATTGAAAAAGAAAAAAATTTTTGGAAGAAAACAAAAATTGTTAAATTATCCCATGAAATTTGAGTGCTTAGCCTTATAATAAAATAATCTTTTTGTTTGTACTTGGGGGACTTCTATATTATGAATTTTTCCGAAATTCAGTCTTTCATCATTAACATGTTCATCCATTTTTGGCAATTTCCTTTTTAGGCTTAATCCACAGAGAAATTCCCAACTAAGATTCCATGGAAGAGGTAACATTATAGCTTCTCAAAGCCTCATTGGAGAAGATGTTTATGTGAACTAGATTTCGAAGAAGGGACCAAGAATAATAACTAAACCTCTCATTTTCAAATTGCAAAGTCATATATATTATATATCATATATCATATCATCATCATGTATCAGAACCAGGCCTTTCCTTCAGGATCCTATGAAGAAATGTTATCTGGGAATTCCCTATTAACTCATCATAACTATGGCGATTCGGTTGGAGGAGGAGGACACAACAATGAGCTGAAGTTCATCACCTCTCTAGGTGAATCAATGACTATGCAGCCTCTTGAAGAGCATTCCAATGCTGCTGCGACCGGCGATCCATCTTGCAACTCTTTTGGTGATCAAAACATTCAGTGCCAAGGTTTGTCGCTTAGCCTTGGATCGGTTATGCCTTCTATTGCAACATCAATGCCTCATCACTTTCAATACCCGCAGTATCACAACTCTAGCTTCACTTCACTGATGAATGCCATGCCAAACTTAAAGGGAAATAATGGATCATCTCTTAAGGATGATGAGGTGAGAAACACCGAATGCATGACCCCGCCAATGTCTTCCGGAGGATTCTACAACTCTATAAAGAGGGAAGGTTTGTATAACAATACTAATCATCCTTCAATGTGCCTCAGCGAAGGCCAGGTTGATCCAGGCCTACACGGATCGGCTGGTTTTTCCTCCAGTACTGCCTTAAACTCACAATACCTGAAGGCAGCACAGGAGTTGCTTGATGAAATAGTTAATGTTCGAAAGGCTTTGAAGCAACCCGGATTGGAGAAACAACAGAGTTTTCGTGATGCCGGATTAGATGGCTCCAAAGATTCTGATGGAAAATCTAATAGTCAATCTATGCAAGTATCTTCAGGTGCCAATGGTTCTGCTGTAAACTCTTCAACCGAGCTATCGCCGGCAGACCGACAGAATTTGTTGGACAAGAAGACAAAACTTTTGGCTATGTTAGATGAGGTAATTAAAATGCTATACCCTTTATAAGTCTTTATCTCTTCACTAATACTCTAATGTCATGATTTATTTAAATCCCAATGGAACTGATGAGAAATATCAGTGATTTGGTGACATTTAGTTTCATATGGTTGATCTTATATTATGCAAATTTAGTTTCATAAGTAGGTTGCATTATTGTTGAACCATATGCTTAGCTAGAATTTTCTTTGTGCTCATCATAGGTAGATAAAAGATACAGACAGTATTGCCATCAGATGCAAATTGTGGTATCATCATTTGATATGGTTGCCGGGTGTGGAGCTGCCGAACCGTACACTGCGCTTGCATTGCGCACAATTTCACGCCACTTTCGATGTTTGCGCGACGCCATCAGTGGCCAGATTCAAGTGACTCAGAGGAGCCTTGGAGAGCAAGAGGGAATACCTCGGCTCCGCTACGTCGATCAGCAACTAAGGCAACAAAAGGCACTTCAGCAACTTGGTGTGATGAGGCAAGCTTGGAGACCTCAGAGGGGACTTCCTGAGAGCTCTGTTTCTATACTTCGCGCGTGGCTATTCGAGCATTTCCTTCATCCGTAAGTCACCTTATATCTTTTCTTAATCAACAGTGATATTCATATTAGAATAGATAATTCTTGGAGAGTTTATTTGATAATTTCTATTCAAATTTTTCATTCTTATCAGTTATCCAAAGGATTCAGAGAAGATTATGCTGGCAAGGCAAACAGGCTTGACCAGAAACCAGGTACAATTTAATGTTTTCCTAACTGCACATTATGTTCATATATGATTATTATGAGTTAAGGCCAAAAGATCAAGAATCTACAAATATTTCCATGGTATCAAGTTAGTTCACTAGAAATTTTGTACATTAATTTGGCCCCTTAATTTAGATCACCTTATATGTAGAAGCTTCTGTTTCGGTCAATTGCCAACAGAGTAGATTTGTTAAATGTATTCAACCTTCCCGGGACGACCGGTGAATTTTCTACCTTTTGGGCTAATTTGCTAGCATGTTAACCATTTTTGTACCATTTGAAGATTGATTTCATAGGTAATAAAATATACACTCCAAAAATAAGCACCATGAAGTTGCTAAGCTTTTAATATTGGTTCATTTTAGGTGGCAAATTGGTTCATAAATGCAAGGGTGCGGCTATGGAAGCCAATGGTTGAAGAAATGTATAAAGAAGAATTTGGTGACTCTGAGATGAGTTGCAACCTCTTATCTGAAAACAGCATACCAAAAGCTTCAAGAGATGATGTTCAAGTTTCTGATAATAACAAAAGAGAAGAATCACAAGAAAATTTGGCAGCTGTTGATGATAGTGTTCAACATGGTATCCAAAGTAGCGATTATGGTGAAAACCTCATGGATTCTTCTTCTTCAAGGACTAGTAGGAAATTGCAACAATGTGATCAAAGATTTAACATGAAAAACACACCGTTTTCAAATGCTTCTACAATACAAATCAATCACCATAATGGTCATGATGATGGTAATGGTTGCTTAGCTTCTACTCATGCAACATATGATTATTCCGCGTTGGGAAACTTTGCGGCCGTTGGTGGCCATGTGTCCCTTGCGCTCGAGTTGAGGAACCGCGAGAGCAATGGATTAGGCATGTCAAATGGTGATGAGATACACAACAAAAGAAGTAGTAACCAGACTTTGGCTTCTTCATCTGAGAATGATTTGTTGGATTATCATTTGACAGAACAAGAGAAGCAACAGCAACAACAACAACACAAGTTTGGAAATCCACAACAACGGTTGTTACACGAGTTTGTTGTTTGAAATTTGAAAGTTAAGCTACATAGAAGTAGAAATTAGATCTATGATGTTGCTTCTTGTTGATAAAAAAAATTACTGCATCCAATATACTTAATCAAAATGATAATGTATTTTGTAATTGTAATGGTGTATTGTAGTACTTATACTTTCATGCCACGCCCAAATTGCTTTTGGACATCCAAAATTAATGTTGTTGATAAAAGTTTTCATCTCCATTCCATACCAGTAGTTCTAGTTTTGTTTAAATGTTTAAGTATTTGTGGTCACTTTATCAATCACCTCAACAATGAGGCAATAATTGGATCAGCAGCAAGGTTTATTTTAGCTTCACAGAATCTTCATGCACATAATGTTACTAAACTAGATACTCATTTTCTTTCTTTCTACTATTGATTTTTGTCATTCTTTTTGGGTGAATTATTTCAAATTCATTAAGAGCTGCCATGACTATGCAGGTTCACAAGTTCTTCTGGTTTGCTCAATCATTTTTGGCTGCCAGCTACCGTGAAATAATTTATTATAAATTTATAATATTCTAACTGTGTAGCGCTGCTAATCTGCTATGAACAAATATAACAGAAAAGAAACAACCGCAACTATTGTTACATTCTTCAACCTGCTATTGTATTTTTGTTGTGCCAAAACAAAAATAAGCATTTCGATTCAAGCAAATTTCCAAACTTTGCTAATTCATTCAATACTTACATAACATATATGATTACATTTCTCTACAATTTTATTCCATCTAAGCCATTGAAGCATACAAGCAGCAACCAAATTTTATCATGACTCAGAATAAGGTATAGGCGTCATGCTCTAATAATCAGGGATGGCAGAAAAGCGGTATCCTTGGGCACCTCGCCATGCATAATACGCAAGTCGAGTCTCATAAAAGCCTGTGGCCGAAAAAACAGTACTATGTTGCAGGATTAGCCAATAAAAGATTGTGATAACAAAAAAAAAAAAAAATAATAAAGGTTGCATGATATAAGCAAACTAGATTTCTTTGGTCTACTATTGCAATTGCACTATCTTATGAACAAACAAGACAATCGAGAAAATTGTCAAGAAACATCATCTCACTTGGAAACGCACATCGATAAAAGCCTTTTTGTAGTCCTACTAGACGGAAGATGGTTAAAATATATCGATAAATTATAATGATAACATGATTATATATTGTCATTCTGTTGAAACAGTCTTCGGTGATTCAATACAAAGGTTGGTAAACAAAAGGAGGCAGCACAGTTTATGTTGTGATGTGAAGTCAATACCGTCAATTTCACTGAAGTTATTTGAACACTAACAAAAACGGATCCTATACGCTTGCCATGCTAGATGGAGCACTCAAAATTATCTTTATGGTTCATATTACAGAACCATCACCAAATTCATCTAAAGGCATATTCGCAGGCTCAGTTGCCAGAAACAGTAACTCCCCTGTTCTTTATGGTAAACTAGAGCAACTAGTGTAAATAAGTAACACACATGACATTCTGGTAAACCCAACATACCTGGGAGAAAGCTAAGAAACCCCAGGGCTAAAAGGCCATAAGCTTGAGAACGATCTCCTCCCATATGACCAGTGAAGATGAAGTATGATAGAAACAAAAGTCCTGTCCCAAGGAATAACAGAAAGAGAGCTAGAGCAATGGATTTCCAGGGAACTTTTTCCAAACTTTTTGGTGTATAATCAAATCGAGGATCGAACGGTCTATTCCGATTACGAATATCATCATCCTCATCTGTAGGAAGAGATGTGTAGCGGACATTGCGCCTAGTTGCCATTTCCTGAGTTCTTTGCTCCTAAGTTATGTGACACAAAACAATCCGAGGCTGCCCTCAAACAAGATAGAATAAAAAGGTTACATTAGATTTAAATCTGATGAGTGCCAAAAAAGAACTTAACCAGAAATTCTAACCCCAGACAACAAAATTATAGAGACTGGGATTCTTTCAGTCAAGGAAGGTTAGCTGCGTCAATGGATTGAAAAAACTACTATCACTTACACTAACAGATTTATGAACACAGAACATACAATAATATGACAAATTTCAGTATTTCATAACAATATTATCATAAACACTATACATGCAAACTGTTTATAATTCACTGTAGTCCTAATCCTACTTAAACATACACAATAAATTTGTCTAGCATTTCTTTTTTTTCCCCTTTTTTTTAAAATTTACGCCATATATGCATCACTAAAAAAAGAGAACAAAAAACAAAAGCACAAATCTTGGGTTTTTAACACTGAATTATGATTTTCCAAACTTGAATTCCTTTAGAACTTACATGGCAGAATTATCAGAGCTGCAGATAATTATGAAACAGCACACATTAAGGTTTGGATATCATTTAATTTTAAACCCTAAGTTACGAGACCCTAGATTTACAGATTGCTTACGAGAACTGTTTAAGATGAACAAAGAGGGAAAAACTATCGGGATTTTCGATTTGCGAGGCTTACCGGTGCTTTGCCGATTGGTCGGAGAGAGTTCAGCCGCCGCCACCGCCGCCGCCGGAGGGAAAAGTGAAGCAAGCTATGAGGTGAAGTTAGAGGGATGCGAGATTTTACTTATTTGTTCCGAGAGACACACAAAAGATGAGTAAAGACCCGGTTCTTCTCCGTGTTCGTTCTCCGTTTTCCCGAACGACAAAAGGATCCTTATCTAAAAAAAAGACATTTCGACTCTTGACCTTTTTATTTTGGAATAATACGATTTTTTTGTTAAAAAATTTATTAAATAATAATAAAAATTAATTTTGTGGGGTTTTATTTGTATTTTATAGGAGTTTTAAATTCCGACAAAAATCTTTTCAACAATATAATCAATTACTATTACTATTACCATTATCTTTTTCATCCTCATTATTATCATTCTTACTTCTATTATTTTTATTATGTAACCATATTTTATCATTATCATTATCTCTTTTACCGTCATCATTACCAATACCAATATTATCAACATTAAAGTTTTCTTCTTTCATTTTTTATTCCATGTTATTTTTTTTCTTTAAAAGGTATTATACTATAATTACTTTTATTTTGTGGCATCATTTTTATCAATGGTTTTTCTTCACTTAACCACCATTGATGAAAGAATTTTTTAAAAACAAAGTTATTAATAGTTTGTGGAGGTTTAAAACCCCCTACAAAATACAAATAAAACCCCCTCACAAAATTAATTTTTATTATTATTTAATAAATCTTTTAACAGAGGGACCGTATTGTCCCATAATAAAAAGATTGAGGGTCGAAGTGTCCATTTTTTGTGGACAGTGATCGTTTTGTCCTTCGTAAAAAGGGACGAGGATCGGATTGAGTGTTTACTCTACAAAAGATGAAAGTCACCTTTAAATTGTAAGTGTACTTTAATACTTAAAAACAATTATTATTAGTTTGAATAAATTATCATTTGTACTCGTAAAAGATGCAGACGTTGATAAATGTACTCATAAAAGAATAAAACGAGTCAACAAAAAAAAAAGAATAAAACGATAATTGTAACCACGAAAGATAGCCTTCATATGCCAAGAGTATCCAAATGTTGGTTATGCAATTTAGGAATGAACGCGGATTCGATATGGCTAAAATTTCGATCCGATCTACACTAAAATCATCAGATCGGATCCAATATCCGTAGTTTTTTAGTTTGGATCCGATCCGATGCGCATATTTGTGGATCGGATAGAATATCGGATATATCCACAAAACACAAAAATATTTTTAAAAGCTTATTTTTATTAAAAAATATCAATAAAATTCATTTTTTCTATTTTTAAAATATATTTACTCTTAAAATAAACATATTTTTTTAAATAATAAATTAAAATAATACAATATATGATAATTATTAGTTGAAATAAAATATAAAAAGAATATTTATTTATTTATTTATTTATTTATTTCTTTATTTTTGCGGATACCTACACAAAATCCACAATCCGATTCGATTAGTGTGCGGATCTTATCCGACAGCCTTGCAGATCGGATCCATATCCGCAATTTCGAATTAGATTCGGATAAATACTGCGGATATGCAGATTGGATCCGATCCATTAACACCCCTAACTTGTAATTGGTCTGTTGGGGTATTTTTAACACACGAAAATCATTTTTTGTAGTTACAATTGTCATTTTATTCTTATATGGGTACATTTGTTAACGTCCGTATATTTTATGGGTACAAATAGTAATTTATTCTTATTAGTTTATTACCATGAGTATGTATACAAAATTTAGTTATAAAATATAGGTTAATACTTAATATATAAAATACATATTAAAAAATATGTATATAATAAATTATTTAAATTAATTAATTTATTATTATTATTATTAAAAAAATTTATAATGTATATTTCTTTTATTTTTATTTAACAAAAACATCAAACAAACCAATCAAATTGGTTATTAATGAATTCTCATTCTAATATTTTAGTTTGAATAAATTTTAGAATAATATTATATATTTAAGTTTTTTTTATGAATTAAGTTTTATTAAGTTAAATAATAAGATTTAAAATAATACTAGTTATAATTTATAATTAATTTTTATTATATTAGATCAACTTAGTTAAATTTAATTAAAAAAAATTTAAATATATAATATTATTTTAAATTTTAATAATCATTTTTTATTAGAATTTAATAGATTTAGTGAACTTGTCTTTATTATTGTTGTTTAAAAAAAACATTTTGAAAAAAAGAGCTTCAAATTGACACTCGTACTAAAAATATTTTTTAATTTAATAAAAAAATATTAATTTTGATTCACCGAAAATATAAAAGATGTTATAGAATTATTTAATTATATTTATTTTTTTAGATAATTTATTATTATATTATTAAATATATGTATAAAATTACTTCAGGAATTAAAAATATATATATTTTTTGGTGACTTTAAGTGTACTATTAAAATTAAATTAAAAAAAATGCAGCAAAACATTGATGATTAAAATATTTTTAAAAAAATAGAGAGACGAAGATATTGATGATGATTCTGGACTCCAGAGGAAATGCAAGTAAGTGAAACAGAGAAGTGAAGGGAAAAAGAGAAGAGAAGAGAAGAAGGTGTAACTGCAAAATGAGCGCATGCCCTCTCTATGGTTCCATAATCAAGCCACCATCATCATCAACAACCCTATCCCTTCTTCTTCGTAATCCTCCATTATCATGCAACTTCCCCACTCTCATTCTCAGGAACCGAAATTCCATCTTTGCCCTTCACTCATACGACGCCATTTCTACTCAAAACGCCATTCGCTTTGACGTACAAGATTCCACCGCAACTGATTCAGCTGAGGTAGTAGTGGAACCTGCTGAAGCACCTCCATCAGGTTCATGTTTGGATTCCTTATTATTCGTTATTCTATTTAGTTTAAGCTGTTAACATAAAAAAGAAGCCATTTTTTTTTCTTCCCAAACATGCCGTAGACAGTGTTGTTGCTGCTGCGAAACCTCAAGAGAAATTAACCAAGCTTCGGAAGAAGAAAGTACTATTTCAAGAAGACGATGACACCATCGACAACCGCTTCAAGCTCCGCAATGGACGAGAGGTTAGTAATTTGAGTGCACAGAACTAATTATCAGCAACAGGAAAAAAATGGAATTAATTGATTTTTATTTTTTTATAAATTGTTAATTATTGTCATGAAACCACTTGTGTAAATTGGTATTTTGAAGTGTGAATCTCGCTTTTTGTTTGTTAAAATTCTTTTTTTTGGAACAACAAATATCGAATTCTAAACTTTTTTTTTTTCGTCATGGAATGAAATTCCTTAGTATCTAACAATTACTATTTGAAGGTATTTGAAGAGAAAGCTTATTTGGTAGGGGTAGAAAGGAAGGGAGATAATGAGGATGTGTTTGGGATAGAAGAATCTCTGAGGGAATTGGAACAGCTAGCTGACACTGCTGGCTTAATGGTTGTTGGCTCTACCTACCAGAAGTAAGTTCTAAGTTCTAACTGCTTTGTAATTTATTTGTTTTTCTTGGTTTGGTTTGCCTTCAATTTGAAACATAGCATAGTTCAACACAAAGGTCGACTTCCCAATGCATTGAAGGTGAGAGTTATGTTTATGTTGCTTGAGAGGAGGGAAATCTTGGTCACTGAATTATTTATGGATAGTGAAGATTACAGAAGTTATTTAAAAAGCTGTATGGTAACTTAAAATAGTTGAATAACTTTATGTGTTATTATATTAATATTTATTATTCAGTGGTCAAGATTCAAGATTTACTTATTTTGTTCTCACCAATGACCAGCCTTACAACTTGATATGCTCGATCTGATGTTGTATCTAATTCTATTCTTTGTGCTTACACTGCGAAAATTCTTTGGGAATAGAGTGCAGGCATTGTAGTTATCTTCTGCGTGCATGACAAACTAGTAACTGAGTCTCTTTGATTCCATTTGTTTTCAACTACCTGAAGGCCACTTCTTATTTATGACAGGAGCTGTATTTAGTTTATTCTTTTCTTCGTCCCAAATTCTTCTGTTGATGTTAATAGATAGGCATTCAGTCTATGTCTCTTACTATTTCTTTTCCCCTTCATCATGCTGTCAATAATTAATCAACGGATTTCCTTACTGTGTTGTATGATTACTGTTTCCAGGATAAGCTATCCTCTCTCTCTCTTTGAAAATGGTTGATTGCTGAATACATATATGTCCTTTTACTGTTTCTTTTGAGATAAAGTATTGTCAGTTGACTCAATTTTTGAGTTGCTGTGAAATTTGTACAGGCTTACTTCTCCAAACCCAAGGACATACATTGGCTCTGGAAAGGTTTCTGAAATTAAGAGTGCAATCCATGCCTTGGACGTTGAAACTGTAATTTTTGATGATGAGCTATCACCTGGGTAAGGGCCCCTTTATATATATATGATGATTGATTTGAAACATATTGAATTTTATAGTCATGTTGCCGCAAAAGCAATGCCACTTTGGGTCTCACACGACATTAATGTCCCTTGTTAATTCTAGGCAATTGCGCAACCTGGAAAAGGTTTTTGGTGGGGACGTGAGAGTTTGTGATCGAACTGCTCTCATCCTTGATATATTTAATCAGCGAGCAGCAACACATGAAGCATCCTTACAGGCAATTATATATATATATATATGGAAAATTTTTTTCTCTTCTATTTTGTGTTTCGTTGCCAGAGCCAGCTTTGGCAAGTAGGAGAACCTAAATCCCATTTCTAAAATCATATGGTCATTCTAGGTTTCATTAGCACAAATGGAATACCAACTACCTCGTCTAACAAAAATGTGGACACATCTTGAGCGTCAATCAGGAGGAAAGGTGAAGGGAATGGGAGAAAAACAAATAGAAGTGGACAAGCGTATTTTGCGAAACCAAGTAAGCAGCTTTTTACAACCACGCCAAAGTTAAAATCAGCTATATTTCATTCAATTAATGTGCTGTGTGCTTATGTCATTCTATCTGTGAAGTTATGTAGGCACATTGTATATCCGATTAGTAATCTTTCGTTACATAGATTATGCATTTCTTCACTGTTATTTCTGCTTTCTCTCTGGAATCTCAGTTTTTGAGTAATATTCTGATGCCTTTGCTTTGACAGATTGGTGCACTTAAGAAAGAGCTAGAATCTGTTAGGAAACACCGACAGCAGTACCGTAACAGGCGTTTCTCAGTACCTGTGCCGGTGGTAGCCTTGGTTAGTTCCTTAAAAGTATATTGAAGCCATTTTTTTTGCTTTTGCTGATATTGTCTTTGTAGCTTATACATCATGGTAATGTATATTACATAAGTTATCATTCTTTGTATATTCTTTGTGTTGACACTTTTTTATTTGACATTGTAGGTTGGGTACACAAATGCTGGAAAGAGTACCCTTTTAAATCAATTAACTGGGGCAGATGTTTTTGCCGAGGATAAATTATTTGCAACTTTAGATCCAACTACAAGGAGGGTCCAGGTTAGTCAAAGTATACTTGGAGAGCATTCATTTTCTTTTAATTTACAAATGATCCATTCTTGTTACATTCTTGTTTGCTTTCAACTATTGTGCATATATTAAAATGAGATTCCACTCCAAAAAAATAAGAACTAATAAAAATAGGTTATTCTTTATCTAAGAGAATAGCCATGTTCCATGGTTAAATTATGCAATGGCTGTACAGCCAAAAAAAAAATATGTTTCCAACTTAAATACAATATAATTAAGTTTTTACAATTCAGATCATTGTTAATTTAACATGCCATGCTTTCTTTGTCTGCTTTCAACCAGCTGAAGAATGGAAAGGAGTTTCTCCTAACAGACACTGTTGGTTTTATTCAGAAATTGCCAACTCAACTGGTATGAAAGTTAACCCTTTTAAAAATATTGTTTCTCTGTTATATGACCAAAATGTTGATGCTTATTTGGTGTTTTACTTGTAACATTATCAACTGTGAAATTCACTTGTTACTGACTTCTCCTTTCTGACTTCTGTAGGTTGCTGCCTTCAGAGCTACCCTGGAGGAGATATCAGAGTCGTCACTTCTGGTGCATGTAGTTGATATCAGGTGAGAGGAACTTCATTATTGGTAAAACTGCTGAGAGGGAACTTTATTATCAGAGAATGGAAAAATAATAGAGATACTGGTGTTGACCTCTACATTATTATCTCATTAATTACGTTTTGTTTAGTGCAGTCATCCCCTGGCAGAGCAACAAATAAATGCTGTTGACAAAGTTCTGTTAGAACTAGATGTATCATCTATTCCAAGATTGATGGTTTGGAACAAGGTATTGGAGAATAGTTTGTTAGTTTGTGTGAAAATAAGTTTTGTTTTTCTTTTTATTTTTGGATCAAATTCTTTTATCGAGATGAAGAGAAGAAATATAGAAAAAGATAGGACAAGATATCCTCTAATACGAAACGAACAAAAGAAAAGAAAAAAACTATCAATGAAGTAGAGCTTCTTTAATCACCCTGTTGGTTAAGAGGACCAAGACGAATTTTGTTCCTTTCATTAATGAGCTTTACCAAGCGCCCTAAGTTTCTCTTACAGCATGAACTAGAAGTTGAAAATTTGTGTATATCTGAATTCTTATGTCAGGTTGATAAGGCTAGTGATCCCCAGAAAATCAGGTTAGAAGCTGAAAATAGAGATGATGTTGTATGCATATCTGCATTATCGGGTGATGGCCTACCAGAATTCTGTAACGCAGTTCAAGAAAAATTGAAGGTACAGAACTTGAAAGTCATTTTGAATATAATCTACATATGCACTGTATTATATCTTGCTTTCAATTTGTTAGAACATTTGCAATTTGCTCATTAAAACTTTTCTTCTTTTACAGGACTCCATGGTGTGGGTTGAAGCTTTGGTACCATTTGAAAATGGAGACCTTCTCAGCACCATACACCAAGTTGGAATGGTTGAGAAAACTGTAAGTAAATATTTCCATTCTCATTTACCAAAAGCCACATTTCGATCAGTGCCTTGAATATTCTTGCCTTTTAAACTATTATAGGTTATATTTTATTGAGTTTAATTTCTATGTATTGTTAAGAGTTTTACACTAACTTATAATCAAGTATTGCCACATAAGCAAAGGTAATTTACTTCGACAACCAGTATCTAAAAAAGAAACGACATTTGCCTACATGGTAGTACTTGATTACATGTTAGTGTAAAACTTTTCGACACTGACAATACATAAAAGTTAAACTCAATTTGCCTATGTAGCAACACTGTACTGGATATCAGTGTAAAATGCATTGCAATTAAGCTCTATTTTGTTTATCATGTCATGATTTTCTTCCTACCTTACAGTTTCACTTTGAATTCACATTTAGGAACACACAGAGCAAGGGACATATATCAAGGCACATGTGCCCCTTCGTTTTGCAAGATTGCTGACACCCATGAGGCAAATGTGTAGATCCCAATCTTAACTTCTTAAATGTATATAATTTGGTAGTTTATAAAGTTATAAATATCTTTTGTATCATACATGTCACTTTAAAGATGTACATATTTATGTAATTCTTGTAATCATACTCCTTTGCCCTTTAAAAATGGAGATACATATATGACTAAGGAACTATGGGAATGCAAGTTTTGCAAAATGTGATTGCAACTACATTTGTCATACATGATTCCATTCCTTTCTTTGTTTTCAAACATTAAGATGGCATATTCTGCAAAATTCCTGAGATACATCAGCAATAACCAATAGCACATTAGCAGAGATGTGGTGTGCTTTATATATAAAAAAAAACTTGGTGATGTTTCAAAGGTACTCAGAGTAATGCTACCAACATTTTAAATTTGATTACATTTTATTGTGAAATATATTAAGTTTGATTCAATAAATGTATAATTATGTTGCTTATGTATCATGATTTTAGTGATCAAATATTGTATTAATATGCATAAGAATTTCTAGCTGTTGACTAGTGTATGCCCAAGTCATGAAATCAAAATTGCTGACTCTAAAGTATGAACTGCCTTTACCAACTCTTTGAAACATTTCACCTTAAGCAATTCACAGTGCAATATGGTTCAATATTGAAGTTCACCAATGTTCATTTGTGTAACATGAATGGAAACTGAAAGTATTGAGTAATGTCAGGCCCTCAGGGCACTTGTTCTATTCTTCGAACCAAAGTCCTCTCTCTTTTTCCTTGCATCCCATAAAGAAACCAAAGAAAGAAAGAAATACAGCTATTCAAATATTTTAACTTCTTTTGATAATAAATTATGACAAAGTCAAATTTCAATTGTTCTACACGTAAGAAATATCTTCTGAGATAATTTACATGAATCAACAAGGCAAGAGAATGTGATTATTCAGTATGAATAATAATACTCAAAAAAGAATAAATTTGTCTGATAAAAGATAAATTTGTCACTTTTAAAACTTTTTTGATATCATTTTTATCCCTTATAATTTTTTTGAAGGATGAGATTGGTGTTTATTGTAAATAAATAAAAGGCATCTAATGCAACAAGATGCCTAACTTTAGAGAATAAGTGTGACCCTTTATTTGGTCCCAAATCAAAGTGGCATTTCCCATGTGATCATGACAGATACATGTACATTTATTTCCATTTTCGGCCGAGTACTTATCTGCCATACTTTTAACCTTAATAGTGGTGTAAAACTTTGTACAATGCTTAAAACATGAGAATTGCTGCTTCTCTTCTTAGACTTCACTTCCATGATTGCTTTGTCCAGGTGAATCTCATTTTATATATATCCGTTATAGCAACTGTTTCTCGGTGGTAAGTTGCTTCATGTTCTTTTTGCATGAATAGATCAACTAGTATTCATAAGTTCTTTTTTTTAATGGCAGGGCTGTGATGCTTCGATTTTGCTGGACGATAGCCCTGCAATAGTAAGCGAAAAAAACTCTGGCTCGAACAAGAATTCCGTCCGAGGTTTTGAAGTGATCGACGAGATCAAGGCTAAGTTGGAAGAAGCATGCCCTCAGACTCTGTCTTGTGCAGACATTCTTGTTGGGTTTTTTCTCTCCTTTGTGAGGCCCAAGCCTAACATTTTAGGGGTGTATTCTTGCACCCTAGTGTCACAACCCTAATTCAGTTTTTGAGGTTTTTTGAGAGAGAGAGAATAGCCACCAAGTGAGAGAGAAGAGGGAAAAACAGAATTCCCGTTTTTGCCCAAAGCAGTAAATTTCAAATGGCAGTTTCTCAGTTGTTCACCGTTGGATCGGCTTGAAATTTAAACTGCGTGTTCTTATCATCTTGTTCTTCATTCTGATCGGTGGAGATGTTGATTGAAGATTTGCAGTGAGAGAAATTGGCTTCGCAAGAGAGAAATTAGGTTTCCCGTTTTTACACAGAGCAGCAATTTTGGAACGGCAGTTTCTCATTATTTCACCGTTGGATCGACGTGAAATTTGGACTGTAGATTCTTCACATTTTGTTCTTCATTCTGAACAGTGGAGATTTTAATTGGAGGTCTGCAGAGGGAGAAATTGGCTTCGACATCAGCTCTGTTTTTTGGGTATATTTCATCTTCTTGCCTATTATTTGTGAGCTTTGGTGCATTGATGTTTTGGCTGGTTATATGCACATTTTTGTACTTTATTTGAGACTCTCTTGTACCTCATTTGATTATAGTGGAGCTATTTCATTGGTCTGGACGACCCGTGGTTTTTACCTCTCACGTTGAGGGGGTTTTCCACGTTAAAATCTCGGTGTCTTCTTGTTATTGCTTTACTTGCTATATTTGCTTGTTATAGTTGCTGCCATATTGTGTTGTGAGTGCTTCCATATTGTTCTTGTGTTGGACATTGTTGTCGTTTCCGCTGCTAGGCTCTTTCATACTGGCATCAGAGCTTGTTGGTATTTTTCTGGGCTTGTGATTCTGTGAACAATGGAAGCTAATACTAATACTAGTAGGATGATCACTCTTAATGGTCCTAATTATGATTTGTGGAAGTCAAAGATGGAAGATTTGCTTTATGTCAAAAATTTTCATCAACCAGTTTTTGGTACAGAGAAGCCTAATGATAAGTATGATGATGATTGGACTTTGTTGCATAGACAAGTCTGTGGATATATTAGACAGTGGGTTGACGATAATGTGTTGAACCATATTATTGGAGAGACACATGCTCGAACCCTTTGTATTAAGCTTGAACAGTTGTATGCTCGAAAAACTGGGAATAACAAGATGTTTTTGATCAAGCAGTTGTTGGCTTTGAAGTATACAGATGGGACATCAATGACAGATCACTTGAATAATTTCCAAGGAATTATGAATCAGTTATCTTCCATGGGTATCAAGTTTGATGAAGAGGTTCAAGGATTGTTACTTCTTGGCTCCTTACCAGACTCGTGGGAAATTCTCAGAATGTCATTGTCCAATTCTGCTCCTGATGGTGTAATCTCTATGGATCTTGCCAAGAGGAGTATTTTGAATGAAGAGATGAGAAGAAAGTCACAAGGTACATCGACTACACATTCAGATGTTCTTGTTTCTGAGTCTAGGGGGAGAAGCAAAAGTCGAGGTCCTAAAGGTAGAGATCAAAGCAGAAGCAAGTCTCGAGGAAAGTATAAGAATATTGAGTGTCATCATTGTGGTCAAAAGGGACATGTGAAGAGATTTTGTTGGCAGCTAAAGAAGGAGAAAGCCAAGGCAAGTAAAGACAAGAGCACAAATAAAGATGATGGTAACAAGGAAGACAAGGTTAATGTAACTCATGATGATTTTCTTGTTGTTGAGGAGTTTGAATTTGTTAACCTTGTTGATAATAGCACTAGTTGGGTGATTGATAGCGGTGCTTCTATTCATGTTACATCTAGGAGGGATTTGTTTACGTCCTATACTCCTGGTGATTTTGGTGATGTGAAAATGGCTCATCAAGGTGTTGCAAAATGTGTTGGTGTTGGACAGGTTTGTTTAGAAACCTCCAACAGTACCAAGTTGACTTTGAAGCGTGTGAAGCATGTTCCAGATATTCGGTTGAACTTACTTTCTGTTGGTAAGTTGTGTGATGAAGACTTGGATAGCTCATTTTCTCGTGATAGCTGGAAGCTCACCAAGGGTTCCATGGTTGTTGCTAGAGGCACAAGACACTCTACTCTTTATTTAACTCAAGCAAAGATTATGAAAGATGTTGTTAATGCTGCTGAGTTTGTTGATGAAACTGATTTATGGCATAAGAGATTATGTCATATGAGTGAGAAAGGCATGAATATGTTATCCAAGAGGAATCTTTTATCTGGTTGTAAGGTTGCTTTGCAAAAGTGCAATCATTGCTTTGCTGGGAAACAAAACAGGGTTTATTTCAAGAGCCATCCACCTTCAAGGAAGCTGGAGATACTTGATTTGGTGCATTCTGATGTTTGTGGGCCGATGAAGACAAGAACACTTGGAGGGTCTATCTATTTTGTAACCTTTATTGATGATCATTCTAGGAAATTATGGGTTTACACTTTGAAGACCAAAGATAAAGTTTTGAGTGTGTTCAAGCAATTTCAAGCTTCTGTTGAAAGAGAAACTGGGAAGAAGTTGAAATGCATTCGTACTGACAATGGTGGTGAGTACTCAGGTCCATTTGATGCTTATTGTAAAGAGCATGGTATAAGACATCAGAAGACTCATCCAAAGACTCCTCAGTTGAATGGCTTGGCTGAAAGGATGAACAGAACACTGGTTGAAAGAGTTAGGTGCTTGTTGTCACAATCTGGATTGGCAAAATCCTTTTGGGGTGGAGCTTTGAGCACTGTTGTTCATGTCTTGAACCGGACACCATGTGTTCCCTTGCAATTTGAAGTGCCAGAGAAGGTATGGTCAGGTAATGATGTTTTTTATGATCATTTAAGAGTCTTTGGATGTAAAGCTTTTGTTCATATTCCTAAAGATGAGAGATCTAAGCTTGATGTAAAGACTAGGCAGTGTATTTTTATTGGCTATGGCATGGATGAGTTTGGTTACAGGTTTTATGATCCTGTTAACAAGAAGGTGATTCGAATTAGAGATGTTGTCTTTATTGTAGACCAAACATTGAAGGATGTTAATCATGCAGAGAAGCCAATGGTTCAGCCTAGTGATGATTTTTCTGAGATGGATATTACTCCCTCTATGCCTATGGTAGAAGATGGTAGAGTTGAAGCTCAAAATCATGAGCATGATACAAGTGCAGGTGAAGATGGAACAGTTGATCCGATACTTGATGAAGTTGGTGATGATGATCAAGATGAAGAACCAACTTTGGAAATTCCTGCAAATGCTCTCAGAAGGTCTACAAGAGAGAGGAAGCCTTCATCAAGGTATTCTCCACATGAGTTTGTTTTGTTGACTGATGGGGGAGAACCTGAATGCTTTGGAGAGGCTGTTGAAGATGAAAGCAAAGCTCAATGGCTTGAAGCTATGCAAGAAGAAATGAAGTCCTTGCTTGAGAATGATACCTATGAGTTGGTGAAGCTACCGAAGGGTATGCGAGTTTTGAAGAACAAATGGGTATTCAGAATCAAGAATGAAGAACACAATTCTATGCCTCGATATAAGGCTAGATTGGTTGTTAGAGGCTTTAGCCAGAGAAAAGGTGTTGATTATGAGGAGATTTTTTCTCCTGTTGTGAGGATGTCATCCATTTGTGCTGTGCTTGGATTAGCAGCATCTCTTGATTTGGAGATTGAGCAAATGGATGTGAAGACAGCTTTTCTTCATGGTGATTTAGATAAGGAGATCTACATGGAGCAACCGGAGGGCTTTGTTGTTAAAGGAAAGGAAGATTTTGTGTGCAAGCTTAAGAAGAGTCTTTATGGGTTGAAGCAAGCTCCAAGACAGTGGTACAAGAAGTTTGAATCTGTTATGGAGAAGCATGGTTACCGTAAGACAACTTCAGATCATTGTGTATTTGTGCAAAAATTTTCTGATGATGATTTTATTATTCTTTTGCTTTATGTGGATGATATTTTGATTGTGGGCAAGAATGCTTTGAGGATTAATGAGTTGAAGAAACAGTTGAGCAGGTTCTTTGCTATGAAGGACTTGGGTCCTGCCAAACAGATTTTGGGCATGACTATTACTCGTTATAGAGATTCCAAGAAGCTTTATTTGTCACAGGAGAAGTACATAAAGAAGGTGCTTCAAAGGTTTGGCATGAATGATGCCAAATATGTTGCTAGTTCTTTTGCTCCTCATTTTAAGTTGAGTACCAAGCAGTGTCCAACCACTGATGAGGAGAAACAAGCAATGAATGAAATTCCTTATGCTTCAGCTGTTGGAAGCTTGATGTATGCTATGGTGTGTACTAGACCAGACATTGCTCATGCGGTTGGTACAGTGAGTTGTTTTCTCTCTAATCCAGGTAAAGAACATTGGAATGCTGTTAAATGGATTATGAGATATCTCAAAGGTACAACTAACTTGAGTTTGAGTTTTGGTGGTGAGAAAGCTTTGCTAGTTGGCTTTACTGATGCAGACATGGCAGGAGATATTGATTCTCGAAAGTCTACTTCAGGTTATTTGGTCAAGTTTGCAGGGGGAGCTATTTCATGGCAGTCAAGGTTACAGAAGTGTGTTGCACTTTCTACCACAGAGGCAGAGTTTATTGCAGCAACTGAAGCATGTAAAGAGTTGTTGTGGATGAAGAAGTTTCTTGCAGCACTTGGTTTTAAGCAAGACCGTTATGTCTTGTTGTGTGATAGCCAAAGTGCTATTCATCTTGCCAAGAATTCTACTTTTCATCCAAGATCTAAACATATCGATGTTAGGTATCACTGGATACGGGATGTGTTAGATTCCAAGTTGTTGGAACTTGAGAAAGTTCACACTGATGACAATGGTGCTGATATGATGACAAAAGCATTGTCAAGAGAAAAGTTTTGAAACATGTTGTTTGATCGCCGGAATGGCGAGGGCCTCCACCTAGTCGAGAAGGGGGAGATTTGTTGGATTTTTTCTCTCCTTTGTGAGGCCCAAGCCCAACATTTTAGGGGTGTATTCTTGCACCCTAGTGTCACAACCCTAATTCAGTTTTTGAGGTTTTTTGAGAGAGAGAGAATAGCCACCAAGTGAGAGAGAAGAGGGAAAAACAGAATTTCCGTTTTTGCTCAAAGCAGTAAATTTCAAATGGCCGTTTATCAGTTATTCACCGTTGGATCGGCTTGAAATTTAAACTGTGTGTTCTTATCATCTTGTTCTTCATTCTGATCGGTGGAGATGTTTATTGAAGATTTTCAGTGAGAGAAATTGGCTTCGCAAGAGAGAAATTAGGTTTCCCGTTTTTACACAGAGCAGCAATTTTGGAACGGCAGTTTCTCATTATTTCACCATTGGATCGACGTGAAATTTGGACTGTAGATTTTTCACATTTTGTTCTTCATTCTGAACGGTGGAGATTTTAATTGGAGGTCTGCAGAGGGAGAAATTGGCTTCGACATCAGCTCTATTTTTTGGGTATATTTCATCTTCTTGCCTATTATTTGTGAGCTTTGGTGCATTGATGTTTTGGCTGGTTATATGCACATTTTTGTGCTTTATTTGAGACTCTCTTGTACCTCATTTGATTATAGTGGAGCTATTTCATTGGTCTGGACGACCCGTGGTTTTTACCTCTTACGTTGAGGGGGTTTTCCACGTTAAAATCTCGGTGTATTCTTGTTATTGCTTTACTTGCTATATTTGCTTGTTATAGTTGCTGCCATATTGTGTTGTGAGTGCTTTCATATTGTTCTTGTGTTGGACATTGTTGTCGTTTCTGCTGCTAGACTCTTTCAATTCTTGCTCTTGCAGCAAAAGGCTCCACTATTCTTGTGAGAAAATCACACTTTAATCTACTTTAATTGCTTGTTATATGATAGAGATTAATTTCGATAAGTAATAAAATATTTTACACTGTCAATTAATTTGTATAGAGATTAAATTGACCGAACATTAAAATTTAACTTTATTACCTGTACAAGAGGATTCTAGTACGGGTTGAGATGAGGATCGGGAACCTGTGGGTCGAGACGGATGTCGGACTATCCGAGCGGAGCGGGGGGGGGGGGGAGGTACCTTCAAAGACACTCCGACGCTCAAGTCAGAATGGATCTAAGAGGTATAAGGTGTGAGGAATGAATCCATACCTGGAGGGACCTGGGTCCTCTATTTATAGGTGATGGTTAGTTATCCTATCTTATCTTGTTTGGCTTAAGATAAGGGAGATGTTTGAATTCAAAAGTTGGTTAGGAGCTCTAGAGGGCCGGTTCCGGGCCTTCCGATCGAAATGGGTTTAACCCGAGAAACCGGGTCTGTAGGATCCGTGGGTTGGATCCGTAACAGTTGCCCCCGCTGCGGGAGGGCGAGCGTGATCGGGCTGCCGCTGGGTGATGTTTGTTTTCTTTCTCGGGTGCCCGTCTGGTCCCTACGCGGTGAGGTCAGTGACTTGGTTTTGCGTCGTGGAAGATTCGTCTGACCGTTTAGGTCTGATGTGACTCTTCCGTGTCAGTTGCGCCTGTTGCGTTCTTCGAGGCGTTACTTTTTTCGATGGGGGGTATTTATTGCGAGGGGACGTTTTCCTTTTTTACCCCTACGAGTCTTCGTTGTGCCTAGGGTTAGTTGTGTCCTTTTGCCTTGTTTTGAAACCGTTTTTGCTTTTGTTTTAGTTCTCTTCGCTCGTTTTTATCTTCTTCTCCATTTTCTTTTCCAAAAGACTCTTCATCTGAGGGGGAGCTTTCTGTGGTTTCTGCTTTGCTTCTTCTGTTTTTCTGGCTTTCGTCAAGTTTCCTTTCTGTATTACCAGGTTGGCATGCTTTCTCTCTTTTTACTTTGTAAATGCTTGTTCTGTCTTTGCCATGCGTTGTTTTGTTTGTTACTGTGTTTGGTGTCTTTGGGGTGTAGTAATTTGAGTTTTTGGAGGGGCTGAGCACCGCCGTGTCTTGCTTAATAGTGGTGGTGAGCCACCGCGCTAGTTTGGTAGCAGTATTAGGTTTCTGTCTTGCGTAGAGTTAGTAGGCTGATGGTGGTGCTCCTCCCTGTTTTAGGTATGCAACGACGAAGAAATGAGGGTGTGGGAGCCCCAGTAGCCCCCTCCAGGGGCGTTCCTAATCGCTACGGTTGGGTGACCAGCGATGTGTGGGGTGTTCCGTCGCGGATGACGGAGGACGACCTCCAGCGGCTCCGTGATCAGGGGGCAATCTGTGGTGGTGGTGATGAGGAGGGGCGGTATGAGCTCGTCCTCCCTGATGCCGACGAGCGCGTCTGTTATCTGAACCTTCATTCGCCCACTGTGCCGGACTGGATGTGGGTTTACGAGTCTATGTTCACTCGGCTCGGCGTGCGTTTCCCTTTTTCGCCTTTTGTTCAAGATTTGCTGAGTCGGTGTTCCGTGGCACCGTCTCAGCTTCATCCGAACAGTTGGGCTGCCGTGCGGACATTTGAACTGGTGTGCCGGTATCTCGATCTTCCGACTTCTGTTCCTGTCTTTCTCTTTCTTTTCTTATGTACTCTTCCGTCTAAGGAAGGGAAACATAAGAAGGGATATATGTCTTTCCGTGCTTAACCTCATCGTCGGATTTTTGGGTTGTTTGAGGATTCTTTCCATGGTTTTAAGTGGGAATATTTTAAGGTACGTCCCGTGCAGGGACATCGTCCGTTTTGGCTGACTTTGGAGGGCGAGCGCCGATTTCCGACGTATTAGAACTTTGGTGCTGGCCCGTCGGTTCTGACTAAGGTTACTTATGATGATTTATCTCGGGAGGATAAGGACATTGCCAGCGTTTTGTGGCGCTTGTTCGGCGAGCGTCCGTTGAATCCCCGAGATGTTATGGGGGATCCCGAGGCTTGTCGGACTTATATTGGTGTGTGCTCTTTTTTTTTTTTGATTTTTCTCTGGGTTTTTGTTTTTTCAGTTAAGATGGCCGGTGGGTTGACTTCTTTGGCGAGGCTGAAGGCGGCGTTGATCCGGGAGGAGGGGTCGTCGTCTCCGGCTACTCCTGTTTCGAATCCAGCCGTGGATTCTCAGGTTGTTTCTCAGGAGGTGGTTTCCTCGGGGGCGCGTACCGGTGCTCAGGCTCCTCCTGGTCCTGCGAGCTCGCCCGAAGTCGTCGTGGTGACGGCTACCGAGGCTTCTCGGAAGAGGAGGAGAGCTGAAGAGCCGAGTAGTGAGACTTTTGAAGATGAGGGTTTGGTACCTAGTGTGATGGACCGACGTTTTGACGCTCCGGGTTTTATTGATCAGCACTTGATGCCTGGGACAGAGCCGTTTTTTGATGGCTGTGATGTCTCGTTTCAGGCTAAGTCGGTGTACCGTGCACTTCTCCGTTCTGCCATTGTTGTCCGTAAGGCTGAGCCCGTGATGGCTCAGGTTGGGTTGTTAGATAAGAAGCTTCGTCAGTCGCAGACTGAGGTGGCTAAGTTAAAGGAGGAGCTTGAGGCTGTTGGGGTCGCGAAGGAGAAGGCGGTGAAGTCTTCCGAGGAAGCCGGGGCGGAGATTCTCCGGCTTTCCGTGGTTGAGACTTCACTTCGTTCCCAGTTGGCAGAGGAGCGTAAGCGGGATTCCGATGCGGGTTCCCAGTCGGCGGTGCTTCTCGGTGAAGTGGAGATTTTGAAGGCCGAGGTTGCTGCCTTGAAGAAGGAGAAGATGGAGTTGCTAGCTGATGCAAAGAATGCAATTGTGGCTACCGAGTAGACGATGAGGGCTCAGGCTTTGGTGCTGGCTCCTGGTGTGGATGTGTCTGCGATGGGGGCCTTCAAGACTGTTCGTGATGGCCAGATTGTCGACCTCGAGTAGTTTCTATCTATATTTCTTTAGTTTTTTCTTTAAACTGTCTTTTTGAATATTTTGGATGGCCAGGGGCCGTGTACTTTGGAACACCGTACTTTTCGTTTTTAGTAGCATTTATTGGCCGTTCGGGCTTTTTTGTATGTTCCGTAGTTATGTTGTTTTTCGGCCGTTCGGGCCTTATGTTTTGAGCTATTCCGCGTTTTATTTTTCGTTTTCTCAGACCGTCGTCTGGTCGGGTTTTATTATGGATATCCGTGTGTTTGGGCCTGGGGGGTGATCAGTCCTCCGGTCGTGGCCGTGTCTTCGTTCCATTTTTTGGAAGTGGAAATAGCTTTTAATGGAATTTTTATTGAATGGTTGGGCCTCGTTAAAACCCTCCGTTAACGGCGGGAAAGAGTACCCGAGATTACAAATATAAATAAAGGATAAAAACAGAAAGGAAAATAAAAGGGGGGCGACCTATTTAGGTCGGTCTAGGTGTAGTATCGTCGCAAGTTGGCTGCGTTCCAAGTCCTCGGGACTTCGTCGCCGTTGAGCCGTTCGAGTTTATACGCTCCTTTTCCGATTACGGCCTTGATTCTGTATGGTCCTTCCCAGTTGGGGGTGAGCTTTCCTTCTCCTGGAGTCGGGGGACCGATATCGTTTCGCCGTAGGACGAGGTCGTCAGCCGCGAATTCTCGTCGGATAACGCCGTGATTGTATCTTAGGCTGATTCTTTGTTTAAGTGCTAATTCTTTGACGTGAGCTATGTTTCTTTCTTCGTCAATGAGGTCTCTTTCTGCTTCTTCGTCGTTATCTCCGACCGTTTTCCTGGGGCTGGGGTCCCCGTTTTCAACTGGGATGACTGCTTCAACGCCGTATGTTAATCGGAAAGGCGTTTCCCCCGTGGTCGTTTGGGGTGTTGTTCGGTACGACCACAGAACAGACCCTAATTCATCCGCCCATAGTCCTTTGGCTTCGTCGAGCCGTTTTTTGAGTCCTTTAACGATTATTTTGTTTGCGGATTCCACCTGTCCGTTTGTTTGGGGGTGTTCTACTGAGCTGAAGCGATGGGATATCTGTAATCCTCCTAGGAACTCTTTGAATTTTTTATCGGTAAATTGAGTTCCGTTGTCCGATATGACGACCTCGGGGATTCCGAAGCGGGTGATGATTTGTCGCCAGACGAATTTCCGGCATTGGGTCGCCGTTATGGAGGCCAGAGGTTCGGCCTCGATCCATTTGGTGTAGTAATCTATAGCGACAATGAGGTATCTGAGCTGGCCGGGAGCCGTAGGGAAGGGCCCGACAAGGTCGATCCCCCAAGTGCCGAATGGCCGTTCTGCCGATATGGTGCTGAGCTGGTGTGGGGCGGCTTGGTGGATATTGGCGTGTTTTTGGCATTTGTCACAGTTTTTTACCAATTGTATGGAGTCTCGAATGATTGTGGGCCAGAAGTAGCCAGCCCTGATGATTTTTTGGGCTAATATTTTGCCTCCGACGTGGTGTCCGCAGCAGCCTTCGTGGATTTCGCGGAGCATGTACTCCGTGTCCCCGGGTTTGACACATTTGAGCAGAGGTTGCGAGAATCCTCGTTTGTATAGTTGTCCCGCTATGATGGTATAGTTGGCGGCTTCCCTTTTTATTCGCTTTTCTTCTTTCGGGTCTGGCGGTAAAGTTCCGTCGAGGAGGTATTGTAGGATGGGGTATGTCCACGACCCCTGGCTTGAGATCGTCAGATGAGAGTTGGTTGCTGTTGATACAGAGGGCGACCTAACGACCTCTTGAATCAGCGATTTGTTGCCGTGTCCTGGTTTGGTACTGGCTAGCTTGGAGAGTAGGTCTGCCCTGGTGTTTCGTTCCCTGGGAACGTGTCGTATGATAATGCTTTCGAACCCTTCTTTCAGTTCGTTTACCTTGGTGAGGTATTGTTGGAGCAGGGGATCTCGTACTTGGTAGCTACCGTTGATTTGGGAACTGACTACCTGGGAATCGGTATTTACTTCTAAGGCGTTTACACCGACTTCCCGGGCTAGGGTCAGACCTGCTAGGAGGGCTTCGTATTCCGCTTGATTGTTTGACACTGGGAATTCATACCGTACTGACTGTTCAATTGTGATTCCGTTTTGGTTTTCGAGTATGATTCCGGCTCCTCCGTGAGTGGAGTTTGATGAGCCGTCGACGTGTAATTTCCATGGTTCCGGGGTGAGTTTTCCTGGAGTCATTTCGGCGATGAAATCAGTCAAGGCTTGTGCCTTAATAGCGTTCCGGGGTTCGAATCTGATCTGGAATTGGGATAATTCGATGGACCATGCTAGCATTCTTCCCGCTAGGTCGGGTTTCTGTAACACTTGCTTGACCGTCTGGTCGGTTCGGACCGTCACGGGGTGGGCCTGGAAATATTGTCGCAGGCGTCGGGAGGCTGTAAGGAGTGCGAAAGCTAGCTTTTCTAAGCGTGAATAGCGAGTTTCCGCATCCTGTAAGACTTTGCTTATGAAGTATATGGGTTTTTGCTCCTTTTTCTCGTCTTCACGGATGAGAGCCGCTGCAAGTGCCTCTTCTGTTATGGAAAGGTATAAGTAGAGCGTTTCTCCTGCTTGGGGTTTTGCGAGGATTGGTGGTTCCAATAAGGCCTTCTTGAAGTGTTGGAATGCTTCCTCGCATTCTGTTTCCCACTTAAAGGGGGTCCTTTTTTTCATTAGTTTGAAGAAAGGGATTGCTTTTTGGGCTGATGCACCGAGAAAGCGTGATAACGCGGTTAGTCTGCCGGTGAGCTTTTGGATGTCCTTAAGGTTTTTGGGGCTTGCCATTTCGAGGACGGCACGACATTTCTCCGGGTTTGCTTCAACTCCGCGTTGTGTGATCATGAAGCCGAGGAACTTTCCTGCCTCCATTCCGAAGGCGCACTTTGCCGGGTTGAGCCGCATTTGGTGCTTTCGTAGGGTGTTCATTATGACCGTGAAGTCGTTGATTAGTTGTTCGCTGGATTCAGTCTTGGCGAGCATGTCGTCGATGTAGACTTCTAACTTGTCTCCTGTTAGGTCTCGAAAGATCTTGTTAACAAGTCTTTGGTAGGTGGCTCCAGCGTTTTTCAAGCCGAATGGCATCACGGTGTAACAATATGTTCCGTCTGGGGTGATGAATGCGGTTTTTTCCTCGTCTGGTCAGTGCATCGGGATTTGGTTATAGTCGGAATATGCGTCCATGAAGCTGAGGTATCGGTGGCCGGATGCTGCGTCTACTAATCCGTCGATGTTTGGTAAGGGGAAGGCGTCCTTCGGGCAAGCTTTGTTTAGGTCCGTGTAGTCGACGCACATTCACCATTTCCCATTAGGTTTCCGTACTAGCACGACGTTGGCCAGCCAGGTCGTGTAGGGGAGTTCCCGGATGAAGTTGGCTTCGAGTAGGGCTTTGACTTGTTTTTTGACTTCGGCGGCTCGGTCTGGCGATATTTTTCGTCGTCTTTGTGCTACTGGCTTAGCTTGGGGGTCCACGGCTAGGTGGTGGGACATTAGGTCGGGGTTAATTCCCGGCATGTCGGCTAGTGTAAATGCGAATAAGTCTTTGTTTTGTTTCAGGAGTTGGGAGAGTTCTTCTTTAAGATCGTATGGGAGGTTTCTATTGATGAAGGTATATTCTTCCTTGGTCGGTCCTATCTGTAGTTTTTCCATGTCTCCTTCTGGTTCTGGCCTAGGTTGGCCGTCTTGTCGCGCATCTAGGTCGGCTAGGAATATTCCGGCCGCATCTCGGGATTTTTTCCTTAGGGCTAGGCTGGTGTTGTCGCATTCGGCTGCGATCTCTCGGTCTCCGTGAATGGTACCGATGGAGCCGTCGTCGGTTCTGAACTTCATGAGGAGGTATTTGGTGAAGATGACTGCGGAGAAGTCATTGATTGTTTTTCTTCCGAGGATCACGTTATAGGCTGTGGAGTCTTTAAGGACTACGAATTCAGATAGGATTGTCTTTTTCTGATTGCTTGTTCCTATGGTGATGGGTAGGGTAATTGAGCCGTCTGGTTTGAGAAAGTTGTCGCCGAGTCCCGTGACGCCGTGGCGGTGTGTTTGGAGGTTATCGTTGCGGAGCCCGAGCTTGTCAAAGGCTCATCGGAAAAGGATGTTGGAGTCTGCGCCGGTGTCTACCAGTATCCTTCGTACTAGTCCTGTTCCGATCCTGGCTGAGATGACGAAGGGGGCGTCTTCGGCTGAGGTGCCGTGCAGGCAATCCTCCGGTAAGAATGTTATCGTGTTGCTAGTGGTGGTGATTGGGGCTTGGTTTCTGACGGCCATTACCTTGAGGTCTTTTTTCATTGTTAATTTTGACTTGCTCGATACGTCCTTGCCTGTGATGACGTTTACTATGATGGTCGGGTCTTCCTCCGGACTCTCCCTGGTGGGTTGCCTTTGTGTTCTTGGGTTACGTCCTTCTCTTTCTGGTGACTTGTCTTTCTCCGCGTGTCTTGGTTCTCTGATGATTTTGGCAAATTCCGGGAGTTTTCCGTCTCGTATGGCCTGTTCAAGAGCGTCTTTGAGGTCGAAGCAATCTTGTGTTTTGTGGCCGTAACCTCGGTGGTAGTCACAGTAGAGGGTTTTGTTGCCTCCCGTTCTCTCTTTGAGTTGTCGGGCTTTTGGGATGATGCCTCGATCTGCTATTTGATGGTATATCTCCGTAATTGGTGCAGTTAGGGGCGTGTAATTAGAGAATTTGCCAATTCTTGGTGGCCGGTTGGTCGGCCTGGGGTGGTCCCGTTGATTCTCTTTGGGTGTTGGGTTATGCCGGGGAGCCGAATTGCCGTGTTGGGCGTGCTGCCGCTTGTTGGCAGCGACGACCTGGCTGACCTCTTCGTCGTTAATGTAGTCTCTGGCGACGTTCTGGATTTCGTGCATGGTCCATACTGGTTTGGTAGTGAGGTGTTTGCGAAAGTCCTCGTTCATGAGCCCGTTAGTCAGGCAAAGGCTTGCGACGGAATCCGTGAGTCCGTCCACCATTAGGCATTCGTCGTTGAAGCGGTCGAGGTATTTTCTTGTGGATTCGTCTAGCTTTTGTGTGACCCCTAACAAGCTGATGGGGTGTTTGGCTTTGGTGATTCTGGTCGTGAACTGGGCCATGAATTTTCGTGCTATGTCGTGGAAGCTGGCTATGGACCCATTCGGGAGGGCGTTGAACCATTTGATCGCCGGTCCGGCAAGGGTTACCGGGAAGGCCCTGCACCGGACTGCGTCGGCTGCTCCTTCTAAGTTCATTCTGGCCTCGAAGGCCGTTAGATGTTCCTGAGGGTCCTTGGTTCCATCATACTTCATGTCGGTGGGTTTGTCGAAACCTTTGGGGAGTTTTGCTCTTAAGATTCTTTCTGTGAAGGGTGTAGCTCCCATTATGGTGTGGTCGCTTCTCGTGCGTTTGGTGCTTCGGTATCTCCGGTCCTCGTCCGAATCGTGTTGACGACATAGGTCCCGAGAAGCGCTGCGGTGGTGTTTCTTGTTGTAACGCCGTTCTGGCGATTTTTCGTGTCGGTGGTTGCGTGAGATGCTGCGATCATCTCTCCTATCGTGTTGCCGGGTTGGCGACCTGCCGCGGTGGGATCTTGACCTGGAAGTTGCCTGGCTTCCGTGTTCGTTATTGCGTTTTTCTCTGTTAGTTAGTTTGCCTTCAAGTTCTTGGACCCGGAGACAGAGATCCTGGATGATCTGTGCCGCTTTGTCCCTGGCTTTCTCGGGATGTTGTGGGTCCGTGGTGACGTGTTCGTTCGTGTGGTGGATGGTACTTGCTATTTTTGCTTGGTTTGTGGCTTCATGGTGTTCTGAGGCCGGACGACGCGGTTGGGAGTCGTCCTGGCTTGATGGGTTCTCCTCCAGGATGCCCTCTATCCAGTTCGACTGTCGCAGTCCCCACAGACGGCGCCAATGTACAAGAGGATTCTAGTACGGGTTGAGATGAGGATCGGGAACCTGTGGGTCGAGACGGATGTCGGACTATCCGAGCGGAGCGGGGGGGGGGGGGGGGGGAGGTACCTGCAAAGACACTCCGACGCTCAAGTCAGAATGGATCTAAGAGGTATAAGGTGTGAGGAATGAATCCATACCTGGAGGGACCTGGGTCCTCTATTTATAGGTGATGGTTAGTTATCCTATCTTATCTTGTTTGCCTTAAGATAAGGGAGACGTTTGAATTCAAAAGTTGGTTAGAAGCTCTAGAAGGCCGGTTCCGGGCCTTCCGATCGAAATGGGTTTAACCCGAGAAACCGGGTCTGTAGGATCCGTGGGTTGGATCCGTAACATTACCGAACATTAAGATTAAATTGTTATACTTACATTTTACTTTAAAATGATTATTGATATATATGGATATGCTTAATATCTTAATGATAAATGAAATTTAAATGATTATTTTTGAAACAGAGTGGAGGGCCTAACTGGGAGCTACCATTAGGGAGGAGAGACTCGAGAACAGCATGTTTAATTGGTTCAAACAACATTCCACCACCAAATGCTACCATTCAAAATCTAATAACATTTTTCAAGCGTCAAGGCCTTGATGAAGTTGACCTTGTTGCCCTCAGGTTAGAATATAATTGATTCAACCTATTTTCCTTCATTTATATATATATTTTATGTCATGCTATATCATAGTCATCTATCTCCATCTTTGTTCTAATCAAATCATCAGTTATGAACACTCGACATAAATATTTTTTTATACAATTTTTTTTAAATTTATTAAATTTTATATTAGTAATGCTTGCTAGTACTATACTCTACCAAAAATTTAAAATATTTTAGACATATTAATACTTTCTTCTGCTAAGTTTAGTTGAAGATACAATAATTCTTATTAGTGTCTTAACAACCAAATATATTACACGTATTCATGTGCTTATTATACTGAGACAATAAACAAACAAAACGTAACTGTTAGGCCCTGATACTTGTTAAATGCCTAGTTAGACAAGCCACTTAATTAATCTTTCTGTGCTTCATAGCTTAGTATTAATGATCACATTTTATGGATTTTTACTCTTTTTTTTGTTAATTATATTATTATTAGGTGCACATACAATTGGGGTGGCAAGGTGTGCAACATTCAAGCAAAGACTATACAACCAAAATGGAAAGAAAGAAGCAGACGTGTCAATAGAAAGAACATTCTACTTTGGTCTCAAAACAGTGTGTCCAAGATCAGGTGGTGACAACAACATTTCCCCATTGGACTTTGGTTCTCCCAGGATGTTTGATAACACTTACTTCAAGTTCATTCTTCAAGGAAGAGGCTTACTCAATTCTGATCAAGTTCTTCTCTCTGGTGGTGTCATCAAGACTCAAGAACTTGTCAAGAAATATGCTCAAGATGAGGCTTTCTTCTTCCAACAATTTGCTATGTCTATGATCAAATTGGGAAACCTTCGACCCATTACCGGTTTTAACGGCCAAGTTAGAAAGAATTGTCGCCGAGTTAATTAATAATTAAGTATAATTATGCGTTTAATTAGTAATATTATTGACATGATGATGATATATAAAAGTAGTAAAATTTTATGTAGTGAAATATGTGGCTTCTGTGTTACTTTATTTGGTCTAGCTGGCTTATTGTTGCAACTTTTGATAGTGATGTAATTTGTGAAATGTGAAGTGCTGATTGAAAATTATGTTATATATAGTAGTTAAGATAAGATGGGGACAAAAATATATCTCCAAAAATTATTTCACCCTTCTGTTCAACTTTTTTTCTCTTCTTGATTTAATCGATACCGTGATTTCTTTTATTTGTAAATTGAAATAAAAGTAACTTTTAATTAACATAAGTTATAAAATTTGTGTTTGATAAGATTATTTTTAACATTTAAAATAATTTTAATATATATAAATATAATAAATTATATGTAATAAAAAGTATTTTAGATAAAAATAAATTAAGCATCAATTCTTCTAGTATTTCCATTATATTTAGTATAGAAATAAAGACAAGTAGCACCAAGGTGCCCCAAAATAATTATATATTGGTGACTTATCTTCAGCCTATTCATGATGATTTGATGTTTTGTGAAGATATTTACTTGGTTCTATTGCCTCTTTTACTTTTTAATAAGTGTTTTTAATAATAGAGTCCAAATTTTTTTGGAGTCTTGTGATAACCTTAGTTTGAGGGAAGAAGAAAAACGATTTTAACAGGAGCTAAATTTTATCGTCTTAAGAGAAGAGATTTACTGGTTCCAAAAGTTTAGAAAAAATGGGTCAAATTCGGAGACAGAAATACTAGTTTTTTCATCTCCAAATCATTGTCAAAAGGAAAAAAAATAAAATCCATAACCTTATGTTAGAAGATGGAACTTGGTCGAATAACGAGGGATCCTTGAATAATAATTTTTTCTAAAAATTTTTTTGTTCTAGAGAGGAAGTGGATTTTGGTATTCTGAACGGGGTTTTCCTACCGCAACTTAGTCAAGAGGCCTGCAAGTTTCTCTCTGAACCAGTTTCTATTGAGGAGGTGAGGAAGACTATTATGGAGATGAACTCCTTAAAGGCACCTGGATCAGATGACTTCCAAACTATTTTTTTAAGGAGTATTGGGACGTAGTGGAAAAGGATGTTTGGAAGATTGTGTGTAAAGCTTTCATAGGTGAAGTTTTAGATGGTTCCTTTTTTGAGACTCTTATTGTTCTAATCCCGAAAGTGGACAGACCGACGGTCATGAAAGAATTTAGGGCTATAAGCCTATGTAATGTCATATACAAAATTTTAACTAAGGTCCTTGTTAATCGCTTCCGCCCTTTCCTTACGGAGGTCATTGGTCCCCTTCAAGGGGATTTATCCTGGGGAGAGGAATGAGCGAGAATATCATTATTGCGCAAGAGATCTTTAATTTTATGCGCAAAACCAAGTCCAAGAAAGGTACTATGACTTTTAAAATTGATTTAGAGAAGGCATATGATAGGGTAGATTGGAGATTTCTTCAACATACTCTTACTAGTTTTGGCTTCCCTCAGAACATAACTAGCCTAATCATGAGGTGTGTTTGCTCTTCTTCTCTTTCAATCCTATGGAATGGCAGGAGATTACAGAATTTTAATCCTTAAAGAGGGCTAAGACAAGGTGACCCTCTATCTCCGTATCTCTTCGTTATGTGTATGGAACGATTGGCGTGCCTTATCTCTCATTATGTGTCTAATGGATCTTGGGTCGCTGTTGCCATCTCCAAAGGGGGACCTAGGATTTCACATCTTATATTTGCTGACGACCTTTTCCTTTTCTGCAAAGCAACAAGGTCGCGGGTTGAAATGGTTATGCAGGTTCTTGAACTCTTTACAAAGGCATCTGGATTGAAAGTTAATCTGGCCAAATCTAAAGCTCAATGCTCTAAGAACATCACTCAGCGGAGGAAGGAGGTCTTGTCAAGGGTTTCTCAGATTTACTTAACTCGGAACATAGGCAGATATTTGGGGGTAAACATTGGTCACGATAGAGCGGCGAAAAGGACGGTGCAAGAGGTTATTGACAAGATCCAAAGGAGGCTAGCTAGTTGGAAAGGTAGGCTACTTAATAAGATAAGAAGGTTATGTTTGGTTAAGTCGGTGTTGACTTTCATTCCAGTGTATGATATGCAAGTAGCCTTTTTTCCCTCTTATGCTTGTGAAAAAGTTGATTCGATGATGAGACAATTCCTTTGGAAGGGTCAGACTGATGGGAGGGACTACCCCTTGTGAATTGGACTAAGGTTGTCGCTCCGAGAAAACACAGAGGCCTAGGGGTGAGGGACTCTAGGTGTGCGAACATTACCCTTCTAGGAAAGATTGTTTGGCAACTTCTTCACTACAAAGAGAAACTATGGGTACAACTCCTAACCAAGAAGTATCTGGCTATTGGGAAAGGTTTTGTGGAGGTTATTGGGGGCTTTTTATGTTTGGAAAAGTGTGATTAAAGCGTTCAATAGCTTGAAAGAGGGCTTCGTGTGGTGCTGTGGTACTTTGGATGAATCCTTGTGGTTTGATCAATGGTCTCCTTTGGGTAAGCTTGCAGACTTAATTCCATACGTTCATATAACTGACCTCCACCTTTCTCTAGATGACTTTATTTGCAATGGTCGATGAGATTTTAGCAACCTTTATTCTTCTCTTCCTCATCATACCCGTTCGTCCCTAATTGAGTTGCCTGTTCCTGGTAACAACCACTATGGCCCAGGGTGGGTTTGGGCTGTTGCCGCAACAAAGGAGTATTCTTCTAGAAGTGGATATCTTTGGTTGGCGAAAAGAAAATACCAATAGGATGAAAGCGAAGACTGAAACTGGATATGGAAGCCTTTCATCTCGGAGAAGATTAAGTTCTTGCTCTGGCTTTCTCTTCACAATGCTGTCCCTACTGACGCGCTCCAGTTCAAGTGCAAGTTAACACCTAGCGATATTTGTAAGAGGTATGGTTCCCATTCGGAATCAATTCTACATTGTTTTAGAGATTGTGATAGGGCCAAAGCTGTTTGAAATATCATCGACCCTTCGTTCATTGAGACTAGAGGATCGTCCGATTTAGCTCCTTGGCTCAAACAAGGCATATCTAGTATGGGCTACCTCTTTGCATCCGGAATTTGGTGGATATGGAGGCATCGATGTCATGAGGTTTTCAACCCGGATGAAGTTTGGTCTGATAAGAAAGTGGCGATACTAGCTAGAAATATGAGCTTTGATCTTAGAAATCTTCATTACAACTGGATTATCTATTCATATATTGAAAGAAAATTTAAGTGGGAGCCTCCACCCAATGGCACTTTCAAGGTCAACTGTGATGCGAGTGTTCTTCAGGGAGTCCAGCGAGCTAGTTTTGGTTGTGTTTTGAGGGATGATAGAAGGAGATGGGCGTTGGGCCGTTCAGGTGCTCTTCCTTTCTGGTCTGTTTATCGTTGTGAGCTGCTGGCTTCTTGGCAGGGGCTGATGTTAGCCTGGGAAGCTGGTTGCCAGAGGGTTATTTGTGAAACAGACTCACTCGATGCTTACTTTGTGTTGAGTAACATCACCAGCCACACAACACATAAGGTGAAGGATATTGTGTTAAAACTCTAAGATCTTTTGTCCAAAGACTGGGAGGTCCAGTTCCATCTAATTCGAAGGGAAGCTAATAGTGTCGCTGATTGGTTGGATAAATCTGGAGCAAGAAGTGATTCAGCTCATGTTTCTTGGATCAAACCTGGTGCAGATTTGGAGCAAATTCTAGTGCAAGAGTCAACTGGTTCTAGCTAGTTTGGCTTAGCTTGTGTTTTGTTTCTTTATGTTTTGATATTTTCAGTTACAAAAAAAAAATTATTGACATCATGATGATATATAAAAGTAGTAAAATTTTATGGTGTTTTTTTTTAACAAAGATAGGAGACTCGAACCCGCAACCTCTTAATTGAGTATTGGGAGACTATACCATTTGAGCTATAACTCATTGGCAAAATTTTATGGTGTTTGCTTCTGTACGATGATAAATTTATACGTATCGGTATAATAAAAATATGGAAAAATTAAAATATGACATGTGGACTATATTTTCCACGTCAATAATTAATTTTTCTTTTTTTAAATACATATCATATTAATACTTTTACTAAATTACCCTTATAATTTAATAAAAATATAAAATAATTTTTATTTAATATTACAAAAAGGCTTAAATATTTTTTTTGTTATGTTGAACAAAATTATTCATTTAAATTAATCAAATTTTAAAATTCAACTAATTTTAATTTTATAATTCTAATTTTTAAACAATTTAAAAAAACATTTAGTTATTTATTCACACTAAAAACAAATCATTCAATCTTATTAATGCTTTTCATGAACCCTAATTTTTCATAGTCATTTATAGAAAAAAAATTAATGATGTTCTTCATCTTTCTGGGTTTTCTCACCAATCCTTTACCCTCTCGAGGAATATCTCTTACTCTCAATTCTCAAACTCAAACTCTCTCTTCTTTCTTACTGCCACTAGCCCACTAGAGTCTCACTCGACTCTCGTCTCCTTCACACCCGCCGGCGTCTCGTCGTTCGTCTCATCTCGTTGCCGGCCTTTCAACATCTCCCGGCCTTCCCTGGGCTCCTTGTCGCCAGCGACAAAAGCAACTCGTCGGGTTGTCGGCGCTCGTCGTCTTTTGGTTTCGGGTATCCGCCGTCACTGAATCATCGTGGATCGTAGACCATCGTGGGGTCGTCGCTCGTCGTCTTCTGGTGTCGGGACCTCGTCATCACCGAGTCGCAGTGGACCGTTGGTGAGTCCCTGCATCATCGCTTCTTCTGCTCTGTCTTTTCCAGATTTTCCTTCCCCATGTATTTTGAGATGATGTTGAATTGCTAATCAATTAATTTGTCTTGTTGATGATCTAAATATTGCTGTAAATCATGAGCAAAGTAGGATTATGTTACGGCCAATCCCTAGCTGGGCACGATGACCGACCCAGCCCGCCGGCAGCCCGATCCGTTCGGTCGGGCTAGCGCGCGTAACCCGTTCGATCTGTGACTGGTGCACTGGTGCACGAATTTGTGATTCGCACAACTAACCAGCAAGTGCACTGGGTCGTCCAAGTAATACCTTACGTGAGTAAGGGTCGATCCCACGGAGATTATTGGTTTGAAGCAAGCTATGTTTATCTTATTATTCTTAGTCAGGATATTAATTAAAATTATCAGTTGGAATTATTAGATTGGAAAAATAAAAGAGAATAAAAGCGTTACTTGTTGTGCAGTAATGAGAAATATGTTGGAGTTTTGGAGATGCTTTGTCCTCTGAACTTCAACTCTTCCTTGAAATCCTTTTCCACATGCAAGATCCCTTCCATGGCAAGCTCTATGTAGGGTGTCACCGTTGTCAATGGCTACTTTCCATCCTCTCAGTGAAAACGTTCCTATGCTTTGTCACAGCACGGCTAATCATCTGTCGGTTCTCAATCAGGTTGGAATAGAATCCATTGATTCTTTTGCGTCTGTCACTAACGCCCAGCCTTCAGGAGTTTGAAGCTCGTCACAGTCATTCAATTCCGGAATCCTACTCGGAATACCACAGACAAGGTTTAGACTTTCCGGATTCTCATGAATGCCGCCATCAATCCGGCTTATACCACGAAGATTCTGAGTAATGAATCTAAGAGATACTCATTCAATCTGATGTAGAACGGAGGTGGTTGTCAGGCACACGTTCATGGATTGAGGAAGGGGATGAGTGTCACGGATCATCACCTTCTCCATAATTAAGCGCGAATGAACATCTTAGATAAGAACAAGCGTGTTTGAATGAAAAACAAAGGAATTGTATTAATTCATCGAGACGCTGCAGAGCTCCTCACCCCCAACAATGGAGTTTAGAGACTCATGCCGTCAAAAAGTATGTAATTCAGATCTGAAAATGTCATGAGGTACAAAATAATTCTCTAAAAGTTGTTAGGGCCGTCAAAATGGGCTAAACCCATCGGGCCAGCCCGTTTACCCGTTTAAATGGGCGGGCTTTGCCCCTAAAATTAAGCCCGTTTAAATTTCGGGCTAAACGGGCTGAGCCCGATTCACCCGAAAAAAATGACGGGTTAAACGGGCTAGCCCGCGTTCGGGCTAAACGGGCTGAGCCCGATTCACCCGAAAAAAATGACGGGTTAAACGGGCTAGCCCGCGGGCTAAACGGGTGGCCCGTTTAATTTTTTTTTTCATTTTTTTTAAAAAAAGTAACACTTTTAGCTAATATTTTTCCCGATCCGACCCGAAAATCCGACCCATCAACTAAAAAAAAAATTTTTTTAAATGGTTTTTGACCTAAAAGTGGTTTTTTTTGTCAAAATATTTTTCAAAAATAAAATAAATGAAAACGGGCTGGCCCTTTAACCCATCGGGCTGACTATAAATGGTCCGGGCTAAAAAATTTTGGCCCGCGAATAAAGCGGGCTTAAATGGGCCAGCCCGTTTAACCCATGGGCTTAATGGGCTGGGCCTAAATGGGCCGGGCTAGCCCGTTTGACAGCCCTAAAGTTGTTTAAATAGTAAACTAGTAACCTAGGTTTACAGAATATGAGTAAACTAAGATAATTGGTGCAGAAATCCACTTCTGGGGCCCACTTGGTGTGTGCTGGGGCTGAGACTAAAGCTATCCACGAGTTGAGGCTTTTCTTGGAGTTGAACTCCAAGTTATGACGTGTTTGGGCGTTCAACTCCCGGATCATGACGTGTTTTCTGGCGTTTAACTCCAGACAGCAGCATGTACTTGGCGTTCAACGCCAAGTTACGTCGTCTATCCTCGCGCAAAGTATGGACTATTATATATTGCTGGAAAGCCCTGGATGTCTACTTTCCAACGCCGTTGAGAGCGCGTCAATTGGACTTCTGTAACTCCAGGAAAATCCATTTCGAGTGCAGGGAAGTCAAGATCCAACAGCATCAGCAGTCCTTTTTCAGCCTAAGTCAGATTTTTGCTCAGCTCCCTCAATTTCAGCCAGAAAATACCTGAAATCACAGAAAATTACACAAACTCATAGTAAAATCCAGAAATATGATTTTTGCCTAAAAACTAATAATATTTAACTAAAAACTAATTAAAACATACTAAAATCTACATGAAATTACCCCCAAAAAGCGTATAAAATATCCGCTCATCATGCACGAAATTGTGATCATCAATGGCGCCATCAACATGGTATGCTCAATTGCAATCTTAACTCTTTATCACAACTTCGCACAACTAACCAGCAAGTGCATTGGTCTCCAAGTAAAACCTTACGCGAGTAAGGGTCGATCCCACGGAGATTGTTGTATGAAGCAAGCTGGTCACCTTGTAAATCTTAGTCAGGCAGATTCAAATGGTTATGGATGATATATGAATAAAACATAAAGATAAAGATAGAGATACTTATGTAATCATTGGTGAGAATTTCAGATAAGCGAATGGAGATGCTTTGTCCCTTCCGTCTCTCTGCTTTCCTACTGTCTTCATCCAATCCTTCTTACTCCTTTCCATGGCAAGCTGTATGTTGGGCATCACCGTTGTCAGTGGCTACAATCCCGTCCTCTCAGTGAAAATGTTCAACGCACCCGTCACGGCACGGCTAATCATCTGTCGGTTCTCAATCAGTTGGAATAGAATCCAATGATTCTTTTGCGTCTGTCACTAACGCCCAGCCTTCAGGAGTTTGAAGCTCGTCACAGTCATTCATCATTGAATCCTACTCAAATACCACAGACAAGGTTTAGACCTTCCGGATTCTCTTGAATACCGCCATCAATTCTAGCTTACCACGAAGATTCCGATTAAGGAATCCAAGAGATAAACATTCAAGCCTTGTTTGCTTGTAGAACGGGAGTGGTTGTCAGGCACGCGTTCATAAGTGAGAATGATGATGAGCGTCACATAATCATCACATTCATCAAGTTCTTGAGTGCGAATGAATATCTTGGAATAAGACAACTGAATTGAATAGAAGAACAATAGTAATTGCATTAATACTCGAGGTACAGCAGAGCTCCACACCTTAATCTATGGTGTGTAGAAACTCCACCGTTGAAAATACATAAGAACAAAGTCTAGGCATGGCCGTGAGGCCAGCCCCCAAAACATGATCAAAAGATCCAAAGATTCAAAGATCTAAAGATCTAAAGATACAATAGTAAAAGGTCCTATTTGTAGAGAACTAGTAGCCTAGAGTTTACAGAAATGAGTAAATGACATAAAAATCCACTTCCGGGCCTCACTTGGTGTGTGCTTGGGCTGAGCATTGAAGCATTTTCGTGTAGAGACTTTTCTTGGAGTTAAACGCCAGCTTTTGTGCCAGTTTGGGCGTTTAACTCCCATTCTTGTGCCAGTTTCGGCGTTTAACGCCGGGCAGTTTTGAGCTGATTTGGAACGCCGGTTTGGGCCATCAAATCTTGGGTAAAGTATGGACTATTATACATTGCTGGAACGTCCAGGATGTCTACTTTCCAACGCCGTTGAGAGCGCACCAATTGGGCTTCTGTAGCTCCAGAAAATCCACTTCGAGTGCAGGGAGGTCAGAATCCAACAGCATCTGCAGTCCTTTTCAGTCTCTGAATCAGATTTTTGCTCAAGTCCCTCAATTTCAGCCAGAAAATACCTGAAATCACAGAAAAACATACAAACTCATAGTAAAGTCCAGAAAAGTGAATTTTAACTAAAAACTAATAAAAATATACTAAAAACTAACTAAAACATACTAAAAACAATGCCAAAAAGCGTACAAATTATCCGCTCATTACAACACCAAACTTAAATTGTTGCTTGTCCCAAGCAACTGAAAATCAAATAAAGATAAAAAGAAGAGAATATGCAATGAATTCCAAAAACATCTATGAAGATCAGTATTAATTAGATGAGCGGGGTTTTTAGCTTTTTGCCTCTGAACAGTTTTGGCATCTCACTCTATCCTTTGAAATTCAGAATGATTGGCTTCTATAGGAACTCAGAATCCAGATAGTGTTATTGATTCTCCTAGTTAAGTATGATGATTCTTGAACACAGCTACTTTATGAGTCTTGGCCGTGGCCCAAAGCACTTTGTCTTCCAGTATTACCACCGGATACATACATGCCACAGACGCATAATTGGGTGAACCTTTTCAGATTGTGACTCAGCTTTGCTAGAGTCCCCAATTAGAGGTGTCCAGGGTTCTTAAGCACACTCTTTATGCCTTGGATCACAACTTTATTTCTTTCTTTTTCTTTCTTTTTCTCCCTTTTTTTTCGTTTTTCTCTTCTTTTTTTTTTTTGAATATTCACTGCTTTTTCTTGCTTCAAGAATCATTTTTATAATTTTTCAGATCCTCAGTAACATGTCTCCTTTTTCATCATTCTTTCAAGAGCCAACATTCATGAACCACAAATTCAAAAGACATATGCATTGTTCAAGCATACATTCAGAAAACAAAAGTATTGCCACCACATCAAAATAATTAATCTATTATAAAATTCAAAATTCATGCAATTCTTCTCTTTTTCAATTAAGAACATTTTTCATTTAAGAAAGGTGATGGATTCATAGGACATTCATAACTTTAAGGCATAGACACTAAGATACTAATGATCGTAAGACACAAACATAGATAAACATAAGCATGAAAATTCGAAAAACAAGAAAATAAAGAACAAGAAAATTAAAGAACGGGTCCACCTTAGTGATGGCGGCTTGTTCTTCCTCTTGAAGATCTTATGGAGTGCTTGAGCTCCTCAATGTCTCTTCCTTGCCTTTATTGCTCCTCTCTCATGATTCTTTGATCTTCTCTAATTTCATGGAGGAGGATGGAATGTTCTTGGTGCTCCACCCTTAGTTGTCCCATGTTGGAACTCAATTCTCCTAGGGAGGTGTTGATTTACTCCCAATAGTTTGGTGGAGGAAAGTGCATCCCTTGAGGTATCTCAGGGATTTCATGATGAGTGGGATCTCTTGTTTGTTCCATCCTTTTCTTAGTGATGGGCTTGTCCTCATCAATGGGGGTGTCTCCCTCTATGTCAATTCCAACTGAATAACAGAGATGACAAATGAGATGAGGAAAGGCTAACCTTGCCAAGGTAGAGGACTTGTCCGCCACCTTATAAAGTTCTTAGGCTATAACATCATGAACTTCTACTTCCTCTCCAATCATGATGCTATGAATCATGATGGTCCGGTCTATAGTAACTTCAGACCGGTTGCTAGTGGGAATGATTGAGCGTTGGATAAACTCCAACCATCTCCTAGCCACGGGCTTGAGGTCATGCCTCCTTAGTTGAACCGGCTTCCCTCTTGAATCTCTCTTCCATTGGGCGCCCTCTTCACAGATGTCTATGAGGACTTGGTCCAACCTTTGATCAAAGTTGACCCTTCTAGTGTAAGGGTGTTCATCTCCTTGCATCATGGGCAAGTTGAATGCCAACCTTACATTTTCCGGACTAAAATCTAAGTATTTCTCCCGAACCATTGTAAGCCAATTCTTTGGGTCCGGGTTCACACTTTGATCATGGTTCTTGGTGATCCATGCATTGGCATAGAACTCTTGAACCATCAAGATTCCGACTTGTTGAATAGGGTTGGTAAGAACTTCCCAACCTCTTCTTCGAATCTCATGTCGGATCTCCGGATATTCACTCTTTTTGAGTTTGAAAGGGACCTCAGGATCACCTTCTTCAAGGCCACAACTTCAAAGAAGTGGTCTTGATGCACCCTTGAGATGAATCTCTCCATCTCCCATGACTCGGAGGTGAAAGCTTTTGCCTTCCCTTTCCTCTTTCTAGAGGTTTCTCCAGCCTTGGATGCCATAAATGGTTATGAAAAAACAAAAAGCAATACTTTTACCACACCAAACTTAAAAGGTTTGCTCGCCCTCGAGCAAAAGAAGAAAGAAGAGAGTAGAAGAAGAGAAGAAATAGAGGAGATGGAGATGGCTTTGTGGTTCGGCCAAAGGGGGAGAAGTAATGTTTAGGGTGTGTGAAAATGAAGGAGTGAAGATGGGTTTATATAGGGGTGGAAAGAGGGGTAGGGTTCGGTTATGAATGGGTGGGTTTGGGAGGGAAAGTGGTTTTGAATTTGAATGGTGAGGTAGGTGAGGTTTTATGAAGGATGGATGTGAGTGGTGAAGAGAATAGTGGGATTTTGATAGGTGAGGGGTTTTTGGGGAAGAGTGGTTGAGGTGATTGGTGAATGGGTGAAGAAGAAGAGAGAGAGTGGTGGGGTAGGTGGGGATCCTGTGGGGGGTCCACAGATCCTGAGGTGTCAAGGAAAAGTCATCCCTGCACCAAGTGGCGAGCAAAAATGCTCTCTGTGCCAATTATGGCGTTAAACGCCAGGCTGGTGCCCATTTCTGGCATTTAACGCCAACTTCTTGCCCTTTCCTGGCGTTTAACGCCAGTCTGGTGCCCCTTTCTGGCGTTAAACGCCCAGAATGGTGCCAGACTGGGCGTTAAACGCCCATTTGCTAGCTTCACTGGCGTTTAAATGCCAGCAAGTTCTCCTCCAGGGTGTGATGTTTTTCTTTCTGTTTTTCCAACAAGCGCTTCTTTAATGTCAGTAGCTTGACAGTGAGCTCTCATGGAGCCTCAAACATACTCAGAGCAATGTTGGAACCTCCCAACACCAAACTTAGAGTTTGAATGTGGGGGTTCAACACCAAACTTAGAATTTGGTTGTGGCTTCCCAACACCAAACTTAGAGTTTGACTGTGGGGGCTCTGTTGACTCTGTTTTGAGAGAAGCTCTTCATGCTTCCTCTCCATGGTGACAGAGGGATATCCTTGAGCCTTAAACACAAAGGATTCTTCATTCACTTGAATGATCAATTCTCCTCTGTCCACATCAATCACAGCCTTTGCTGTGGCTAGGAAGGGTCTGCCAAGGATGATGGATTCATCCATGCACTTTTCAGTCTCTAGGACTATGAAATCAGCAGGGATGTAATGGTCTTCAATCTTTACCAAAACATCCTCTACAAGTCCATAAGCTTGTTTTCTTGAATTGTCTGCCATCTCTAGTGAGATTCTTGCAGCTTGTACCTCAAAGATCCCTAGCTTCTCCATTACAAAGAGAGGCATGAGATTTATGCTTGACCCCAGGTCACACAAGGCCTTCTTGAAAGTCATGGTGCCTATGGCGCAAGGTATTGAGAACTTTCCAGGATCTCGTCTCTTTTGAGGTAATCTCTGCCTAGACAAGTCATCCAGTTCTTTGGTGAGCAAAGGAGGTTCGTTCTCCCAAGTCTCATTACCAAATAACTTTTCATTTAGCTTCATGATTGCTTGGACGCCCATTGAGGTCTTCCTCAGTGGCGTTCACTGCCTCTTCCTCCTCCAAATTCGGCCATGTTGATGGCCTTGCACTCTCCTTTTGGATTTTCTTCTGTATTGCTTGGAAGAGTACTAGGAGGGAGTTCAGTAATTTTCTTGCTCAGCTGTCCCACTTGTGCCTCCAAGTTTCTAATGGAGGACCTTGTTTCAGTCATGAAACTTTGAGTGGTTTTGATTAGATCAGAGACCATGGTTGCTAAGTTAGAGTGGTTCTGCTTAGAATTCTCTGTCTGTTGCTGAGAAGATGATGGAAAAGGCTTGCCATTGCTAAACCTATTTCTTCCACCATTATTATTGTTGAAACCTTGTTGAGGTCTCTGTTGATCCTTCCATGAGAGATTTGGATGATTTCTCCATGAAGAATTATAGGTGTTTCCATAGGGTTCTCCCATGTAATTCACCTCTTCCATTGAAGGGTTCTCAGGATTATAAGCTTCTTCTTCAGATGAAGCATCCTTAGTACTGCCTAGTGTATTTTGCATTCCAAACAGACTTTGAGAAATCAAATTGACTTGCTGAGTCAATATTTTGTTCTGAGTCAATATTTTGTTCTGAGCCAATATGGCATTCAGAGTATCAATCTCAAGAACTCCTTTCTTCTGATTTGTCCCATTGTTCACAGGATTCCTTTCAGAAGTGTACATGAATTGGTTATTTGCAACCATTTCAATTAGTTCTTGAGCTTCTGTAGACGTCTTCTTCAGATGAAGAGATCCTCCAGCAGAGCTATCCAAAGACATCTTGGACAGTTCAGACAAACCATCATAGAAAATACCTATGATGCTCTATTCAGAAAGCATGCCAGAGGGGCACTTTCTGATCAATTGTTTGTATCTTTCCCAAGCTTCATAGAGGGATTCTCCTTCCTTCTGTCTGAAGGTTTGGACTTCCACTCTAAGCTTACTCAATTTTTGAGGTGGAAAGAACTTTGCCAAGAAGGCATTGACTAGCTTTTCCCAAGAGTTCAGGCTTTCTTTAGGTTGTGAGTCCAACCATATCCTAGCTCTGTCTCTTACAGCAAAAGGGAATAGCATAAGTCTGTAGACTTCAGGGTCAACCCCATTAGTCTTGACAGTGTCACAGATTTACAAAAATTCAGCTAAAAACTGATGAGGATCTTCCAATGGAAGTCCATGGAACTTGCAATTCTGTTGCATTAGAGAAACTAATTGAGGCTTAAGCTCAAAGTTGTTTGTTCCAATGGCAGGGATATAGATGCTTCTCCCATAGAAGTCGGGAGTAGGTGCAGTAAAGTCACCTAGCACCTTCCTTGCATTGTTGGCATTGTTGTTGTTTTCGGCTGCCATGGGTTCTTCTTCTTTGAAGATTTTTGTTAGATCCTCTACAGAGAGTTGTGCCTTAGCTTCTCTTAGCTTTCGCTTCAAGGTCCTTTCAGGTTCAGGGTCAGCCTCAACAAGAATGCTTTTGTCTTTGCTCCAGCTCATATGAAAGAGAAGAGAACAAGAAAATATGGAATCCTCTATGTCACAGTATAGAGATTCCTTGAGGTGTCAGAGGAAAAGAAAAATAGAAGGAGAGGTAGAAGAATTCGAACTTATCAAAAGAGATGGAGTTCGAATTGTTCATTGAGGAATAGTGTTAGTCTATAAATAGAAGGATGTGAGAAGATAGGAAGAAATTTTCGAAAATTAAGTAAAAGATTTTAAAAATATTTTGAAAAACACTAATTGATTTTCGAAAACTAAGAGTGGAGAAGAAATCAAGTGATTTTTGAAATCAGAAATCAAAAAGATATGATTGAAAACTATTTTGAAAAAGATGTGATTAGAAGATATGATTGAAAAGTTATGATTTTAAAAAGATGTGATTGAGAAGATATGATTTGAAAAACAATTTAAAAAGATTTGATTTTAAAAAAATTAATGACTTGCCTAACAAGAATGATTTGATTCAGACATTAAACCTTTCTCAACAGAAAAGGCAACATACTTGAAATGCTGAATCAAATCATTAATTGTTAGCAAGTATCTTTGAAAATGGAAAGAAATTGATTTTGAAAACATATGATTGATTTGAAAAAGATTTGATTTTGAAAAGATTTTGAAAACTTGAAAAAATTTGCATTAAAAACAAAATCTTCCCTCTTGTGCCATCATGGGGTTAAACGCCCAGAATGGTGCACATTCTGGCGTTTAACGCCCAAAGCACTACCCTTTTGGGCGTTAAACGCCCAGCCAGGCACCCTGGCTGGCGTTTAAACGCCAGTTTGCCTTCTTCACTGAGCGTTTTGAATGCCCAGCTTTTTCTGTGTAATTCCTCTGCTGAATGTTCTGAATCTTCAATTCCCTGTATTATTGACTTGAAAAGACACAAATTAAAAATATTTTTGGATTTTTAATAATGAGGAATAATCAAAATGCAACTAAAATCAAATAACAATGCATGCAAGACACCAAACTTAGCAGTTTGTATACTACTGACACTAACAAAATGAGAATGCATATGACAAAACACTCAAGTCAAGAGAATTCAAAGATCAAAGTAAGGAAATCATCAAGAACATCTTGAAGATCTCTTAAGACACATGAATGAATGCAAGAAGAACAGAAACATGCAATTGACACCAAACTTAAAATGAGACACTAGACTCAACAAGAAACATAAAATATTTTTGGTTTTTTATGATTTTGTAAATTTTTTGGATTTTTCGAAAATTAAGTGGAAGAAGAAAATGAAGATATCAAAATTCTTAATGAGAATTCCAGGAATCATGCAATGTTAGTCTAAAGCTTTAGTCTAAAGGAATTAGACATGGCTAGCCAAGCTTCAGCAGGACATTGCATTCAAGAGCTAAATTGATGAGAATCAATCAGCTTTGGTGATGATAAGACATCACCTTGAAACACTAGAATTCATTCTTAAGAACTCTGAAGATAAATACCTAATCTAAGCAACAAGATGAACCGTCAGTTGTCCAAACTCGAACAATCCCCGGCAACGGCGCCAAAAACTTGGTGCACAAAATTGTGATCATCAATGGCGCCATCAACATGGTACGCTCAATTGCAATCTCAACTCTTTATCACAACTTCGCACAACTAACCAGCAAGTGCACTGGGTCGTCCAAGTAATAAACCTTACGCGAGTAAGGGTCGATCCCACGGAGATTGTTGGTATGAAGCAAGCTATGGTCACCTTGTAAATCTTAGTCAGGCAGATTCAAATGGTTATGGATGATATATGAATAAAACATAAAGATAAAGATAGAGATACTTATGTAATTCATTGGTGAGAATTTCAGATAAGCGAATGGAGATGCTTTGTCCCTTCCGTCTCTCTGCTTTCCTACTGTCTTCATCCAATCCTTCTTACTCCTTTCCATGGCGAGCTGTATGTTGGGCATCACCGTTGTCAGTGGCTACAATCCCGTCCTCTCAGTGAAAATGTTCAACGCACCCTGTCACGGAACGGCTAATCATCTTTCGGTTCTCAATCAGGTTGGAATAGAATCCAATGATTCTTTTGCGTCTGTCACTAACGCCCAGCCTTCAGGATTTTGAAGCTCGTCACAGTCATTCAATCATTGAATCCTACTTAGAATACCATAGACAAGGTTTAGACCTTCCGGATTCTCTTGAATACCGCCATCAATTCTAGCTTATACCACGAAGATTCCGATTAAGGAAACCAAGAGATAAACATTCAAGCCTTGTTTGCTTGTAGAACGGGAGTGGTTGTCAGGCACGCGTTCATAAGTGAGAATGATGATGAGCGTCACATAATCATCACATTCATCAAGTTCTTGAGTGCGAATGAATATCTTGGAATAAGAACAAGCTGAATTGAATAGAAGAACAATAGTAATTGCATTAATACTCGAGGTACAGCAGAGCTCCACACCTTAATCTATGGTGTGTAGAAACTCCACCGTTGAAAATACATAAGAACAAAGTCTAGGCATGGCCGTGAGGCCAGCCCCCAAAACATGATCAAAAGACTCCAGATGATCAAAAGATCCAAAGATTCAAAGATCTAAAGATCTAAAGATACAATAGTAAAAGGTCCTATTTGTAGAGAACTAGTAGCCTAGGATTTACAGAAATGAGTAAATGACATAAAAATCCACTTTCGGGCCTCACTTGCTTTGTGCTTGGGCTGAGCATTGAAGCATTTTCGTACAGAGACTTTTCTTGGAGTTAAACACCAGCTTTTGTGCCAGTTTGGGCGTTTAACTCCCATTCTTGTGCCAGTTCCGGCGTTTAACGCCGGACAGTTTTGAGCTGATTTGGAACGCCGGTTTGGGCCATCAAATCTTGAGTAAAGTATGGACTATTATACATTGCTGGAAAGCCCAGGATGTCTACTTTTCAACGCCATTGAGAGCGCGCCAATTGGGCTTCTGTAGCTCCAGAAAATCCACTTCGAGTGCAGGGAGGTCGGAATCCAACAGCATCTGCAGTCCTTTTCAGTCTCTGAATCAGATTTTTGCTCAAGTCCCTCAATTTCAGCCAGAAAATACCTGAAATCACAGAAAAACACACAAACTCATAGTAAAGTCCAGAAAAATGAATTTTAACTAAAAACTAATAAAAATATACTAAAAACTAACTAAAACATACTAAAAACATACTAAAAACAATGCCAAAAAGCGTATAAATTATCCGCTCATCAGTGACCCGGACACGCACCCCGCTACCAGCTATATGACAGCTGTGGGAAACGAAGCTTCCAGGAAGGAGGCCTTCCCCCGTGGGGCCCGCCCTACTGACAGGGTATATAAGGGGAGGGTCCTACCCCTCCCCCAAGGTACGTCACTTTATTCCTTTCTCTCACACCACCTGCACAGTCTGACTTGAGCGTTGGAGTGTCCTTGCAGGTAGCACCTCCCATTTCACCTCGAAAAGAGCTCGTGAAGTCGGCTACGCCCGCAACTCGCTCCGCGGACCCAGACCAAGGCCAATCCCCATCCTACCCAGGAGACATCTCCGACCCGTCCGGATACCGAGCAACCGAACATTGGCGTCATCTGTGGAGACTGCCTGAATGAACTTTCTAATGGGTCCTGTGGAACCAGGCGACGGAGCCGAACCCCGGGGGGGCTCTGTGGCCTCCTCCCGTGAGCGCACGAGATCCCCTCTACGACAACCCAAGCCATCTTCGCGCTCCCAGGAGAGACGCCCTTTTGGGGGGACTGGCAGTGACAGCGCCAGAATAATGCAGGAACTGCGACATAGGGTGTAGAACCTGGAATGTGAGCTAGCGACTCGAGGGCATCGTCAACAAACTCCCGAACTATATCGCTCACGATCCCCTCCGAAGAGGAGGAGAACTCCCTGAAGAAGTCACTCCAGAATTAGATAGTCCTTAAGGGGAAAACAGGGAGGCGCCAAGAAGGCGACGGGATCCCCTGATTTACACCCGACCCACAAGGAAACAAGCCGCCGAAGAGAACCGAAAAGGCGACAGAGAGAGACCGAAGAGAACACGACGTCCTGTAATCATGGGGGCAACCCCTTTCCATCATTCTATCCTCGAGGTCTGGCTACCGAAGCACTTTGATAAGCCAACAGATATGAGGTATGATGGGACCCAAGACCCGCAAGAGCATCTAACGACCTTCAAGGCCAGGATGATTCTAGAAGGGGTAGGTGACGAGGTGAGGTGTCGCGCCTTCCCAGTCACCTTGGCAGGGCCTGCCATTCGATGGTTCAACAGCCTCCCACAATGTTATGTGGTCACATTTTCAGACATCACCCACGGCTTCCTGGCCCAGTTTACTACCCGCATTGCAAAGGCAAAACACCCGATCAACCTCCTCGGGGTGACACAACGAACCAGAGAGCCGACCAGGAAATACCTAGACAGGTTCAACGACGAGTACTTGGAGATCGACGGCCTAACTGACTCAGTGGCCAGTCTATGTTTGACGAATGGGTTGCTGAATGAGGATTTCAGGAAGCACCTTACCACCAAGCCCGTATGGACGATGCAGGAAATCCAAAACGTGGCCAGGGAGTATATCAATGATGAAGAAGTCAGTAGGGTTGTGGCAGCCAACAAGCGGCAGCCCGCGTACAACCAACCTTGTCAGCACAGTAGCGGGGAAAGGCCGAAGGAGCACTCCAAGGATGGAGTTCCGGTAAAGACCTCCAGGCCATTCCCCCGGGTCGGTAGGTTTACCAATTACACCCCCCTGGTAGCACCGATTGTCGAGGTCTATCAGCAGATAGCCGATAAGGGCATTCTGTCGAAGCCCCAACCTCTAAAGGACAGGACCGGAGGGAACAAAAACCTCTATTGTGATTACCATAAGAGCTTTGGTCACAAGACACAAGACTATTTTGATCTTAAAGACGCCCTGGAATAGGCAATCCGAGATGGCAAGCTGGCGGAACTATCCCATCTGATAAGGGAACCGAGAAGGCGCGACAGGGACCGACCTGGTGACGGCCAGGATCGGGCCGTGAGACAGACGGGAACCCGAAGAGGATAGCGAAAGAGGACTTACGGTCGTGAATGTTGTAGTTGGTAGGGACACCGCCCCTAGGTTAAGGTCGGCATGTAGAAAGGATGCCAAAGTCTTGGCAGCATCCTCATGCAATGCCACGCCCTCCCCCAGGAAAGTACCATTAATCTCGTTTGGACCTGTAGGAAAACCCCCTATGGTCATGACGGCCAGGGTAAGAACCGGGCTGGTTAAGCGAATCCTGGTGGATACCGGTGCAGATTCGAACATCATATTCCGTAACGTATTCGATGCCCTAGGTCTCCGAGATACCGACCTAAAGACCCACCAGCACGGTGTGGTCGGTCTTGGGGACAATTTCATTAAGCCTGATGGGATAGTCTCCCTGCCGGTCTCCATAGGAAATGGCTGGGAAAAGAGGACTGTGATGGCGGAGTTCGTCGTTTTGAGGGACTCCATGGCTTACAACATCATCATGGGCAGGGAAACCATCAATAAGCTCAGAGCAATAATCTACACCAAGCTCCTGGTAATGATGTTTGTTTCTGATAATGGGTCGATTGGATCTATCAAAAGAGATTTAGAAACGGAAGTCGCATGCGACAATGCCAGCCTCTCCCTAAGAAAGAAATCCAAGGAAGCAGTCGGGGTCTTTTTGGCCGACCTGGACGCAAGAGTCGATGACAAACCCAGCCCAGAGCCCGAGGGAGACCTCGAGAAAGTCAGGATCAATGACTCGGACGCCAAGTTCACCTTCATAAACAAGAACCTCCCCCATGAGCTAAAGGGACCACTGGTGGAGACAATTCGGAAAAACGACGACCTGTTCACCTGGACTCCAGCCGACATGACCGGGATTGACCCCAAGGTCATGTCGCACCACCTAGTGGTGAGAGCGGAGGCTAAGCCAGTGGCACAGAGGAGGAGGAAAATGTCCCAAGAGAGAGCCGAAGAAGTGGCTAGGCAGACGACCAGCCTCTTAGAGGCGGGATTCATCCGAGAGCTAGAATACTCGACATGGCTATCAAAAGTTGTCTTGGTCAGGAAACCTAGTGGGAAATGGAGAATGTGTATAGACTATTCTGACCTCAACAAAGCATGCCCCAATGACTCTTTCTCCCTCCCCAATATTGATGCACTGGTGGACGCGGCCTCGGGATACCGGTACCTAAGCTTCAAGGACGCGTATTCGCTACAACTAAATTCCGATGCACCGACCCGATGAAGAAAAGACGGCGTTCATAACGCCAGGGGGAACATATTGTTACAAGGTGATGCCGTTTGTGCTGAAGAACGCGGGAACCACGTATCAAAGGCTGATGAATAAGATATTTTGTGACCTCATCAGTAAGACGGTGGAGGTTTACGTGGACGACATTCTAGTAAAGACCATTAAGGCCGACGACCTCATTGATAACTTGGAAAGCATGTTCGCAGCTCTTCGGTGGCACGGTATGAGGCTAAACCCGCTCAAGTGCGCCTTCGCCATGGAGGCCGGGAAATTCCTGGGCTTCATGATGACCCAGAGGGGGGTAGAAGCCAACCCAGAAAAATGTGAGGCAATCCTGCGAATGACAAGCCCAGGAAACGTAAAGGATGTGCAGAGACTAGCAGGTAGGTTAACCGCGCTATCTCATTTCCTCGGCGCATCGGCAGCCAAGGCCCTCCCTTTTTTCAACTTGAAGAAAAAAGGGATAGCGTTCGAATGGACCCCGGCTTGCGAAGAAGCCTTTAATCATTTCAAGAGCATCATCTCGTCGGCGCCTGTACTCAGTAAGCCCGAAAATGAGGAAATGCTATTCTTGTACCTGGCGGTGACGGACGAGGCTTTGGTAGCCGTCTTGATATGGGAAGAAGGGAAAGTTCAGCAGCCGATCTACTTCATAAGCAAGGTGCTGCAGGGGGCATAATTGAGGTATAGCAAGTTAGAAAAGCTGGCTTACGCGCTCCTGACCTCATCCCACAGGCTCCGAAAATATTTCCAAGGGCACCAGATAACAATTAGGACAGACCAAGCGATTCAACAGATATTGCAGAAACCCGACCTAGCGGGCAGGATGATGACGTGGGCAATTGAGCTATCCCAATACGACCTGCAGTACAAACCTAGGCACGCCATCAAGACCCAGGCAATGGCAGATTTCCTAGTTAAAGTGACAGGGGATCATCCCGACGACCCGAACACACTGTGGAAGCTCCATGTAGATGGAGCCTCTAACCAAATGTTCGGAGGAGCAGGTATCATCTTGGAAAGTCCTACCGGAGTTGTGTACGAGCAGTCAATCAAGTTCGACTTTTCCGTATCCAATAATCAAGCAGAGTACGAGGCCCTCCTTGACGATCTCCAATTTGGGGCTACAAGAGTAGAAGTGTGTAGTGATTCCCAGATCATCACATCGTAGGTCAATGGGACGTATCAAGCTAGGGATTCACTGCTGCAAAAGTACTTGGAGCAGGTTAGGAGGTTGAGTAAGGAATTTGACGAGGTCGCCGTACAACACGTCCCTAGGGAGAAGAACACAAGGGCTGATCTCTTATCAAAGCTGGCGAGCACGAAGCCAGGAGCGGAAAACCGTTCTCTTATCTAAGGCCTGGCAAAGGAACCAGCAGTGGCACTGCACTTTGCCCATTCGAGTCCATCATGGACGGACTCGATCATTGATTTCTTGGAAAACGGCAAACTCCCAAGCAACGACAAAGCAGCGAAAGGGTTAAGAAGAGAAGCAGCCAAATACACTATAATACAAGGCCAATTGTTTAAGAGAAGGCTTAGCTAGCCCCTACTGAAGTGCCTGCATCCCGACCAAACGGACTACGTGCTAAGCGAAGTCCACGAGGGATGCTGCAGCCACCACATTGAAGGGAAGGCTCTAGCCCAAAAGCTCGTCAGGGCTAGCTACTACTGGCCTTCAATGATGGCGGACTCTAAGGCGTTCGTGAAAAAATGCAGGAAGCGTCAGAAGAATGCCAGTTTCCATAAAGCGCCAGCGGCGGAACTGAGCCTCCTAATGGCCTCTCGGCCATTCTCTCAGTGGGGAGTTGACCTACTGGTGCCTTTTCCGGTGGGACCCAGACAGGTGAAGTACCTAATCGTTGCCATCGATTACTACACCAAATGGGTGGAGGCCGAATCACTAGCCAGTATATCCTCAGCCAATTGCCGAAAATTTATGTGGAGGCAAGTGATAACCAGATTCGGGATCCCAGAGGTCGTCATCTCAGACAACGGCACTCAGTTCACTGACAAACTTGGGCATAAAGCAAAGGTTCTCGTCAGTTGAACATCCTCACACTAACGGCCAAGTCGAGGCCGCGAACAAGGTCATCGTACAAGGCCTCAAGAAGCGACTGGACCGTAAGAAAGGGGGATGGGCAGACGAGCTGGCCTCAGTCCTCTGGTCCTACTGCACAACTCAGTAATCATTTACCAAAGTACTCAAGAGAGAGTTCGAGCAGAATGACTTGGTCTTACGGCGTAACGACATCAGGCTGGCAGCAAACTGGGAAGGCCCTTACAGAGTGAAGGAGGCATTCGGCAATGGCACCTACAAGTTAGAACGGGTGGATGGAAAAGAAGTTCCGAGAACATGGAACGCGAACAACCTAAGAAGGTTCTATTCCTAGGCTAAGCACGCTGACCAAGCGGCCTGCCTTCCTAACTGGCTCAGTAAGATCCATGTTATTTTATCTTGCATTGTTTACCTTTATTTGTTGTCACTCTATGTTGAACAAGTCACCGGTTAATATTCACTTTGCGTTTATTGTATATTTGTTATCATTTATTTCTTTTCTGTACGCTATGTCATTCGTCAAACTGCCATGCTGAATAATCAACACCATGGCAATGCGGTATCCCGGGACTGATCACCCCGGGAACCACCCAAATAACACACCACAATGAACGACTACAAAATAAATAAAAGCCACGGCCTGGTTTTGTTAATTACCAGCGAAACGGTAAACAAGTACAAAATAGCCATTGCCAACAAAACAGTAGAAGAACGTAAAATAAGGAGGTTATCGACTAAGCGAGAAAATGCGCAATTTGATACAAGCCGACCAAGCGGCAAACAGTTTTCAAACAAGAAAATTCAACAGTTTACAAAACCCACAAAAGTACAAATCACTTCCTTGGCATGTCAATGATCTTGCCATCTTTAATAGTCTTGAAAACCCCAACTGCTGTGGTGTCGAAATCGGGAGCCAGCAGCTTCACCTGAGCCTTCAGAGCCTCCTCGGTCATAAGGATGGCATTCTTGCCCTGCTTCACGGTCTCCTTGTACTTCTTCTTGAATTCAACAGCTTCGCCCTGGGCCGTCTTAGCCGACGAGAGGGTCTCTTCGCGCTCCTTCTCTAGCGCGGCCACCCGACCTTGAGCATTATTAAGCTGGCCTTCCAGGGCAAGCTCTCGTTCGGTAAGACGCGCCACGGAAGCATCAGCAGTCTTAACCTTCTCATCGGCGGTCTTGACCTTTTCCTCAGCGGTCTTGACCTTCTCCTCGGCAGCGGCAAGCTGTTTCCGAAGCGACTTCACCTCGTCTTTGTATTTGGCATTGGCCTTAACAGAGGATTCAAGTTTGATCTCCAATGACCGAGTCCCCGCCAAGGCAGACTCTGCCTTTCTCGCTATAGCAGCAACCCGGAGCAAAGATCGGTACATCCATTTTGCCTGCGAGGAGAGGTCCCCACCATAAAAGAAGTCCTCTGTGCCAGGAAGTAGCTGAGAGTCGATGAAGTTCCTGGCATCAAAGTTCTTCTCCATTACTGTGAGAATCCCTTCAGGACTAGAGGATGGTTTCCTTTTCCTAGGATTGTCAAGGACAACCACCTCCTCCTCCAGTTCCTCCTCTGCTTGGGGCTTCGGATCGACTTCCACCTGTGGTCGAGGACCAGATCCAGCACTGGTGCCGGCCACCTCCCCCTGGGTGGGTTGGGACTGAACCTCAGGATTAACAGTATCTCCGGGTGGCACCTCCTGAGCAGGAGTAGCAGAGTCATCATCGCTGCCGGCCAAAAAAGTGTTGAACAAAGCATCGAGACCTGTTACCTCGGCAGACATTGACACTGCAACAAAACACGGAAGCCAGTCAGTCGTCAAATCGGGCAGATAAATAAGAACATAGATAAATTGCTAAGACGACCACTCACATATATAATTCCTAGCCATGTCCTGGTCACCAATAAGATGGGGGTTAACGAGGTTTTTTCCAAAAACAGCCAACAATATGTCGGCAACCTTTTTGTTTTCAGGGGATAACCCCTTGTATGTTATTTTGATAAAGGCATTAGACCCCGCCCTAAAACTCCAGTATGTCGGTATGCGACGTTCCCCTTCTAACGTCAACCAAAATGGATGTCGACCTTCGGCCGGGCAGACCTTGAAATACTTGTCCTTAAAACCATGGCAGGAATCTTCGAACACGCCGAAAATTCTCCGGCCTTGGGCCGCCCGAAAGGACATGAAGCCCTTTTTAGCCCTCCCCTCCTTTGAAGGGTTTGTCAAAGTAAAAAAGAAAAAGAAACACTTCAATAGAGACCGGTGACGCGTGAGCATCTTTCCTACCTTTTTCTAGTGAATTTGCATTTGCATCTACCGGCAACTCCAAGTGGTCGCAAACCATCTCAAAACAGCGAATGGAAGCCCAGCTGTTCGGATGCAATTGAGATGGCGCCACGTCGTAACTATTAAGTAGCGCCATCTGAAAGGGGGAGAAGGGGAGGCGAACTCCCAGACGAGTAGACATGGCCTTATACAACCACATCCAATCGGGGACCTGAAGAGAGTGCAAGTTTAGTTGGAATATTCGCTCGTTGTCGGCAGGAACGAAAATTTCGTAATTAGCCTCCTCGTCAGTCCCTCCACAAAGATATTCGCCCCGTCGAAACTCGGTAAGTTCCTCCAAGGACATTTGATTGGGGGTTTCCTTTATATCTGAAGTCACCCACGCATATTGGTCGTATGGAGCCGGTCTCACGACCCTTATGATGCGACGCTGGGCCATACCTACAGTGGGGGCACCACTCAAAATCAATCTACGAGGTTGGGAGATCGGCAATAATACCAGAAAACTACAATGTCATTACCAGAAACTAGAGTTTGCCTATCTAGTAACTATAATCATCAAAATGGGGCCTAAAAAGTAAAATCCTAGAATGGTAACCCCCTACAGTATGTACCTAATGCTAAAACGCCAGCAAGTACGCAGTTTATATCAAGCAGTTCATATCAACAGTGCAACGCACATGCAAAACCAGGAAAATAAACAACACCACACCAATACCAAGGAAGAGAATAGGAAGCTTACCAGGATAGGGATGATGATAGAAGGGGATCGAAGAATTGATTAGGGTCTAGGAAAAGCAGAGGCTCGCAGAAGAGATTTTGGAAAGAAAAAGGAGAAAGCAAAGAAGACGCAACGGCAGTACAAATGAAGTGAAACCAAATGAAAACTGAAAAAGAAACCAACTCTGAGAAGCGCGAAGGGCAGGGGCATAATAGTCTTTTTTCGCAGGGTTTTGAATTTCCATTAAGAGAATTAAATGCTCGGCTCGAGGAACGAGACGACGAAAGACGCTCCCCAGTAGTGAACAGACCTACACGCGCAGAAGGCGCGTGCTCACCACGGGCGACCGACGAGGCGACGACACGCGAAGGAGAAAACGAACGCGCCACCAACGACGCTTGCAGCCATAATTGGCGCGTTGGGGGCACTGTTACGGCCCATCCCTAGCTGGGCATGATGACCGACCCGGCCCGCCGGCAGCCCGATCCGTTCGGTCGAGCTAGCGCGCATAACCCGTCCGATCTGTGACCCGGACACGCACCCCGCTACCAGCTGTATGACAGCTGTAGGAAACGAAGCTTCCAGGAAGGAGGCCTTCCCCTGTGGGGCCCGCCCTACTGACAGGGTATATAAGGCGAGAATCCTACCCCTCCCCCAAGGTACGTCACTTTATTCCTTTCTCTCACACCACCTGCACAGTCTGACTTGAGCGTTGGAGTGTCCTTGCAGATGACACCCCCCATTTCACCTCGAGAAGAGCTCGTGAAGTCGGCTACGCCCGCAACTCGCTCCACGGACCCAGACCAAGATCGATCCCCATCCTACTCAGGAGACATCTCTGACCCGTCCGGATACCGAGCAACCGAACAAATTAACAATTTACATGAAATTTCTTAACAATTGTGCATTCAATTTAGCAAAATTGGAACATTCTACATTTACAAATCAGCATACTACCTTAACTTATGATTGTACTACTTATTTATGCGTTGTGAATGGATTTCAACTATGGTCATTTGCCAAGTTTCATGTCTAATCATTTAATTACTTCTATTGGTGATAAAATATTCTGGTTGTCTATATTTTTGTCATGGTATGTATGTACATAGATACATGTTTCTATCATTAGTATGCATCTACTGGGGAACTTATGAGATTACATTTGCTGAAGTTCTAAAATTGATGTGATAATTTGTTGTTTTATGATCCAGTTGTTGGGCAAATTTTTCTAGACGGGAGGGATTTAAAGCTATATAATTTGAGATGGTTGAGGAGCCGCCTTGGTCTGGTTCAGCAGAAACCTATTATTTTCTCAACCACCATAAGGGAAAACATCTTATATGCTAGGCATAATGCCAGTGAAGCTGAGGTGAAAGAGGCCGCAAGAATAGCAAATGCTCATCATTTCATTAGCAGTTTGCCTCATGGTTACAACACACATGTTGGGATGAGAGTTGCTGACTTAACTCCAAGACAGAAATAGAGAATTGCAATTGTTAGGACAATTTTGAAAAATGTACCTATGTTATTGTTGGATGAAGCCGGTTCATCTATTGAATCTGAGTCTAGCCGAGTGGTGCTAGAGGCTCTGGACACACTAGTCATGGGGAGGTTTGTATGTGGCAAGAACAGGAACAATAAAGCTTGAATTAGCACTAGACACTGATAGTCATAGAAAAGAGGAAAGTGTAGCAGGAATAGATGGGTAGAATTTGAAAAAACAGAATTTAAAATCCATATCAATACCACTCTACTACACAAAGGATTGGCTAAAGGCCTTTTAAGTATTGTACACAAAATATTAAAATGCATATCAATGTCAATAGTATACTTTCTATAGGTCTGCTCAAAAGAGAAAAAACAGAACCAAGTTATGCAATAACAATTCACAAAAGAATGATTTCATCATTCCCATAAAAGCGAAGCAAATACGCTAGATTAATTACAAAATTCATGAAGCTGTCTCATTTAAATATTTGGTTACAGCCAACAGGGTGGTGTGGGTCATAGATATGTGAATTTATATATATCAGAATTTACACGTGTGTTGCATCTTGCTATTCAAGCTTACAGAAAAGTCAACCAACCTGAACCATAATTGATGCAGAATCCAAATCGGGTTCCCCTTCTAGTATTGTAGAAAGTTCACGATAGACTCTCTCAACATTCAAGAGAACGCAAAGTCGACGAATTATCAAAGCACCTCGTCTAGAGCATTAAAAAAAAATAGAATTTAATAACTAAAGATAAAAATATAAGCAAATACAATATTTTAGTGAAACTGCATAAATAAAGATAAAATTTTGGAACAAGAAAAAAGCATACTTCTCCAAAAGAGAAGTGTCTATCCTAAATTTGTCCACCAGGAAAACAACAATTTGCCGAAAGTGTTGAGGATCTTTTGCAATAGCTGCATAAACATCGAGAACTAGTAGTACATCCTGTTTAATTTTTTTTAATTAAAAAAAAGGAAGATGAATCACTGATAATTCTAATAAATTGCTTATTCCAGAAAAATTATCTTACCAAATCATATATACCAATTAGAAAATAAACAGTGCCTTAAATCCAAAGTCGGGCAAGCAATTACATTAGAAACATGAACAACCAAGCCTTAATAATTATCCACTCAAGAGAGTAACTTACCTCATTAATAACTATAATTATAAAACACTCATTCTTAGTTGATGCACTGAAATAAAAACTGAATCTCATTACTTAATTAACTAAGCTTGATCACAAGAACTTAATTAGGATTTGTTAATTAAGCCATGTACATATAACAATTAAAGTACTATATATATAGCTAGCAATTAAATCCCATAATAATCCAAAGTAACCATATAACAATTAAAGTACTATATATATAGCTAGCAAGTGTAAACAAGAACTTAATTAGGATTTGTTAATTAACCCATGTACATATGGATCCCAACTGCTAACAAGAAAATGCATATAAGAGCAAAGTAGAGGATTGCATGAACCAAAATGGATAATTCACTCGTTTGAAAATCGCCAAACTCAACGAACCTGTCTCTTCCAGGAATTTGAACCAACAGCTCTGGAGTTAACAGAATGAACAGGACTACTGACACAAAAACTGGACCCAATCAGACATCTTCAAAAATCAAATAAACTTTTTGGTCTTATTATTATTTCAATATATGTTGTGGTAGTCGCAAATTGCAATGAGAATTGATATGTGGGAATTAAGTGGGAATGGGACTTAAAAAGAAAATGAGGCAAAAAGTGTTAATTGGTTGCCTTTAATTTTAGTACAAGAGACAAGCAATTGATGACAAGGAAAATAAATAAATAAATAAATAAATATAAAGTGAAGGTTAAAGAATCAAGTTATTTCGATTCAGATTTATATCTGCAACTCTCACATCCACACGCACGGCACAAAATTAAAACTACTACTAAAAAGGAAGCTTCATGTCATGGCTGGGTATATGTACATAACACCCTCTTTTTTTTTTCGTTTTTTAAAAATAAAACACATATATCTTCTTAAAATAATATAGTAGTGCTCACTATTTTGATGGAGCTAGACTTTTATTTTTATTGTATATTTTAATTATGTTAGAACTTGAGGGAAAAAAAGCCTAAATATCGATAAAGCAAATTCAATACTCAGTATATCTTAAAAGCAAAAGCTTAATTCGATTTACCATTCTAAATTCTATTCTGTTAATGACTTAATCATAGTACTAGACTCATTATACTCAACTCTAACCCATGTTTAAAACAGAGACACAATAGTAAAATCGGTATCCAATTCAGTAAATGACTAAGCGAACATATTATGTTGGTTTTGCAAAAGAAGTCAACGAAAAATATAGTATTTGTTGAAACAAGAATAATTTTCACAGATGTTTTCGACTTATCGCTTTTAGTACCCTTCCATTATTTTCACAAAACAATCAGAAAAATCCAGAAACAAGAAGCCAAGAGGGGGCTGAAAATTTAAAAAGCTTAATTTTTTTCATGATAGCATAAGTATTCCACTATCACCAAATAGCTTCCACGCCACCTAAGAAATCTCGCTAGTTCCACATTTGGTACTGGTTTCGCAAATCTTGGTTTGGTGTACCAGGGAAAAGAAATATAAGCATCTTTTAATTCTGGCTCAATTCATGGTGTGAGAGGTGAGACTGAAAATCATGTCAAAATGTGACTCAATGCAATTTCGCTTAACATATTGGATTAAGTTGAAATTCAGATTGAACCCTACAAACATGGTTTTTGAGCATTCTCAGTGCCATGCCTAACCAATTCCAATCATTATGACAGGGGAATTGAGACAGTGACATAAATATATTCTCTGGTTATAAGCCCGGTTATATGAAAAACAATGAAGCTGTCGAGTACAGATGAAAGGAACAGGGGAATTTGTTAGAACTCACCAAATCATGAAGTAGTTTCTGATTGCGCGAAGGAAGCTGACTGCGAGACTCGAAGCAAGAAGACGACGAGCCCCCGGACCTGCTGCTTCTGCTGCCGGCGACGAAGAGCGCAGCCAAAGCATGCGACTGTGTGCAAGACAATGACGAGACAGAGAGCAACGACGACGACCAATCTCAAAGACGAGAAGAGGGACGACGACGTTGATTACGCGACCGGAGACGAGAGAGAGAGATTGAGTGCGACGCCGAGACAGATGAGAGAGATCGAGCTTGAGAAGATGAAGAACCATGAAAGAATAATTTTGATATTTTTTGTTTATCAGATATGTTTTTGTTTTGTTATTTAAATTATTTAAAAATATAAAATTAGAATTAGTTAAATTCTAAAATTTTATTGATTTAGAAGAGTATTTTTTATTTAATTAAATAAAGTAAGAATGTTTATTACATATTTCGCCTTCTGGTTGTGATTTGGGTTGGAATCGGGAGCACACTCTTTACTCTGCTAAACAAGGATATTTATGGTTAATTCAGAATAAGTTGAATTGGGATAGGAATATCAATTGACTTTGGTTTTGGAAGGCGCGGGTCCCTGAAAAGTTGAGGCTCCTAGTGTGGCTTGCCTGCATGATACTGTACCAACTCAATATCTACGTTTTCGGTGACATCTCTCCTCCTCATCCTTATGTACACGTTGCAATCAACTTCAGGAGACAATTCTTCATTGTTTTCAGGATTGTGAAGTGGTGCGATCAGTATGGATTTCTCTAGGTTTTTCTGATGTGTGTTTCTTTGACTCTCACGAGATGCATGATTGGTTCAAGCATGGCCTCCTCAATGAAGGTTGTTCCAAATTTGCAGCTATAATATGGTCAATTTGGCAAGACAGAAATATTGGTAATTTTCAGAGAGTTTTTTGATCTTTTGGATCAATTGCATACAAGACTCGCAAGTGGATGGTGGATTTTGAATATACAACTCAGAATCGAGTGTGTTGCGTCTATGGATTAAAACCTCTGTCTTGGTCTCTGCCAAAACCTGGTGCTTGGAAGTTAAATTGTGATGGGAGTGTGAACTTGGGGGATGATTGTGCTGGTTTTGGGTGGGTAATTCGCGATAGCTCCTGTCAATACGTAATGGGATGCTCAGGAAATTCCTTTGGATCTAGTGTCATCAAGATGGAGTTGTGGAGTATGTGGAAATGTTTGGCTTGGGATTGGGAGGCGGGTCTTAAGCTTGTTGTCTGTGAGACAGATTGCGTAACAGTTTTTGAGCTAGTGACTGGTTGGCAAGTTCCATTGTGACATCTTGAAAAAGAAGTGATACAACTGATCTTTGAGTTGAAGTTAAGAAGGGATTGAGATATTCGTTTTGAGCTTATCCCGAGAGAAGCTAATGTCGTGGCAGATCAGTTCGCAAACATAGGATCTGTAGGTAGCGGAGCTGATGAGGTTCACCTTTGGCACCAGCCGCCAAAGGTGGTTTGTCCTCTCTTGTTGTTAAGAACCTGATTTCTTTTCTTTTTTTTTTATGCTCTTTTGTTTTTTTCACTTGGTTGTTCACAAAAAAAAAAGTAAGAATGTTTAAGATTTTTTTATAAAATTAAATAAAAAAATATTTTTTATTTTTATTTAATTAAAAAGATATTTTAATAAAAGTGATGATATAATATATATTTTTAAAAAAAATAAATACTGATATAAAAAATAAATTTTACATGGCTTATTATTATTTGTTTATATTTTAAACATATCGGTGTGTATGAATTTATCATGGTACCATAATAAACACCTAATTAAATTGAAGGTGAACTGTTTAAAATAAAATACACTCAATTATTTTAAAACTGATAAAAATATTTTAAATTTTATTATCAATAAAAATATTTTTAAATAATTTAAAATTATATAAAAAATATTTAACTATAAATAAAAATATGATTTATTAATAAAAAATGTAACGCGATTCACTTATCAGCATAAAATACTTAATCGTTATATCATTATTTTTTATTAATGTAAAATGTTTCAATTAAGATGTATAAATTTTTTCATATTTTTAAATAATTTAAAAATATTTTTATTAATAATAAAATTTAAGATTATCAATAACAAAATAGTTGGATTTTTTATTTTAATAAATAAAATAATTATAATAATTACTGAATAAATAATTTAAAAAATATTTACCGAAATAAATATTCTTCTCTTATTTTATTTATATTCTAAAAATATCTCGTTTACAGTGTAAACAAGATACATATATATATATATATATATATATATATATATATATATATATATATATATATATATATGTTACGGCCTGGCTCAAAGCAGCATAGGCCAACCCGACTATGGGCCCTCCGACCAGGACGGTCGGGCGAAAAGCATACGAAGTCCAACCCGAACATGCGTCCAGGGCAGCTCCTCATCACAGCTGTCTAAGGAAGCTTCGAGGAAGGTGGGCTCTGTCCTTGCGGGGCCCACCCCTGACACGGTATATATGAGGGGGTCCAGCCCCTCCCCGAGGTACGTCACACATTCCACCTGTCTATTTCTCGCCTGCACACTAACTGACTAGAGCGTCGGAGTGTCTTTGCAGGTGACACCCCCATCTCCACAACAAGAGCTCGGCAGAACGGTTGGCCCGATCCGATCACAACCGATCAGAACAAGGCGTCCCCACCATCTCAAACCTCCACCCGAATCGTCCGTAACCAACCAACCGGACATTGGCGCCGTCTGTGGGGACTACCTAAATGGATGTCGTGCCGGGCACCGGAGACCAAGGCCGAACAGCCGGCGCAGAGGGGGCAGCCTCTGTCGCCTCACCGGGAGGGCGACGAAGGTCCTCCCGGCAGCGCAATGAACCGCGCACAAGGACGCGAGAGACACGCCCCTTCGGAGGAACTGGTGGCGACAGCGCCAGGATAATGCAGGAGCTACACCATAGGGTCCAGAACCTAGAACGACAACTAGCCGATCAGGAGCATAACCGACGAACAACTGACCCTAGCTACTCCCCGTCTTCTGAAAGCCGAGAGAGAGATTCCCACCGGAGTCGCTCCTGGCACGCCTCCGCTTCCAGAACGGAAGCGGAAAGCACCCGAGAAGATTCGCCTATCCCGAGAAAATGAAACGACACAATCATCTACTCCCGAGGCAAGGAAATGCGCCTCACGGGACAAGATCATGAGGACGGGGAAGAGAGGCCTGTGAAGACACGGCGACCCGTGATAATGGGCGCCACCCCATTCCACCAATCCATCCTCGAAGTCCGGTTGCCGAAGCACTTCGACAAACCAACGGACATGAGATATGATGGAACCCAAGACCCTCTGGAACACCTCACGGCCTTCGAGGCCAGAATGAATCTGGAGGGAGTAGGAGACGAGGTGAGGTGCCGGGCCTTCCCGGTCACCCTGGCAGGGCCTGCGATCCGGTGGTTTAACGGCCTCCCACAGGGATCCATCTACGAGTTTTCGGACATTAGCCGTGCCTTCTTATCCCAATTCACAACACGAATAGCAAAGGCTAAGCACCCCGATCAACCTACTTGGGATAATCCAAAGGCCCGGGGAGCCGACCAGAAAATACCTGGACCGGTTCAACGACGAATGCCTAGAAATTGACGGCTTAACCGACTCGGTGGCCAGCCTTTGTCTGACGAACGGCCTCCTCAACGAGGACTTCCGAAAACACCTCACCACGAAACCGGTTTGGACGATGCACGAGATCCAAACTGTAGCTAAAGAATACATAAATGATGAGGAAGTCAGCCAAGTCGTGGCTGTCAATAAACGACACTCCTCCTACAATCCACCTAGGCAACAAGGTAACGGAGAAAGACAGAAGGAGCAAGCCAGAGATGGAGGGCCGAGCAAGGCACCCAGACCGTTTCCCCAGATCGAAAAATTCACCAACTACACTCCACTCACTCTTCCCATCATGGAAGTTTATTAGCAAATAGCCGAGAAAGGAATCTTTTCGAAGCCCCGACCACTCAAGGATCGTACTGGGGGAAACAAGAGCCTCTACTGTGACTACCACAAGGGCTATGGGCACCAAACACAGGACTGCTTTGACCTAAAGGACGCACTAGAACAAGCGATAAGGGACTGTAAACTAACAGAATTCTCCCATCTTATAAGAAAGCCGAGGAGACGACATCACGACCAAGACGAGAAGGGCAAGACCCGGTCGACGACACGGCGACAAGAGCCAGAAGATAAAGACCACGGCCTCACCGTGATAAACGTAGTAACCGCCAAAAACACCGTGCCAAGGTCGAGATCGGCGCACAAGAAAGACACCAAGGTCCTGGCGGTCTCCTCCCCGCTGGTGCGAAGCTCTAAGAAGCCCCCATGCATCTCTTTCGGCCCGGAAGACCAATGGTTCGACGAGACCCCTGAAAACCCACCCATGGTCATCACGGCCAGAGTGGGAACCGGTCTCGTCAAACGAATCCTTATCGACACGGGGGCAGACTCGAACATTATGTTCCGCAACGTGTTCGACGCACTAGGATTAAGGGACGCCGACCTATCGACTCACCAGCACGGGGTCATCGGGTTAGGTGACCACTTCATCAAGCCAGACGGAGTGATATCTCTGCCGATCTCCGTGGGACAGGCCCAAGGCCGAAGATCGGCAATGGCTGAGTTCATGATTCTCCGAGACTCCACAGCCTATAACATCATCTTGGGAAGAAAGACGATTAACGATGTTGAGGCAATAATCAACACAAAGCTACTAGTCATGAAGTTTGTTACCGACGACGGATCTATAGGGTCCATAAGGGGAGATCTAAAAACGGCGGTCGCTTACGACAATGCCAGCCTCTCCCTAAGGAAGAAATCTAAAGAGACGTCGGGGGTGTTCCTGGCCGACCTGGACGCCATAGTTGACGACAAGCCTAGACCGGAACCAGAGGGGGACCTGGAGAAGTTCAGGGTCGGTGACACGGAGGAAAAGTTCACGTTTGTCAATAGAAACCTTCCACATGAATTGAAAGAGCCTCTGGTAGAAATGATCAGGGCCAATGGGGATTTGTTCGCCTGGACACCGGCCGACATGCCGGACATAGACCCCAAAGTCATGTCGCACCACCTAGCCGTCAAATCGGAAGCCCGCCCGGTAACCCAAAGGAGGAGAAAGATGTCGCGAGAGAGGGCAGAGGAGGTGACCAGGCAGACGGCCAGCCTTCTAGAAGCGGGCTTCATACGGGAACTAGACTACTCGACCTGGCTTTCAAATGTAGTTCTAGTAAAAAAGCACAATGGCAAATGGAGAATGTGCGTAGACTACTCCGACCTCAACAAGGCATGCCCTAAAGATTGTTTCCCCCTCCCCAACATAGATGCACTTGTCGACACGGCGGCGGGTTACCTGTATCTGAGCTTTATGGATGCCTACTCCGGCTACAATCAAATTCCGATGCACCGACCTGACGAGGACAAGACAGCATTTATAACGCCAGGGGGGACCTACTGCTACAGGATGATGCCATTCGGCCTAAAAAATGCAGGGGCAACATACCAAAGGCTGATGAACAAAATATTTGGCGATCTTATAGGCAAGACAGTGGAAGTCTATGTAGACGACATCCTCGCAAAGACTACGCGACCCGACGACCTCCTGAATGACCTGGGAAATGTATTCGCATCTCTCCGACAACACGGTATGAGGCTCAATCCTCTCAAATGTGCTTTCGCCATGGAAGCTGGAAAGTTCCTAGGATTCATGATAACCCAAAAGGGGGTAGAAGCCAACTCTGAGAAATGCCAAGCGATACTCCAGATGAAGAGTCCGGGCTGTGTCAAGGACGTCCAGAGATTGGCAGGTCGACTCACCTCGTTATCCCATTTCCTCGGAGCTTCGGCAACAAAAGCCCTATCCTTCTTTAACCTCATGAGGAAAGGGATAGCATTTGAATGGACGCCTGCGTGCGAGGAAGCTTTCAGACACTTTAAGGAAATCCTAGCAACACCCCCTGTGCTCGGGAAGCCAAAGGCCGGAGAGCCATTATACTTATACCTCGCCATAACGGGAGAAGCCGTGGCCACGATTTTGATACGAGAAGAAGGAAGGGTTCAACAACCAGTCTATTTCGTGAGCAGAGCCCTACAAGGGGCGGAACTAAGATACAACAAACTGGAAAAGCTAGCTCTGGCACTCTTGACCTCTTCTCGGAGGTTAAAACAATACTTCCAAGGTCACCAGATTGTCGTAAGGACAGACCAAGGAATCTGACAAGTACTCCAAAAACCCGATTTGGGGGGAAGGATGATGACTTGGTCCATTGAACTCTTCCAATATGACATACGATACGAACCCCGGCAAGCAATCAAAGCGCAAGCAATGGCAGACTTCCTGGTAGAAGTGACGGGAGATCCAACTGAGGAGACGGGCACACGGTGGAGGCTCCACGTGGACGGGGCCTCCAATCAGACGTCTGGGGGCGCCGGGATCATCCTAGAGAGCCCAGCCGGGGTCGTATACGAGCAGTCGATCAAGTTCGAGTTCCCCGTCTCGAACAACCAAGCAAAATACGAAGCCCTCATAGGGGGCTTAGCCCTAGCAAAGGAAGTTGGAGCGACGAGGTTGGAAATATGCAGCGATTCACAAGTTGTTACCTCCCAAGTAAACGGGAGCTATCAAGCCAGAGACTCACTACTACAAAAGTACTTGGAGAAAGTCAATGATTTGAGCCAGAAATTTGAGGAGGTTACGATCCACCACGTTCCAAGAGAGAGGAACACACGGGCAGATCTCCTATCAAAACTGGCCAGCACAAAACCGGGAGAAGGCAACCGATCTCTCATCCAAGGTATGATGAGGGAGCCGGCAGTCGCTCTGCACCTGTCAAGGCTAAGCTCCTCATGGTTAGATCCCATCACCAGCTTCTTAGAAAACGGCTAACTCCCCGACGACAGAAAAGATGCTAAGAAACTGAGAAGGGAATCAGCCAAGTACGCGATCATGCAGGGACAGTTGTTCAGAAAAGGACTCAACCAACCCCTATTGAAATGCCTACACCCCGACCAACCGGACTACGTTCTCAGGGAAGTCCATGAAGGGTGTTGCGGCCATCACATAGGGGGCAAAGCCCTAGCAAGAAAATTAATCCGAGCTGGATACTACTGGCCATCAATGATGGCAGACTCTAAAGAATTTGTTAGAAAGTGCGTCAAGTGTCAAGAGAACGCCAATTTTCACAGAGCACCAGCTTCCGAGCTAAGCTTGTTAACGTCTTCCCGACCATTCTCACAATGGAGAGTCGATCTCTTGGGGCCCTTCCCGGTTGGTCCAGGACAAGTCAAGTACCTCATAGTCACCATTGAATACTACACCAAATGGATAGAGGCTGAGCCGTTGGCCAGCATATCCTCATCCAATTGCAGGAAGTTCATGTGGAGGTAGGTGATAACATGGTTTGGTATCGCGGAGGTCGTCATCTCGGACAACGGGACACAATTTACTGACAAGAAGTTCACAGAATTCCTCACCGGCCTGGGCATAAGACAGAAGTTCTCCTCAGTAGAACACCCCCAAACAAACGGACAGGTCGAGTCCGCAAACAAGATCATCCTGTTAGGACTTAAGAAACGATTGGACAATAAAAAAGGTGCTTGGGCCGACGAGCTCGCCTCGGTCCTCTGGTCCTACCGTACAACCGAGCAGTCGTCCACCAGGGAGACCCCCTTCCGGCTAACATACGGGCTAGATGCGGTCATACCCGTGGAAATCGTGGAACCAAGCCCACGACTACTTTTGAAGGGAGTGGGAGAAGCTGTGGAGAATGACCTAATAGATGAAGCTAGAGAGATGGCCCACTTGACGAAAACAGCGCTAAAGCAAAGAATGGCCCTGCGCTACAACACCAAAGTACTCAAAAGAGAGTTTGAACCAAACGACCTCGTCCTAAGGCGCAACGATATCGGTCTACCAACCCCGGGAGAGGGAAAAATGGCGGCGAACTGGGAAGGTCCCTACAGAGTGAAAGAGGTGATTGGCAAAGGCGCCTTCAAGTTGGAAAGGCTCGATGGCAAAGAAATCCCAAGAACGTGGAACGCGAGCAACTTGAGAAGGTTTTACTCCTAGCACGCGCGCGGCGATTTAGCGACCAAACGAGCTAAGTAGTCAATTCATGAGATTGTACTTTCTAATATGGCTTATAAACCTTTTGTGCAATTACCGACTAAAATATACTTGTCAAAAAGTTTTGTTTCTTTTGTTTACTTTTCTTGGACAACCCATTGCGCGAATGAATCCCACGCAACGTGCGCCGAACAACACAATAATACGCGGCCCCGGGACAGATCACCCCGGGAGACCTCCAGCTACCACGATGGCAAACGGCTACACTAAAAAGCCACGACCTGGCTTAGCCAGAATACCATTAGTACAGTAGAACGAGTGCGAACAACAAACCAATAACGGTGAATATGGCAAGAACACAACCAGACAAACGGGAAAGTATTAACTACAATAAACCGGGCAGACGGCCCAAAAAATCATTGTTCACAAGAGCTAAACAAAACTACTCACAAAGATTTCATGAAATTATACAAGACATAAGAAGTTATTTCCTGGGTATGTCGACAATCTTGCCATCTTTGATCATCTTGAAGACACCAATTGCCGACGTGTCGAAGTCAGGGGCAACGATTTTGACCTGAGCCTTAAGGGCCTCCTCAGTCGCCAGTATTGCACCTTTCCCCTGCTTAACGACTTCCTTGTACTTTGTTTTCCACCCCGCGAGCTCAGTCTCGATAGCCTCCTTCGCCAAAATGCCCTCGTCGCGTTCTTTCTCTAGCGCGGTCACCCGCCCCTGAGCCACGCCGACTTGAGCCTCCAAAGTCATTTCCCGCTCAACAAGTCGTGAAACGGTGGCATCAGACTCCTCCAGTTTTTTCTCGGCAGCAGAGGCCTTATTCTCGTTAGCCTGGAGCTTCTCATTAGATTGGGCAAGTTGCTCCCGAAGAGTTTCAACTTCACGTTTAAAAGCATTATTGGCTTTCCCAGCAGATTCCAACCTCTTACGGAGAGATTCCATCCCGGACACCTCAAACTCGACCTTCCGAGCTATCACTGCGCCGCGCAGGAGGATACGATACATCCACCTCGCTTGCCCGGCCGGAGATGACTCGTGGAAGTGCTCTTCAGTGCCAGGAATCAACTGAGCGTCTATAAAATTCCCAGCGTCAAAATTTTTCTCCATCACGGTGAGGACTCCCTCAGGACTGCTGGACGTTTTCCTCCTTTTGAGATTGGGCACCTCTTCCACGTCATCGTCGGTCACTGGATTAGACGTCGAACCCCCAGTACCGACCACTTCGGGAAGAGGGGAAACACGCACCTCTTTGTCCCCATGAGCTAAAGCACCCTGAACCGAAGTGCCAACCTCATCAGCCACAACTCCCAGCTCGGAAGAAGCCTTACTCTTATCCTCTGGGGGGGCAGTCGACTTCTCGTTGGCCGCTTCATCATCACTCGCACATAGAAAGGTTTGGAACAAGTCATGGAGACCCGTCACCTCGGCAGACATCCCCACTGTAACAGGAAAAGGAGATTGTTAGTCGCAATGGAATACTAAAAAAAAAGAAAAAAAAGAAAGGGGCAAGAAACAAAAAGGAAAGCTCAAGTTAAAACTGCTCACAAATATAGTTCCGACCGACTTCCCGATCACCCATGAGGAGGTGAGGATTCACATGATTCCTCCCGAAGACTGCCCGTAACACGTCGGCAATCTTCTTGTCCACAGCGGACATACCCTTATAGGTTACTTTAATAAAGGCATTAGACCCCGCTCCGAAGCTCCAATACGTTGGGATGAGGCGTTGCCCTTCTAACGACAGCCAAAAAGGATGACGACCTTTGACGGGGCGCACCTTGAAATACATATCTTTGAACCCGTGGTAGGAGTCCTCAAACAAACCAAAAATCCTCCGACCTTGGGCAGATCGGAAAGACATGAACCCCTTCCTCGCTTTCCCTTCCTTCGAAGGGTTCATAAGGCTGAAAAGGAAAAGGAAGACATCCACGGACACCGGCAGCTCGAGATATTCACAAACCATCTCGAAACAGTAGATTGAAGCCCAACTGTTCGGATACAGCTGCGACGGTGCCACGGAAATCCGGCCAAGGAGCGCCATTTGGAAGGCGGAGAAAGGAATACGAACCCCCACTTGCGTAAACATGAATTTATAAAACCAAATCCAGTCAGCAACTCGGGGAGCACTGAAGTTGATCTCGTACAATCGCTCGTGGGGAGCTGGGACGAAGACGTCATAGTTAGACTCCTCGTCGGTTCCGCCGCATAAGTGCCCGTTTTGACGGAACTCGGTGAGCTCCTCCTCGCCCATTTGATTGAAGGAGTCCTTCAGATCGGAAACCACCTAGGCGTAGGGGTCGTACGCCGCGGGAGAAGGGAAAGCTCGGGAGGCGATGCGAGCCATACCTACATGGGGGTACCACTCGGTTAGTCTAATTGGTCGGGTGCTCGGAGTGAACGCAGAAACTAAACTCAACCTATTCTGCAACTAAAACTAAACACGGCTAAAAGGTAAAACCCAAACAAATTCCACCCTAGAATGGCAACCTCCCCCTAACGCACCCACTTAAGGCCAAGGATCAACCATCATGCAAAGTTAAACAAACAGCATGCATGAAAAGGAAGCAACGGCAGAAGTAAAAGAACAACAAAAAGAGGGTAAAAAGGATGCACAATTACCTGTATTGATTGCAAAGATCTGAAAGGAAGACAAGAACAACACCCTGAATTGCTGAGGGAGAAGAGGATGGAGATATCTAGATTGGAAACGAAAAGATAAACGCCAAATGAACACCAAAGGCATCACAAAACTGTTTTAAAACTACCACCAAAAGGAGCGCAAAAGCCTAGGGGTATATTAGTCTTTGCACGAAGGGTTTTAAACCCATTATGAGCATTTAATGCACTGCGCGAGGAACGAGGCGACAGAAGGTCACTTCAGCAACGAACAGACACGCGCGCAAAGATCACGTCCTCTCCACGGATGGCCGATCTGACGACAACACGCCAAAATGGATAACACGCCAATAACAGACCACACGGCTGTTACTGGCGCGTTAGGGGCACTGTTACGGCCTGGCCCAAAGCAGCATAGGCCAACCCGACTATGGTCCCTCCGACCCGGACGGTCGGGCGAAAAGCATACGAAGTCCGACCCGAACATGCGTCCAGGGCAGCTCCTCATCACAGCTATCTAAGGAAGCTTCGAGGAAGGTGGGCTCTGCCCTTGCGGGGCCCACCCCTGACACAGTATATATGAGGGGGTCCAGCCCCTCCCCGAGGTACGTCACACATTCCACCTGTCTATTTCTCGCCTGCACACTAACTGACTAGAGCGTCGGAGTGTCTTTACAGGTGACACCCCCCTCTCCACAACAAGAGCTCGGCAGAACGGTTGGCCCGATCCGATCACAACCGATCAGAACAAGGCGTCCCCACCATCTCAAACCTCCACCCGAATCGTCCGGTAACTGATGAGCGGATAATTTGTATACTTTTTGGCATTGTTTTTAGTATGTTTTTGATATGATATAGTTAGTTTTTAGTATATTTTTATTAGTTTTTAATTAAAATTCACTTTTCTGGACTTTACTATGAGTTTGTGTGTTTTTCTGTGATTTCAGGTATTTTCTGGCTGAAATTGAGGGACCTGAGCAAAAATCTGATTCTGAGACCAAAAAGGACTGCAGATGCTGTTGGATTCTGACCTCCCTGCATTCGAAGCGGATTTTCTGGAGCTACAGAAGCCCAATTGGCGCGCTCTCAACGGCGTTGGAAAGTAGACATCCTGGGCTTTCCAGCAATATATAATAGTCCATACTTTGCCCAAGATTTGATGGCCCAAACCGGCGTTCAAAGTCACCTCAAGGAATCCCAGCGTTAAACGCTGGAACTGGCACCCAAATGGGAGTTAAACGCCCAAACTGGCACCAAAGCTGGCGTTTAACTCCAAGAAGAGTCTCTACACGAAATTGCTTCATTGCTCAGCCCAAGCACACACCAAGTGGGCCCGGAAGAGGATTTTTATGTCATTTACTCATTTCTGTACACCCTAGGTTACTAGTTTCTTATAAGTAGGACCTTTTACTATTGTATAGAAAGCTTTTGATCACTTTTAGATCTCTAGATCATCTTTGGACATTTTAGTTCTTAGATCATTGGGAGGCTGGCCATTCGGCCATGCCTAGACCTTATGCTTATGTATTTTCAACGGTGGAGTTTCTACACACCATAGATTAAGGTGTGGAGCTCTGCTGTACCTCGAGTATTAATGCAATTACTATTGTTCTTTCATTCAAATTCCGCTTGTTCTTTATCCAAGATATCACTTGTTCTTCAACATGATGAAGGTGATGATTGACGCCCATCACCATTCTCACCCATGAACAAGGTGACTGACAACCATTCTTGTTCTACAAGCATCTGAGGCTTAGTGAATATCTCTTGGATTCCTGATTGCACGATGCATGGTTGATCGCCTGACAACCGAGTGCTCGCCTGACAAACGAGCCAACCATTCCGTGAGATCAGAGTCTTCGTGGTATAGGCAAGAACTGATGGCAGCATTCAAGAGAATCCGGAAGGTCTAACCTTGTCTGTGGTATTCTGAGTAGGATTCAATGATTGAATGACTGTGACGTGCTTCAAACCTGTAACCTACTGGGCGTTAGTGACAGACGCAAAAGAGTTATTCTATTCCGGTAGGGGAGGGAACCACACCGGTGATTGGCAGCACTGTGACAGAGTGTGTGCATTAGCTTTCACTGCGAGGATGGGAGGTAGCTGCTGACAACAGTGAGACCCTATACGAGCTTGCCATGGAAAGGAGTAAGAAGGGTTGGATGAAGACAGTAGGAAAGCAGAGAGACGGAAGGGAAGGCATCTTCATGCGCTTATCTGAAGTTCCTACCAATGAATTACATAAGTATCACTATCTTTATCTTTTATGTTATTTTCGTTCATCACCATATATATCTGAGTTTGCCTGACTAAGATTTACAAGATGACCATAGCTTGCTTCAATACTAACAATCTCCGTGGGATCGACCCTTACTCACGTAAGGTTTATTACTTGGACGACCCAGTGCACTTGCTGGTTAGTTGTGCGAAGTTGTGTAATGCCATGGTATTGGGCTACCACGTTTTTGGAGCCATTACCAGGGATTATGAGAGTTGTGAAAAAGTATAGTTCACAATTTCGCGCACTAAGTTTTTGGCGCCGTTGCCGGGGATTGTTCTAGTTTTGAGCAAGCCTTTGGTAACATCAGTGCCAAGATCCGGCAACAACATCAAATTTTTGGTGTTATTGCTCGGGATTGTTCAGGCTGGACAACTGACGGTTCATCTTGTTGCTTAGATTAGGTATTTTTTTTCGAAATTCTTGAAGATGAATTCTAGAGTTTCATGATGATTTGTTGAAATCTGGCTGGCTGAGAAGCCATGTCTAATCTGATTGGACCGAGGTTTCAACTTATCACCACAAGAGCTTGTTGATTTCGTATCAATCTTGCTTTTGGAGCAGTGATTTGCTAAGGCTTGGCTGACCTTTGGTCATGTCTAGTGTTTTGGACCGAAGCTTTCTTTGGAAGCTTGGCTGGCTGTGAAGCCATGTCTAATTCCTGGACCGGAGTCCTAGACTAGCATTGCACTGATTCCTGGAATTCTCATTAAGAATTTTGATATCTTTTTCCACTTAATTTTCGAAAAACACAAAAAAAAAATCAAAAAAATCATAAAATCCAAAAATATTTCTTGCTTAAGTCTAGTGTCTCATCTTAAGTTGGTGTCAATTGCATGCATTCATATGTCTTAGTGATCTTCAAGATGATCTTGATGATTCACTTGCTCTAATCTTTGAATTCTATTGACTTGAGTATTTTGTGTGTCTCATATGCATTTTCAGTTCATTAGTGTCAGTAGTATACAAACTGCTAAGTTTGGTGTCTTGCATGCATTGTTATTTGATTCTTGTTGCATTTTAATTATTAAAAAATCCAAAAATATTTTCAATTTGTGTCTTTTCAAGTCAATGATACAAGGGATTGAAGATTCAGAACACACTGCAGAGGAATTATACAGAAAAAGCTGAGCATTCAAAAATGCCCAGTGAAGAAGGCAGACTGGCGTTTAAACGCCAGCCAAGGCACCTGGTTGGGCGTTTAACGCCCAAAGAGGTAGCATTTTGGGCGTTAAACGCCAGAATGTATACCATTCTGGGCGTTTAACGCCAGGATGGTGCTAGGGGGAAGATTTTGTTTTCAAAATCAATTTTTTTCAAGTTTTTCAAAATCAAATCTTTTTCAAATCAAATCTTTTCACTCAAATGTTTTCAAAATTAATTTCTTTCCTTTCAAAGATACTTACTAACAATTAATGATTTGATTGAACATTTTTTGCCTTTTCTGTTAAGGAAGGTTTTATGTTTGAATCATATCTTTTCTTGTTAGGCAAGTCACTAATTTTCCAAATCAAATCTTTTAAAATAATTTTCAAAACATATCTTTTAAAATGGTTTTCAAATCATATCTTCTCAATCACATCTTTTTAAGACAATAACCTTTCAATCATTTTTTTTATCATATCTTTTTCAAATTAGTTTTCAATCAAATCTTTTTAGTTTCTAATTTCAAAATCTTTTTCAAAAATCACTTGATTTCTCTTCCACTTTCAATTTTTGAAAATTATCAATCAAATTTTCAAAATGTTTTCAAAATCTTTTAATTGAATTTTCGAAAATCCTCTTCCCTCCTTCTCACATCCTTCTATTTATGGAGTACCACTCCTTCTAAATGCACAATTCGAACCTTATCTAATTAAAGTTCGAATTCTTCTTCCCCTTCTTCTTTCTATTTCTCTTTTCCTCTGACATTTCAAGGAATCTCTATACTGTGACATAGAGGATTCCACATTTTCTTTTTCTCTTCTCTTTCATATGAGCAGGAGCAGAGACAAAGGCATTCTTGTTGAAGCTGATCCTGAACCCGAAAGGACCTTGAAGAGAAAGCTAAGAGAAGCCAAAGCACAACTCTCTTTAGAGGACCTGACCGAATTCTTCAAAGAAGAAGAACCCATGGCAGCCGAAAACAACAACAATGCCAACAATGCAAGGAAGGTGCTGGGTGACTTTACTGCACCTACTCCCGACTTCTATGGGAGAAGCATCTCTATCCCTGCCATTGGAGCAAACAACTTTGAGCTTAAGCCTCAATTAGTTTCTCTAATGCAACAGAATTGCAAGTTCCATGGACTTCCAATGGAAGATCCTCATCAGTTTTTAGCTGAATTCTTGCAAATCTGTGACACAATCAAGACTAATGGGGTTAACCCTGAGGTCTATAGACTGATGCTATTCCCTTTTGCTGTAAGAGGCAGAGCTAGAATATGGTTGGATTCTCAACCTAAAGAAAGCCTGGACTCTTGGGAAAAGCTAGTCAATGCCTTCTTGGCAAAATTCTTTCCACCACAAAGATGGAGTAAGCTTAGAGTGGAAGTCCAAACCTTCAGACAGAAGGATGGAGAATCCCTCTATGAAGCTTGGGAAAGATACAAACAATTAATCAGAAGATGTCCTTCAGACATGCTTTCTGAATGGAGCATCATAGGTATTTTCTATGATGGTCTCTCTGAACTATCTAAGATGTCCTTGGATAGCTCTGCTGGAGGATCTCTTCATCTGAAGAAGACGCCTGCAGAAGCTCAAGAATTGATTGAAATGGTTGCAAATAACCAATTCATGTACACTTCTGAAAGGAATCCTGTGAACAATGGGACTAGTCAGAAGAAAGGAGTTCTTGAGATTGACACTCTGAATGCCATATTGGCTCAGAACAAGATATTGACTCAACAAGTCAATTTGATTTCTCAAAGTCTGTCTGGAATGCAAAATGCACCAAACAGTACAAAGGATGCTTCATCTGAGGAAGAAGCTTATGATCCTGAGAACCCTTCCATGGAAGAGGTGAATTACCTAGGAGAACCCTATGGAAATACCTACAATTCTTCATGGAGAAATCACCCAAATCTCTCATGGAAGAATCAAGAGAGACCTCAACAAGGTTTCAATAACAATAATGGTGGAAGAAACAGGTTTAGCAATGGCAAGCCTTTTCCATCATCTTCTCAGCAACAGACAGAGAGTTCTAAGCAGAATACTTCTGACTTAGCAACAATGGTCTCTGATCTAATAAAGACCACTCAAAGTTTCATGAGTGAAACAAGGTCCTCCATCAGAAATTTGGAAGGACAAGTGGGTCAGCTGAGCAAGAAAGTTACTGAACTCCCTCCTAGTACTCTCCCAAGTAATACAGAAGAAAATCCAAAAGGAGAGTGCAAGGCCATCAACATGGCCGAATATGGAGAGGAAAGAGAGGAAGAAGACGCCACTGAGAAAGACCTCAGTGGGCGTGCACCACTCTCCTCTGAGTTCCTCAATGAGGAACCATGGGAATCTGAGGCTCAAATTGAGACCATAGAGATTCCATTGGACTTACTTCTGCCATTCATGAGCTCTGATGAGTATTCTTCCTCTGAAGAGGATGAGTACGTTACTGAAGAGCAAGTTGCTAAATACCTTGGAGCAATCATGAAACTAAATGACAAGTTATTTGGAAATGAGACTTGGGAGGATGAACCTCCCTTGCTCACCAAAGAACTGGGTGACTTGTCTAGGCAGAAACTGCCTCAAAAGAGGCAGGATCCTGGGAAGTTTTCTATACCTTGTACCATAGGCACCATGACCTTCAAGAAGGCCTTGTGTGACTTAGGGTCAAGTGTGAACCTCATGCCCCTCTCTGTAATGGAGAAATTAGGGATCTTAGAGGTGCAAGCTGCAAGAATCTCATTAGAGATGGCAGACAACTCAAGAAAACAAGCCCATGGACTTGTAGAGGATGTTCTGGTTAAAGTTGAAGACCAGTACATTCCTACTGATTTCATAGTCCTAGAGACTGGGAAGTGCATGGATGAATCCATCATCCTTGGCAGACCCTTCCTAGCCACAGCAAAGGCTGTGATTGATGTTGACAGAGGAGAGTTAATCATTCAAGTGAATGAAAAATCCTTGGTGTTTAAGGCCCAAGGATATCCCTCTGTCATCATGGAGAGGAAGCATGAAGAGCTCCTCTCAAAACAGAGCCAAACAGAGCCCCCACAGTCAAACTCTAAGTTTGGTGTTGGGAGGCTACAACCAAACTCTAAGTTTGGTGTTGAAACCCCACATTCAAACTCTAAGTTTGGTGTTGGGAGGTTTCAACACGGTTCTGAACATTTCTGAGGCTCCATGAGAGCCCTCTGTCAAGCTAATGACATTAAAGAAGCGCTTGTTGGGAGGCAACCCAATGTTTTATAATTAATTATTTTCTTTTGTTTTTTATCTTTTTTGTAGGTTGATGATCATAAGAAGTCACAAAAACAATGAAAAAAGCAAAAACAGAATGAAAAACAGGAAGAAAAACAGCACACCCTGGAGGAGAAGAAACTGGCGTTTAAACGCCAGTAATGCTAGCTGTTGGGCGTTTAACGCCCAGTCTGGCACCATTCTGGGCGTTTAACGCCAGAAAGGGGCACCAGACTGGCGTTAAACGCCAGTAAAGGGCAAGAACCTGGCGTTAAACGCCAGGAATGGGCACCAGCCCGGCGTTTAACGCCAGAAATGGCTCAAAACGTGATTTTGAGCAACATTTGGTGCAGGGATGACTTTTCCTTGACACTACAGGATCTGTGGACCCCACAGGACCCTACCATCACTCTCTCTCTTCTTCCCCCATTCACCAATCACCTCAACACCTCTTCCCCAAAAACCCCTCACCTATCAAATCCCATCTTTCTCTTCACCACTCACATCCATCCTTCATAAAACCCCACCAACCTCACCCTTCAAATTCAAACCACTTTCCCTCCCAAACCCATCCATAATGGCCGAACCTTTACCCCCCTCTCTCCTATAAATACCCTTCTTCAACACTTCATTTTCACACAACCTAAACCCCCTTTCTTACCCTTCTTGGCCGAACACACTACCATCTCCCTTCTTCCTCATTTCTTCTTCTTCTACTCTCTTCTTTCTTCTTTTGCTCGAGGACGAGCAAACATTTTAAGTTTGGTGTGGTAAAAGCGTTGCTTTTTGTTTTTCCATAACCATTTATGGCATCCAAGGCCGGAGAAACCTCTAAAAAGAGGAAAGGGAAGGCAAAAGCTTCCACCTCCGAGTCATGGGAGATGGATAGATTCCTCTCAAGGGTGCATCAAGACCACTTCTATGAAGTTGTGGCCTTGAAGAAGGTGATCTCCGAGGTCCCCTTTTCACTCAAAAAGGGTGAATATCCGGAGATCCGCCATGAGATCCGAAGAAGAGGTTGGGAAGTTCTTACCAACCCCATTCAACAAGTCGGAATCTTGATGGTTCAAGAGTTCTATGCCAATGCATGGATCACAAAGAACCATGACCAAAGTGTGAACCCGAATCCAAAGAATTATCTCACTATGGTTCGGGGGAAATACTTGGATTTTAGTCCGGAGAGTGTGAGGGTGGCGTTCAACTTGCCTATGATGCAAGGAGATGAGCATCCTTACACTAGAAGGGTCAACTTTGATCAAAGGTTGGACCAAGTCCTCACAGTCATATGTGAAGAGGGCGTACATGGAAGCAAGATTCAAGAGGAAAGCCGGTCCAATTGAGAAGGCATGACCTCAAGCCCGTGGCTAGAGGATGGTTAGAGTTCATACAACGCTCAATCATCCCCACTAGCAACCGGTCCGAAGTTACCATAGACCGGGCCATCATGATCCATAGTATCATGATTGGAGAAGAAATAGAGGTTCATGAGGTTATAGCCCAAGAACTCTATAAGGTGGCGGACAAGACCTCCACCTTGGCAAGGTTAGCCTTTCCTCATCTCATTTGTCACCTCTGTTATTCAGTTGGAGTTGACATAGAGGGAGACATTCCCATTGATGAGGACAAGCCCATCACCAAGAAAAGGATGGAGTACACAAGAGATCTCACTCATCATGAGATCCCTGAGATTCCTCAAGGGATGAATTTTCCTCCACAAAACTATTGGGAGCAACTAAACACCTCCCTAGGAGAACTAAGTTCCAACATGGGACAACTGAGGGTGGAGCATCAAGAACACTCCATCATCCTTCATGAAATTAGAGAAGATCAAAGAATCATGAGGGAGGAGCAACAAAGACAAGGAAGAGACATTGAGGAGCTCAAGCACTCCATAGGATCTTCAAGAGCAAGAAAGAGCCGCCATCACTAAGGTGGACCCGTTCTTTGATTTCCTTGTTATTGTTCTTCTGTTTTTCGAATTTTAATGCTTATGTTTATCCATGTTTGTGTCTTATGATCATTAGTGTCTTAGTGTCTATGCCTTAAAGTTATGAATGTCCTATGAATCAATCACCTTTCTTCAATAAAAACGTGCCTAATTGATAAAAGAAAGAATTGCATGAATTTTGAATTTTATAATAGTTTAATTATTTTGATGTGGTGGCAATATTTTTGTTCTCTGAATGTATGCTTAAACAGTGCATATGTCTTTTGAATTTGTGGTTCATGAATGTTGGCTCTTGAAAGAATGATGAAAAAGGAGACATGTTACTGAGGATCTGAAAAATCATTAAAAAATGATTCTTGAAGCAAGAAAAAGCAAAAAAAAAAAAAAACCGAAAAAAAAAAGAAGAAAAAAGAAAGAATAAGAGTTGTGATCCAAGGCAAATAAGAGTGTGCTTAAGAACCCTGGACACCTCTAATTGGGGACTTTAGCAAAGCTGAGTCACAATCTGAAAAGGTTCACCCAATTATGTGTCTGTGGCATGTATGTATCCGGTGGTAATACTGGAAGACAGAGTGCTTTGGGCCACGGCCAAGACTCACTAAATAGCTATGTTCAAGAATCATCATACTTTACTAGGAGAATCATTAACACTATCTGGATTCTAAGTTCCTAAAGAAGCCAATCATTCTGAATTACAAGGGATAGAGTGAGATGCCAAAACTATTCAGAGACAAAAAGTTAAAAGCCCCGCTCATCTGATTAATACTGATCTTCACAGATGTTTTTGGAATTCATTGCATATTCTCTTCTTTTTATCTTATTTGATTTTCAGTTGCTTGAGGACAAGCAACAAATTTAAGTTTGGTGTTGTGATGAGCGGATAATTTGTATACTTTTTGGCATTGTTTTTAGTATGTTTTTGATATGATATAGTTAGTTTTTAGTATTTTTATTAGTTTTTAATTAAAATTCACTTTTCTGGACTTTACTATGAGTTTGTGTGTTTTTCTGTGATTTCAGGTATTTTCTGGCTGAAATTGAGGGACCTGAGCAAAAATCTGATTCTGAGACCAAAAAGGACTGCAGATGCTGTTGGATTCTGACCTCCCTGCAATCGAAGCAGATTTTCTGGAGCTACAGAAGCCCAATTGGCGCGCTCTCAACGGCGTTGGAAAGTAGACATCCTGGGCTTTCCAGCAATATATAATAGTCCATACTTTGCCCAAGATTTGATGGCCCAAACCGGCGTTCAAAGTCACCTCAAGGAATCCCAGCGTTAAACGCTGGAACTGGCACCCAAATGGGAGTTAAACGCCCAAACTGACACCAAAGCTGGCGTTTAACTCCAAGAAGAGTCTCTACACGAAATTGCTTCATTGCTCAGCCCAAGCACACACCAAGTGGGCCCGGAAGAGGATTTTTATGTCATTTACTCATTTCTGTACACCCTAGGTTACTAGTTTCTTATAAGTAGGACCTTTTACTATTGTATAGAAAGCTTTTGATCACTTTTAGATCTCTAGATCATCTTTGGAAATTTTAGTTCTTAGATCATTGGGAGGCTGGCCATTCGGCCATGCCTAGACCTTATGCTTATGTATTTTCAACGGTGGAGTTTCTACACACCATAGATTAAGGTGTGGAGCTCTGCTGTACCTCGAGTATTAATGCAATTACTATTGTTCTTTCATTCAAATTCCGCTTGTTCTTTATCCAAGATATCACTTGTTCTTCAACATGATGAAGGTGATGATTGACGCCCATCACCATTCTCACCCATGAACAAGGTGACTGACAACCATTCTTGTTCTACAAGCATCTGAGGCTTAGTGAATATCTCTTGGATTCCTGATTGCACGATGCATGGTTGATCGCCTGACAACCGAGTGCTCGCCTGACAAACGAGCCAACCATTCCGTGAGATCAGAGTCTTCGTGGTATAGGCAAGAACTGATGGCAGCATTCAAGAGAATCCGGAAGGTCTAACCTTGTCTGTGGTATTCTGAGTAGGATTCAATGATTGAATGACTGTGACGTGCTTCAAACCTGTAACCTACTGGGCGTTAGTGACAGACGCAAAAGAGTTATTCTATTCCGGTAGGGGAGGGAACCACACCGGTGATTGGCAGCACTGTGACAGAGTGTGTGCATTAGCTTTCACTGCGAGGATGGGAGGTAGCTGCTGACAACAGTGAGACCCTATACGAGCTTGCCATGGAAAGGAGTAAGAAGGGTTGGATGAAGACAGTAGGAAAGCAGAGAGACGGAAGGGAAGGCATCTTCATGCGCTTATCTGAAGTTCCTACCAATGAATTACATAAGTATCACTATCTTTATCTTTTATGTTATTTTCGTTCATCACCATATATATCTGAGTTTGCCTGACTAAGATTTACAAGATGACCATAGCTTGCTTCAATACTAACAATCTCCGTGGGATCGACCCTTACTCACGTAAGGTTTATTACTTGGACGACCCAGTGCACTTGCTGGTTAGTTGTGCGAAGTTGTGTAATGCCATGGTATTGGGTTACCACGTTTTTGGAGCCATTACCAGGGATTATGAGAGTTGTGAAAAAGTATAGTTCACAATTTCGCGCACCAGTAACCAACCAACCGGACAATATATATATATATATATATATATATATATATATATATATATATATATAATTAAATATAATTTTTAAAAATAATAAAAAATATTAATAATTTAAATTGGACCAAACTCTTAAAAATGGAATGTTTCAAATAATAAGAAAAATAGACGATTTTAAATAATAAAAAAGATAAACAGTGCATTTTAAATAATAAAAAAGATGGACTGTACATTTAAAATAAACACGTTAACACGATTACTTCTTCTAATAATTGAAATAAGTAAAAGCATACATAATTGTATTTCTAATTACCTATTATTAATATTATTGCTTATTCCATTCACTTAAAACTTTAACTAATATTCTTAGTATATTGTTAGAAATAATTTTAAAATTCTAATGATAATAATTAATAAATTAAACATACATAGATTTACTTTGTTTATAAAAACTTTTTTATATTTTTATCTCTTTTCTAATAATAATTTTTGTACAAAAATAATTTGAAATAATTAAAATTAATATTTGCATTATTGTTTGTGTCCTGATTTTATATATTTTTATAATATAAAAATATTTTGTTTTATCTTTTCATATTTTAAAAACAATTTGAAAGTAGTTGAGCAAAATTTTACGGTAGAATAGAAGTGGGATACGAAAATGGAGTAAGGATGAATAAAGGGTTAATGTATTATTTGAGTATTAGCAGCCACGATAAAGAGGCAACATACAATTTAAATAATGAGTAATTAGAAAAAGATAATCGTGTTAATAGTGGGTAGTTTAACGGTACACTTATATATGCTTTCACTTATTTCAACGGTAAGAAAAAGTAAACGTGTTAACGTGCCTTATTTTAAAGAGACAGTCATCTTCCCTATTATTTAAAATGCACGGTTTATCTTCCCTAATAATTAAAATCGTCCATCTTTTTTGTTATTTGAAACGTTTTATTTTTAAGAGTTTGGTCCAATTTAAATTATTAACAAGTGTATTAACCCGTGTCATACACGTGATGAGATTAAAATTATAATTTTAAATTATTTTGTTAAGATTAATTTAAATTATAATAATTTGATTAATAAAAATATAACATATTATGTATTATTTGTTTTTTTCTTAATCTTGTGTTAAATATATTAACTCTAAAATAGTTATTAATTTGTTTTAGTAATTTACTTTCTTCAATAAATCAAACATATATACTCAATGTGACCATAAATAATTTAATAATACTTAGACTCACGAACAAATTTTTATATGTTGTTTTACTGTCAAGTAAGAATATGTCAAAATTAGCTCAAAATAAATAATAAATTATTAGATAATTCTAATGCACAAAATTCTCTAATAAATAATAAATAATTTAAATCTACTAAAAATCAACTCAACACTTTTCTTTGATGCCTACAAAACATATATCTGAAATAATATTATATCAATGTTAGTATACAGTTTTACAATCATCGACCGTATTTATTATACATGACTCCTTCTTAAAAGTTATTTTACACACGTGTGCAATCGAAAGATAAATTATACTATACATGAGTATTTTAATAAAAGAAAAGATGATTATTATTATTATTATTATTGAATAATAACGATAATTATCGTTATTAATATTAAATTGATTATATATATATATATATTTTTTGAATTATCATTAATATTAAATTAGTTATTTATATATATAATTATTGTTGCTTCTACAATCGTGCAATAATATTTTCTTTCATTTGTTAACTAATTAAACTTAGTTATTTATATTAAATATATTTAATGATTACTAAAAATTAATCATATAATTATCATTATTAATAACCAATTATTAATAATCAATTTATATTTCTCTAAAATATAATTTTTCTTGGAGATGAGGCTACCTTTCAAAAAAAAGAGGCTGAGCTTGCCAAAAGACTGGTAAATAACTAAACATTAATAATTCTAATTATATGTAAACTAATATTTGCTGCAAACCGTTATACACACACAACTTCTTGTTACTTGCAAATTTTTCTTGGATAAATTAAAGATAGTTCCTTGTCATAAGTAGAACTGATACATGTTAAAACTGAAATGTCACATATGAAGATGTTCTATACACCGTGTTATATATCTTATATATGCAGCATGGATTGTGCATTGTTTTTAGCAACTTGCTTTTAGTTATCTTGTTAAAGTAATCAGGAGTTGTTAACAAATAACAGACTAGAAGAGATGGGACCAAGATGTCCCTTGCTCAGAGCAAGAAATTGTCTCAGCTCACAGCTGATAATGCTCAATGGGAGGACAGGCAACTGCTGAGATCAGGAGCCGTTAGAGGTACAGAGGTTCAGACTGAGTTTGATGATGAGGAAGAACGCAAAGTTATTCTTCTGGTGCATGGTAAATCTTCATCTGGCTAATTGATGTTTTATGCAGTTTGTATGGCATTCACCTCTTTATACTGATTATTTTTTACCAACATTCGCAGATACAAAACCTCCATTCCTTGATGGCAGAGTTGTTTTTACTAAGCAGGCAGAGCCAATTATGCCAATAAAAGATCCAACATCTGACATGGCTATAATTTCTCGTAAAGGATCTACTCTGGTCAGAGAAATACGTGAGAAACAGAGTTCAAATAAGTCTCGCCAACGTTTTTGGGAGCTTGCAGGCTCAAAACTTGGCGATATCTTAGGTGTTGAAAAGACAGCAGAACAGGTATTCTTCTGGAACAGTTGTGATCTTTGCTTTCTCTTACTGGTGTATAAAGACTTATCCTTTTTAAAATCCTTTCAAATGCAGATTGATGCAGACACTGCTACAGTGGGTGAACAGGGTGAAATAGATTTTAAGGAAGAAGCTAAGTTTTCACAGCATTTGAAAAAGGAAGAGGCTGTGAGTGATTTTGCCAAGTCAAAGAGTATTGCAGAGCAAAGGCAATATCTGCCCATTTTTTCAGTGCGAGATGACCTATTACAGGTTGGTTTTTTCTTTATTGTATGTGTATCTCATAATCAGCTAAAAGAAGAAGTGGGAGATTAATATAAAAAATTGAATGTGGTACCATAAAAATTGGTTTTAAGGATGATTTTAAATCAAAATATACACGTTTGAACATTTGGTGTCCTCTAAACATTTCACTATATTACAAAACAGTATATCTGCAGAAACATTTAGAACCTTGTACAAAATTACAATTAGAAAGAAAACAAACAAACAAGCAAACAAGTAAAGAAAGCAGCTAAAATATTTAGTAGCAGTAAATAGATATCTTACTTATCCATGATGGTGAGAAGCTGTTTCCTGACATCCTGTGCTCTCCTCAATGATCGAGATTGAACAAAGTTCTCAAAACACCATGGTCCCGAAAAATTCTTGGCTTTCCAAGCCTCATAAACAGCAAGCAGTGTGAGATGGTCACCTTCAGGCTGGAAAAACTTTGCCCTCTTCTGATCTGCTTGGGCTTGCTTTTCCCTAGGCCTGTAAAAAATATTGCCAGTCTGAATCATGGAAATTATCGTCAATATCTCATCACTACATCCAAGGTCCACACTGGCAAGTAACATCTTAGACAATGGCGGATCCAAGGGAAATTCTGCCATTTTCCTCCCCAATTTGGTTAATAGGCCCTCTTCATCCAATGCTCCAAGACTATAGAGCTGTTCCATGGCTGAAATAATAGCTTGGGATGATGGTGGATCCATAAAATCAAAGGACAAAAGATCATTTATTCCCATAGCTTTCATGTTGAGAGTAGTCATTGCAAGATTTATCCTTTGAATCTCAGGAATCGTAGTGGGAGGCATCTCATTCCTATATGCGCTCTCGGTATATAGGCGATAGCATTTTCCAGGTCCAGTACGCCCTGCACGTCCCGCTCTTTGTTTGGCTGAAGCTTGTGATATCGGAGTTATCACCAATGAATCAAGTCCTTGTTTTGGGTTATAAACATTTTGCTTTGCAAACCCAGGATCAATAACGTAAAATATCCCATCAATAGTCAAAGAAGCCTCAGCAATGTTAGTTGCCACAACCACTTTCCTTTTCCCGGGAGGAGCAGGGTCAAATATCCTAGACTGCATTTCACTAGGAAGGGCACTATAAACAGGTAATATTATCAGTTCTGGAACATTCTTACCTAATCCCTTCATTCTTTCGTAGAGAGATTGACAAGCAAAATCAATCTCCTCTTGGCCAGTCAAGAAGAGAAGAATGTCTCCTTCAGGTTCTGTCAAGTGGATCTGTAGGACAGTGATTAAAGCTGCATCTAAGTAATCACTTTCTGGCTGCTTACTATAAAGAATCTCCACAGGGAAAGTTCTCCCGGGTATTGTAAAGATGTTACAGTTAAAGAAATATCCTGAGAACTTCTCTGCATCCAGAGTGGCAGATGTGACAAATCAATCGCAACTCAGGTCTACGCTGCACTAGCTGCTTAAGCAGTCCAAAAAGAACATCAGTATTGATGGTCCTCCTTTCATGGGCTTCATCAAGCATTTGTGACAGAATACTGTGACAGATTCTCATCAGCCAGTATTTCCCTAAGAAGCATACCTTCGGTCATGTACTTGATTACAGTATCTGGTCCCATAGAATCTTCAAACCGAATGGCATAACCAACTTCCTCTCCCAATCGACATCCAAACTCTTCTGCCGCTCGCTTTGCAATTGCAACTGACGTTGCAGCCACCCTACGAGGTTGAGTGCATTCAATTTTACCTCTTGTGGTGTAACCTGCTTCAGCAAGATACTGTGTAATCTGAGTAGTTTTGCCTGAACCTGTTTCACCAATTACCACCAACACCTGATTATCATGGACAGCCTGAATCAATTCTTTTTTTAACTTGTAAATTAGGAGACTCTGCCTCTGTTCTTGAATAGAAAGCTTTGACCTTTGTCCAAAAGTAATGGTCTTCCCATAAGCATCCTTCTTCCATTCTGGCATATCATAGGCTGACTTCCCATAAGTATTGATGGTCATATCCTGAGCAAGATACCTGAGCAAGGACGATTGAGATCCTTTGGAATAGAATCAAGCATGGTGCGCTGCTGCTGTTCTCGTACAAAAGCCGAAACACTGCATGTAATGGATCACCGAAGAATCCTCTAAAGGTCTCAGACTTAATCAACAAGAGACAGTTATGTTAACAGGACCTCTTTTGTCGAGTTTGAAACAATTCACTGAATGGCTACTTTAGAGTTTCTCCATTTTGAATCTAACTCATCAATTAATTTAGTTGTATAGGTTAGTATTTCTCCATTTTCATTCTAGTGATCGATTTACATTCTAATGATTTATTCACTAAAAAATAAGAATAATTCTAAATGAAACAATATTATTTGCTTGTTTAAAATTACTAGGCATTGATGGAAATTGGAAACACTGAATAAGTTCATTTTACCGATATGCAACAATAACCCGCAATAACTAGGAGATTAAAGTTGTAGCATCAACCAACAAAGTAAAAAAGTTAAGTCCTAAAGCTTTTCTCAACGGTAATGTTACTGTAGTGTCGTCTCTTGCAAGCTCATGTTCTCCAATGCTGAATTTGGTGCCTCTAAGGTTGCATTGGCCACAAGATTTCCATCCTTAATCTTGACAGGGCTAATCTCAGAGAGAAGGTCCAAGCATGGTGGTGTTTCCCATGGCAATTGTCTTTCACATACCTCTTGAACCATGGAGTAACCCTTACAATATCCCAAAAGAAATTGTTCAGTGACATCACTTGGATCATAAGCAAAAAGCTCATATTTGACCGGATTATAAGCTGAGTAGGCCTGCATCATCTCAATCAAACAATTTAACAAATCAAGATGGACATCAATCAATTGTACTAAGAAAAGATCAACTGAAAAGGTAGATGATTATACATACAGGATATCTAGGTGATGATGATTCAACAGATTGGGGACGAGGAAACTTCGATTTCAAGCCGGGAAACTGACGGATTATCATATTGATGTAGTGTTCTGACAAGTCAGTCGTGCCAGATGCCAGGCGAGACTCACATGCGGTCAGTCGAGTGAGCCAACGTGAAGCATCATTTAAGGCGTCCATGGCAAGGCGAAGGCCATGGATGGTGGTGAGATCGCAGGAGAGAGCAATGCGGGTGCAGAGGGATCCCAGATTGAAGAGAACAGAGGCCTTCTCCAAATGGATGTCATGCTGAGAAGAGTGATCTTGAGGGAAGATGGCATTGTACCAAACAAAGAACAAAACTTTTTTCTTTCTATATAAGTTGGTGAGTACACCCCTACTCCTGACCCTGGTATCCCTGTACACCTGCTTCTGAACCTACTTCGGCTTGAAGTACACGCTTACTCCTGAATGTGGGGTCCGCGTGACAGTACACCTCTACCGTTCCACTTCTGAGCAGCCAAGGGAGGGAAAACCTCTAAACCAATTTGCACCATCAAGCTTAACCAAGTCAAACTAACTAACATCTATCCACACACGAAGACGGAAACAGAATAAAAATATATCTAATTTAGTATGAGGATAACCATGCGTAAACGTAACAAAAGTGGAGATAATGCTTTATACGGTAATACCAGTTACGAGAATCATAAACGACAAACATGGGAAACACAAACCCCAAGATAGACAATTTTTATTCGAATGCAAACAACTCCCGGAATACCCGAACCTCGTAATCGTCCAAACCCTACACACAGGAGACCCGAGACAAATCTTCCACATCACCCACGGTGACTCTGGTGCGGCAACTGGTGGACCGACAAACCTCGGGCAGTCCAGTATCCAACGGCTTAAGAACCAACCCCGGACCCACGAATAAGTGACTAAAGACCCCTCTGCACCTTTCGAGCGCCCCAGAAGCACGTACAATCTCAAAAAATTTAAATGGTTCAGTGCCTCGTATGTTTCTCTACCGATGGTTCCGGAAAAGATAAGATAATTAATTAATAGGGACGAACGAAATACTAATGTGCTATCCAATTCAACTGATTTGGTTTTACGACGTAAAAATTTAATGTTGAATGTTCGATTTTTGTGTTATATTCATGACAACTTTAATTACTTACGTTAATTACTCGCTGAATAAATGTTAATCTTTCCTTTTTTTCACCGAAATAGTTTAAATTAATGTTTTATTTTCGTGAATAAACCCCATTATTGACACATTAGTTACGAAAAAAACGATTCCAAGCAACTTATATATATATATATATATATATATATATACATGTGCGCATTATTCACAACCCCAGACCCTACTAAGTACTAACCCTTCTTCACTTCTTCTTTGCCGTAACTCCTTCTCTCAACTCTCTGTCTACCCTTTTCTATTACTGCCATATGTTGTCGTCCTCTTGTCCCGAGAAAATGTCGGAGGAACCCGTCACTGACCACGCCATTAGTCCCGACAATCTCGCGGAACTCTCGATCGACGCATTTATCGACATCATCCGCGTAGATGAAAAGTCCGCAGATTATGATCTCGTTGAGGCCGCACTGGTGAAGAGGGAGGAGATGTTGAAGGCTACACTTGTAACAACCGACGCAGAACTGAGGCAAGCAAAGGTGGAGATGATGGCCGTCAACTTCGTTTTCGAGGCAAAGAAAGATGAACTGGAGGAAGAGGTGCAGGAAAGTCGACGGTTGAAAAAAGAATTGAAAACAGAGAAGCAAAAAAATGACGTGCTCCTTCACCAGTTGGATGTCACAGAGAAGGAATTAAAGGCAGAAATCGCCAAGCGCCGTGAACGGGAATAGGTTGAGTCTCTTCCGTGGCGTGACCTGGAACGCAGGCTCGACGTTATGGAGGAAAGGCAAAAGTTTTTGCTCCGTCGGGGTCGCCATCTGGCCGGGCAGAATGAAGACGGGATCGGAGTTATTTGATGTGCTGCACATGCTTGATATCTCAATGTCATGTTTTTCATCGAGGCCTGTATGATCCTTTTATTTCCTTTGTTTGTTCTGTCGCCCATTTAATCTTCTGTAGTGGAACTTAAACTCTTATAATATGATTATATATACTTTAATCTGTCTGTTCTTTACCTGTTGAGGCACAACTAGGAATTTATGTTACGACGGAGCCAAACGCAAATACATAATCGTTGAGATCGGAGCCAAATACCAGAGGCAGCGCGTTTGATTTACACGAATGTTTACGGGTTTCTTCTGATTTAAGTTCACGCACCGTCATTTTACACTAGACACTAGATAATAAAACAAAGGAATGCAGACATAGTGTCGTTTTTTTATATCCTAATATTATATGAAATTATAGGAAATACATCTTTCAAAATAGATTGATTGGACGAACAAAGAATGCGAAGCCGTTGATCAAAACAAAATTCAAATTAGTTCTCTCTCATGTTATATAATAAAACATACATTTAGTGCAATCACATAATAAAAACTCCTTAATAACCTCCATCATCGGGGTTTAGAAAACTACTTAAACGCAATAAGTCCCCAGGAACTTCCGCAACTCTTATTCGGCCAGGCATTACACACACGACACACTGGACAAATCGCTCAACAGTACAGTCCGGGAAGGATTGGCCTGAGTGGTAAACAGTCACAGTCATTCAGATGCATGCAAACAATTCATTTAAGGTCACCGTGGTATCTTTGCAAACGTCCGTCAAGAAATTGGTGTAGCTCTCGAGCTGCCCAGAAATACGAAAACCCTCCATCATTTGAACACCCCTAACCATGTCTTCCTCGTCTTCGTGATCAAACATTAGCAACATGGAATAAAGATAATCTGCTTCGACGCTGCCCTCCGTTGAGGCCCTAGCAAGCAGTTCCATGCCTTTGTCAAGGCGACCAAACCAGAGATATTCCGCGAACCCATGTCGGACTATAGCATCCACATTTTCCACTTTCATGCAGCGATCAAGGAATCTCCTTTCAGGTCCGTCGAGTTTAAGTAAAAAGCGCGCTAATGATTTATAAGACATCGTCGCATGCTTGTATACAGCGTCTGATCTCGCCGCACCGAGGAAAACCTTACACGTCGCTTGCATGTTGAACATATCCTCAATCGAATTCGATGCAACCATGGTGGCAATAATCGACCAAATTTCGCGAGGAAGGAGATTCAGCGGGCATTCGTGCTGAACGGATACGTCCACTTTCTTAGAGTCCTTCTCGGAACTTCCGGCCATTTGCAAGAACTTCGTCGATGGATTATTGGAGATTATGAAGAGGATAGACGAGTTTGTAACTGAGCTTCTGGCATTTTGCCTTTTCATATACTGCCATGGGGGGAGGGGGTTAGGGGGTTGTGGTTCAGTACCGCATACGTTTCCCTAGAGGTTTTCGTTTATCGATGCGTTCAGATAGTATAATAATTATATTGATGAAAGAAGCATTTATCATATTTAACTGGATGCCCATTTTTTAGGTGGGGCTAATATTCTCAAGAATGAAGTAATTTAAAGGAGCCTTAATAGTGGTGAATAAGATAATTGTTATTTATTTGTTCTTTGCTGGTGCAAATACACCACTATTCGTGAACCTAGAGTCCCTGCACCCCTACTCCTGAGTCCTGACCATTCTAGTTGCCTTAATTGTTTACTCTTCCATTTCTTAGCCTCCAGGTGAGAGAAAAAACCATAAACTGTATATTCCACCATCAACCCTAACCACCTCTCCCTCTCAAGGGTGTACCAGATTCCCTCTAACAGTCGGATGGCAATGCGCACAAAAGGTGTCTGGTACGTCGTCTTTAGAGGGAGGATACCCGGAATATACCACAACAACGAGACGGCAGCGGCTCAGGTGGATGGCTTTCCACGGAACCTGCTTCTTCGTTACCGGAGTTACCAAGAGGCCGTGAATGCCTGGAACGACTACTTCCAGGTGAATGCATCACCTGTAACGGAGCTGGGGAGTGAGCTCGCGCCGGCGTCAAGGTTCAATCAACTCGTTCACGGCGGACGACACGATTCGACGGTGACGACGACTCCGCCTGTTCCGGGTATGGGCAGCGAGCTCCCGCCGCCATCTGAGTCCAATTGATTCATCGTTCACGGCGAACGGCACGATACGACAGTGAGAAATAGTCCCGCGGCAGAACCAGGTGCATCTGGTAAGCGAAAAATGTGTTCTTTCGACACCCCCACGTCTAGTCACTTGCGTCGGTATCAATACGTTGCTAACAAAGTTACATCACTTACAGCCAGCCAATCGATTGAGGACATACAACGGGCCGTTGCGTCGATCGAGTACCGTGTATCCCAGATGGAGAGAGAGAAACATGAACTCAGGACTCAACTGGGAGAAATCATACGGCAGCTGGCCGATGTTTTGCTGGACAGGTGAAGTCTCGGGTCTTAGGGGTCAGTGCAACAATGGGATGGAGACACCGTAAACCGATCCCTCCCCTCCCTGGCAATGTATGTTTAGGTCTAGTATTGTACTGTTTAGGCCCAACGCTAATATTGAACTGTTTTGGTGTGTTTGTTTGTTTTTTTTTTATATTCCACTTGGCCTATTAGCTAATGAAGTTATGAAATAGTGCTTCTATCGAAGGTTATGCGTGGGAGCATTTAAAAGTTAAAACACGGTGATATGCATCGGTTCGAATATGTCATTTGTCTGACCCACAAAAGCGGGAATTTACAAACCCACCCAACTCAATCGCACGAATCATTAGCAATGAATACATTCAACTTTGGTTACAACGAAGCTTCATCTGAAAGTAAACAGACTAAGGAAATGCAACACCTCAAACTCGGCAAGGCAGTGGACGTACAACACACTCAACGAAGAATCGTTGGCGGCACCCATGGTCCCCGCGGCTCGGGCAGACGCTTGACCGGCAGACGACGGCTTCCTTGGATCCGACGGGTGCACCCCAATCAGCGGATTTGCGAACAACTACCCGAAGAGTTCTCTGCACAATTTGATTTTTCCAGCAGCCAGTACGTTCTCATACATTTCAACCCCCCTGCCGGCGTCTGCCTCGTCCCCAACACCTGGCGTCAGTAGCAGCATCGCACACATGTAGCGGGATTGGACGTCGCCCGCATCGACGGCCTCAAGCAGGGTGTCGCACCCACCGACTTCTCGGCCCATCCAGAAGAATTCTTTCATCCCTATACGGAATATAGCGACAGGATTTCCTGCGCGCGCGCTTTTATAAAGGAACTCATCCTCAAGACCGTCCTCCATGTCATAACCGAACACGACGGGTATCTCCGCCATGGAGGCTACCTTGTACACCGCAGATGAACGGGCTGCGTCCAGAAACACATTGCAGGTCGTCTGCATGTTAAACAGATCATGGATCGAGGCCGACGTAACCCTTGCTGCAATTCTCTCCCATATTTTGCGAGGCAGAAGAGTCAGCGGACAGACGCGTGGTGGCACCCCTTTTCCTTTCCCTTTCCTTCTCCCATATCTGGCCTTCTTTCCCCTTTTGCCTTTTTCGGAGGTTGCACCAAATTTCATCCTATTTGATTTAAATTTATTGAATACGTGGTGGAAGGGGAAGGTTACAGGAGGACCGTCGTTAGTCTGGATCACTAGACGCGATGAAGGAAAACTAGGTAGTGAACTTATATACTGCAAAACGGCTCATCAGATAAGTCAGGTACCGTGCCACATACGCCTTCATTTACGTCCACTGTAACCAATGCTTCGTTTTTAGGTTTGGCACGGGAATCAAAGACATCGTAAACGTAATTTTAAAAGCTGAACACTAAAAAATAATTTTAAATTTAAATTTAAAACTATATTAAACTTGTTATCCATTCTTTTTTCTTAAATATAAATCGCTTATTTTCCCAAAAAAAACGAAGTACATTAATTACTCATTTTCTACGAAAAAAAGTATTCGAAGCAGCTTCCCACTTTATACTGTATATGTATACGTGCCCTTTAACCCTATCCCTCCTAACGCTTCTTTCCCAGTTCTTCTCTGTCATAACTCCTTCTCTCACCTCTCCGTCTATCCTTATCCCCCTCCTTATTTCTGCCACCATCCATTGCTCTCTCTGCTGTGTATTTCGTTTAATTCAGATGCAGTTAACAATCAATATCTTCTCATCTCCTTGCTTGTTAGTAATAGTTTGTATTGAATTTAATTGAAATAAATATTTCCTAAACATACGCAAAATACGCTTTTCGCTTTTCGGCGACTCCCCATTGAGTCATTGACTATCCGAGTTACCAATTTTCTGGGCTGTTTGGTATAAATTAATTGTGACGGTATCAGATAGTTCACAGCCCCAAGCAAAAAATGGGGGGTGCGTTATAAAAGACCTGTCTATCGAATTATCCTTGCAAATCAGTTTTACACTACCGGAATAAACATTCGGAATTATTTTCATTTACCGTATCGTAATGTTATGCCAAATTCCGTTCCTTTATAAAGGATAAACCTGTTTCCAACTAAAATGCTTGGATCAACAAAGAATACGAAGGGACTGGTTTAAACAAGTTTCAAAGTACGTACCTCAGTGTGAGGCTATAATAAACCAATTAGTGAAATCAAATAATAGAATCTCCTTAAAAAACCTCATTGCTCATTAAAGGACCAGTATTGAACCTCAACCTACTATATTGTACGAATACAACCCATGATCAACTGGAAAATATGTGCATCAACGTTTCTATATTTTTATGTACCAACATCATTTTTTTAGTGCACATCTGACAAAACCTTACATTAACCCGATAAGTTTGTTTTGCATAGTATTTTAATTATTATATCATACAAAAAATTAATATTGCTGCTAAACGGTTCAACAAATTATCATACATGCAATAACTATTTTGGTGTTCCTCTTCCTTGTGCAGCCATGTGAGGTTTTTTTTTCGTGCAGTGAAAAGGACCATACTAAACCATTTATCTAGTTTTAACAAAATTTTTAATAGCCCAACACTTGAGCCCAGCATTGGTTCAGAAAAAATGTGCATCTCAAGAAAAAAAAATATACTCCAGAGGCCCATCAGGATTGACCCAAGTTCAACCAACTGTGTTCTAACCTAACCCGCCCGACCCGTAACACCATCGGCCATCTCCTTCGTCATCCTCTCGCCCACCATCCCCATGCCGCTTCGATCTTTCCTTGTTGGTCGTCTCCGGCAAAGCCATACATCTAGCCGAAACATCACTCATTGTTATCCGACGGTGGTCGAATCCAGCTCCGACGAGGACATTATGCAGATCTTCATCCTCCGAACCAACAAGTCGCGACAGATCCAAAATCGATTCTCCTGCTTCGTTGGTCTTCTCATTCTCCAGCTTCTCTATGCCGCTACGATCTTTCGACTATGATCTTCTGTAGCAAAGCGAATACTCTGCATGAACCACCACTACTTGTTATTCGTGGGGATCGAGTGATATTCTGGCGATGACATGACGGTCGCGTAATCCTCCGAACGCATGCACTGACGCAGATGCGAGATTTAGCGACTGGGAAATTCTGCGATTACTTCGTGCAACACGAACTGCATACACGTCACGATGGTGAGTGGCAGAATCGTATGTATGCGTCAAAAGACATCGACGACGCATCTCCTTCCTTCACAGCCTAACTCCAACGTGTTTAGTTAACGAAATACACAATCATTAACCTTAATCAATTTAAACTTAAGAATTCATAAATTATTGGAACTTAACCTCATTAGTTTTCGGATCTAACAAAAAAACCAACAACAAAATAAATTTTGCAAAATAACCCCTCTGTCACAAAAGCAGCAAAAGTAATCAGTAGCCAATCAAAAGAGAGAAGTAACAGCAGATCTGTACCATTGAAAGAAAGATCCAACGACTCTCATCCTTTGGCGCACCGGTATGCCAAAGATAAGTGCTATGCGCACCGAAACGCCACACACACACGACACATGGAATCCGTGCCAGAGCGGGAGAGTGTGAGTAAGAGAGAGGAGAAAGAGAGAACACAAAATATCAACACTTGTTATATATTACATAATAGATTTAAAATTCAAATATCCCGCCAAACCAATTTATCTCAACACTTGTCGCATAATGAAACCTAACACTTGTCAGCCAACCAGCTATGTACTGCTCTCCTATTATATATAGAAAGATTTTTGTCATGCCATGATTATCAACGTATCTTCGTTTTATTGAAGCATGATAGGCAGGAGCTAAACACATTTTTCATTCTCTCCTTGTCTGAGGAATGCAAAATGAGCAAACTATGTGATTCTACATGATAAAATATGAAAGGGAATTAGAGTGTTTTACACACTAAACTTAGACCTATGCAAGATGGATTCATTTTTATTAAAAGAAAAAATTATTAGCATATGATAGTTTTTTCTTCTTAAAGATAGAAATTATGTGCTAGTTTATTGATTCTCAATAGCATGTCATGTCAAGGTAATAAACGATTCTAATCAGCATAAAATTCTATTATGTTGGAATATTATATAAATGGCTACTTATTTCTTTTTCTCTTTTTTTTTTTACCAAAGATAGAAGACTCGAACCAGCAACTTCTTATTTGAGTATGGGAGACTATGCCATTTGAGCTATTACTCATTGGCTAAAAATTTGGAAAGATAGAAGACTCGAACCCGCAACCTCTTAATTGAGTATGGAGAGTCTATGCCATTTGAACTATTACTCATTGGCTACTTATCTCTCTTTCTCCCTCCCTCCCTTCTATAACGCTTCATGATGATAAATTTGAGTATTGATTAATAAGTTAATCCGTGATATTTCAAACTTGTTAATATTGTATTCCAGTTTTCACTGTATAGATATATCTTAAAACATTTTTTGCATACAGATTTTGCCAATCAAATCACATTGAATATATTAGAAATTTAAAACATAATAGTAAAGGATTGTATAAAAGTTACTGTACATTAAAAATGAGTTATTATATAATTATTATATATCTGCATAAATAAATGTATTGTTTTATCTATTTTTTCTAATAAATTTTTATATTTTCGTAAGTAAAATTGGGTTTATCTCTTTTGAGGTAAATAAATTTATAGAGAAAAATAACTTCTTGGATTATAAACTTTTATTTGAGTGTTTTGAAAATGATTTAAAGATAATAAATCATATTTTTACTTTGCAAATCTCATCTCAGAGAAATCAAATTAAGCAAACTTAATCCTGTGTTTAATAAGGAAATTATATATAGAAAATTAAAAAAAAAAGAGGGAAATTCATGCTAAAGAGGTCATGCTATAGCCATTGTTTTGCTTTATCAATAACATGTTAACTTTCCTGAGGTAATCACTGGTTTGCGTTTAATAACTATAATTATTTGGAAGTATTGTGCTTGCTTTGGAGGAAGTTGATGAGGCCTTTGAGTGCAATGTTCACATTTTCACTCTTCATCAACTCTCCTACAACCTCAGCAGGTGTTGCATTAACCTTGTCCAACAAACCTTGTATGTCATCAAACATAGGATGATGATGGTTCTGAATTCTTAAGTAGTTAGAAGCCAGTGTCTTGAAAGCAGTGAAAGAGCAATATGACATGTGAATGTGCAAGTCCATTCTACCAGGTCTCAACAATGCAGGGTCAAGACGTTCTTTGTCATTTGTTGTGCATATCACTATTCTTTCTTCTCCACAACTCGACCACAATCCATCAATGAAATTTAGTAGCCCCGACAGAGTAACCTTAATTAGAACTAACATATATACATACATAATTAAAATCATAAAATTTCATCACATGATGCTTATGTTTTGCATGCTTCAGTAGAATAAGGAGTCACATTTTAATGATATATAAGGTGCCAAAAGTGAGGAATTTTAAACAAAGTGGGATTCAAATGTTATATTTGAATAAAAAAAAGTTTACCTTATTGTTCACACACTGGCCCAACGATAAGGCCCAGGTCCCAACAATAGGCCCAACCCAAAAAGGTTGAGCTTCGCCTTGTACCGACCTCCTCCCTATGAAGTCGGTTCCTATCACGACTAACCCTAAAGAAGTCGGGAACGAAGATTAGCTGGCAGATAATCACTCATTCAAATGAGTAACTGCCCCTAAAATCTCTCTATCCACTTCCAGGAGCCATATCTCAACCTCCCTAAGATAAAGGAACGGTTATCCACCTTAAAAGGCGGAACTACTTCAGCGGTGGTTATTGGTTCACCACTATAAATACCCTGATACCCCTCAGGTATCTCTAAGTCTCAATACTCTCTAGACCTGCTTACACTCTTGCTGACTTAGGCATTGGAGTGTCTTTGCAGGTACCACCCCCCATTCTTTCACGCACACAAGTCGGGCGGAGGCCCCCAAAGTGCAGATCCACTCGAAGGCCTCTTCTTTCAAACGATTGGGCCAACCAATGCCATCCAATCCATTAATCTCCGGTTACCCATCGTAACATTGGCGCCATTGCCGGAGAACCGAGAGATCAGCCAGTGATGGCGGACAGATCCCCCGAAGAGGGTCATGTGGAATCAGATTCTGAACAAGAAAATCTGGATACAGGAAACAACGATGCAGACCCGACCCTCCACCAGGGAACTAACGATCAGCATAGAGAGGGTACCTCTAGAGTCAAAAATCCGAAGGTGAACTCCTCAGAAGGGCGCGAATCGGAAAGAGATGGATCATCCCATGCAACTGAACTCATGGGATTAGTCCATGTCCACCAAAGTCGCCTAGAGCAGTTGGAACAGGAACGGGAGCGACAAAGGGAAACGAAAAAGAGCCTAAAAGAGGAGATGGAACGACGAAAAGAGTTAGAAAGAAAACTCTTGAAGTTGGAATCCTCCCTCAAAGGCCGGAACTCCCGCGACGAACGAGAAGAGCCGCCCATAGGAGGGGAGGATCCTTTCAGCGAGGACATCATAAGGGCAAAGGTTCCGAGGAACTTCAAAAGCCCAATATGGACCTCTATGACGGAACCACGGATCCAAAGCATCACTTAAGCAATTTCAAAAGTCGGATGTACCTGGCTGATGCTTCCGACGCTACGCGATGCAAAGCTTTCCCGAATACCCTATCGAAAGCAGCGATGAAGTGGTTCGACAGCCTCCCCCCGAGGTCGGTCACCAGTTTTGAAGACCTCTCAAGGAAGTTTTTGATGAGGTTCTCTATCCAGAAAGACAAAGTGAAACATGCACCAAGCCTCCTGGGAATAAAACAGGAGGTCGGAGAATCCTTACGAGCCTATATGGAAAGGTTCAACAAAGCATGTTTAGAGATCCAAGACCTGTCCACTGAGGCAGTCATAATGGGGTTAGTCAATGGGCTTAGAGAAGGTCCCTTCTCACAGTCCATATCCAAAAGACACCCCATCTCTTTAAGTGATGTACAGGAAAGAGCTGAAAGGTACATCAACATGGAGGAAAATGCTAAGCTGAGAGATCCGAGTTGGCGACCCGGATACCTTCCCTCAACAAAAGAGAGGGAGAGGGAGCCCAGGAAAAAGGAAGAGCTCGGTCTCAATAGACCAAGGAAATATCACTCTTATACTCCTCTAAAGGTTTCTATAGTGGATGTATACAGAGAAATTTGCAATACTGAAAGGCTGCCACCTCCCAGACCCATTAAAAATAAAAAAGGAGGGAGCCGCAGCGACTACTGTGAGTACCATAAAATATATGGTCACTCCACAAATGACTGTTACGATCTTAAAAATGTGATAGAAAAGCTGGCTAGAGAAGGTCGGCTTGACAGATATCTCATAGAAAGGTCGGACAGTCATGGGAAGAGAAAGCGAGACGATATGGATAGAAGAGATCCACCACCGCAGACTCCGGAGAGACATATCCATATGATCTCAGGGGGATTCGCGGGAGGGGGACTCACCAAGTCTTCTCGCAAAAGACACCTCAAGCGAGTCTACCAGGTCGGAGAAGAATCATCCGACCTCCCCACCATTTCATTCACAAGAGAAGATGGGCAAGGAATAATTCCTGGGCACGATGACCCAGTAGTAATCACTATGATCCTAGCCAATGCCCATCTCCACAGAACCCTAGTAGATCAAGGGAGTTCAGCGAACATCTTTTTCAAGCCCGCTTTTGACAAACTAGGGTTGGATGAGAAAGAATTAAGAGCCTACCCCGACACCTTGTACGGACTAGGCGACACACCAATAAAACCACTAGAATTTCTACCCTTACACACTACCTTTGGAAAAGGGGAAAAATCCAAAACTCTGAGTGTAGACTTCATAGTCATCGATGTAGGGTCAGCATATAATGCTTTAATCGACAGAGCTACCCTTAATCGACTCGGAGTGGTGGTATCCACTCCCCACCTTTGTATGAAATTCCCGACCTCAGCGGGGATAGCAACGGTAAGGGGAGATCAGAAATTGGTAAGGAAATGCTACAATGAAAGCCTAAACCTGAGAGGAAAAGGCAGAGAAGTTCACACAATAGAGCTCGGTGGTGCAAGGGCTAGAGAAGAGATGCGACCACAACCGGGAGAAAAAACCAAGGAGATATAGGTCGGCAAAGAGGAAGGAAAAAATACTCACATAGGAGCCAACCTAGGGGAAACCCTAAAACAGGGATTGACTAAGCTCCTAAGAGACAACTCCGACCTCTTTGCCTGGAAGGCCTCCGATATGCCTGGGATAGACCCCGAGCTCATGTCCCACAAGCTCTCGGTCTACCCGGGGTCCCGACCTGTACAACAAAGAAGACGCAAGCTCGGCCCAGAACGAGCCCTAGTAGTAGAAGAACAAGTACAGGCGCTCCTAAAAGCCGGCTTCATCAGAGAAGTCAAGTACCCAACATGGCTAGCCAATGTAGTGCTAGCCAAAAAACAAAATGGCAAATGGAGAATGTGCGTCGACTATACCAACTTAAATAAGGCATGTCCCAAGGACCCTTATCCACTACCAAGTATTGATACCCTAGTAGACTCCAGCTCGGAGTATCAATACTTGTCGTTCATGGACGCCTACTCGGGGTATAACCAAATCCCAATGTATAAGCCAGACCAAGAGAAGACATCATTCATCACGCCCAGAGCTAATTTCTGCTACGTGGTCATGCCATTTGGATTGAAAAATGCAGGGGACACATATCAGAGGTTGATGAATAAGATGTTCGCCTCTCACCTTGGGAGTCTAATGGAAGTATACGTTGACGACATGCTGGTGAAAACCAAGAAAGAAGTCGACCTCTTGTCAGACTTCTCACAAGTCTTTGACACCATAAGGCTACACGGGATGAGACTAAATCTCGCAAAGTGTGCCTTCGCGGTAGAGGCGGGAAAATTCCTGGGCTTTATGCTAACACAGAGAGGGATTGAAGCCAATCCCGATAAGTGTAAATCTATCCTGGAAATGAAGAGCCCGACTTGCTTAAGAAAGGTCCAGCAGCTGAACGGCCGACTTGCAGCCCTCTCCAGATTTTTGGCAGGATCAGCACTGAAATCCCTTCCACTGTTTTCTCTATTAAGAAAGGGATGCCAGTTCGAATGGACTCCAGAATGCGAAGGGGCATTCCAGGAGTTCAAAGGTTCTTGAGCCAACCACCAATCCTAACCCGACCTATAGGCGGAGAGGACCTCGTCCTTTACTTGTCCGTAGCAGATAAAGCCATCGCATCAGCCCTAATAAGGGAGGACGAGGTCGGACAGCATCCAGTCTATTTTATCAGCAAAGTTCTACAGGGCCCCGAGCTAAGGTACCACAAACTAGAGAAGTTTGCCTACTCCTTAGTAATAGTCTCACGAAGGCTACGGCCTTACTTTCAAGCACATACCATAAAAGTCCGCACGAACCAACCCATGAAGCAAATCCTCCAAAAGACGGATGTTGCAGGGAGAATGGTTCAGTGGGCAATAGAGCTCTCCGAGTTCGACTTAAAGTACGAAACTCGGACAGCAATCAAAGCACAATACCTCGCCGACTTCATAGCTGAGTATGCAGGAGACCAAGAGGAAAAGCCAACTACATGGGAACTCTATGTAGATGGATCCTCAAACAAGGCAGGAAGTGGTGCCGGCATAATATTGGTAGATGAAAGGGGAACCCAAATAAAGGTCTCCCTCAAATTTCAATTCACAGCTTCAAATAATCAGGCAGAATATGAAGCCTTGTCGCTGGATTAAAGCTGGCAGAAGAAGTCGGTGCAACAAAAGTGATGATACACAGCGACTCACAAGTGGTGACATCCCAGATAAATGGAGAGTATCAGGCAAAAGACCCAAATATGAAGAAATACTTGGAAAAAACTCTGGAGCATCTAGGGCGCTTTGCAGAAACCGAGGTCAAACATATAACTCGGGATCTGAATAGCAGAGCAGACGCTCTATCCAAGTTAGCAAGTACCAAGCCGGGAGAGAATAACAGAAGCCTGATCCAGGAAACTCTCCAGGAACCCTCCGTGGAAAAGACAGAGGAAAAGCAGGTGATCCTTGAGGTAACCGGATTAAACCTCGGATGGATGAACCCCTTGGTCGAATACATGAAATTCGACATCCTCCCCAAGGAGGAAAAAGAAGCTAAGAAAATCCGAAGGGAAGCACAGTACTACACCTTGATGAAAAATATTCTCTACAGAAGGGGGATATCAACACCATTGCTAAAGTGCGTACCGACCTCAAGAATCACCGAGGTATTAGAGGAAGTTCATAGTGGGATCTGCGGAAATCATCTCAGAGCAAGTTCACGAGCCAGGAAAGTAATCCGAGCTGGATTTTATTGGCCGACCTTGCAGAAAGATGCCCAGGAATTTGTAAAAAAATGTCAACCATGCCAAATGCATGCAAATTTCCACATAGCTCCCCCCGAGGAACTAATCAGCATAACTTCCCCATTGCCCTTTGCAAAATGGGGGATGGACTTGTTAGGTCCTTTTCCCCAGGCCCCAGGGCAAGTCAAATACCTGATTGTGGGAATAGACTATTTCACAAAATGGATAGAAGCAGAACCATTAGCTTCCATCACAGGCCAGAGAAGTCGGAGGTTCCTCTACAAGAATATCATCACAAGATATGGGATACCATACTCCATCACTACAGATAACGGAACACAGTTCACCGACTCTACCTTCAGAAGCCTGGTGGCCAGCATGAAGATCAAACACCAGTTCACCTCGATGGAACATCCACAGGCAAATGGACAAGTCGAGGCAGCCAACAAATTCATACTGGCAGGACTGAAGAAAAGGCTACAAGATGCAAAAGGAGCCTGGGCTGAGGAGCTCCCACAAGTGCTATGGGCTTACAGGACAACCCCCCAATCCGCCACTGGAGAAATGCCCTTCCGACTAGTCTATGGCGTAGAAGCCATGATACCAATAGAAATCAATGAACAAAGCCCAAGGGTGATTCTCCATGACGAGATCGGGAACATACAGGGACACAAAGAGGAGCTCGATTTGCTCCCCGAAGTCCGAGAAGAAGCCCAGATAAGAGAAGCAGCATTGAAGCAAAGGATGACTACAAGGTACAACAAAAAAGTCATTCGAAGAACATTCGCCCCGAATGACTTGGTCTTGATCAGAAACGACATTAGAGTCAACAAATCAGGGGAAGGAAAACTCGCTGCTAATTGGAAGGGACCATACAAAGTCAATGAGGTCTTAGGAAAAGGTTATTATAAAGTGACCGACCTGAACGGCACCGAGTTACCGAGGTCGTGGCATGCTTGTAATATGAAAAGGTACTACAGTTAAAAGCGAACTCTACTCCCTGATGTACTCTTTTCCCAACTTCATGATTTTTTCCCAAAATCAAAGGGTTTTTTCTGGAGAAGGATTTTTAACGAGGCATCATAGTAGGGCCTAAGGGAAATAAGTTGTTAAAAGTCCTTAGTAGCAGTAAAAAGTACCTTTCCCAATAAATAAAGATCTTTTTTATTTATCTCTCATAAAAATTCCTTCTCGTTTATTTTCTTTTCTACGAAACGCGCCGACTTAAGCTCGACAAAACGTGAAAATCCCATGAACCGACCTAGATGGTCGTCAGGATAAAACGACGAGGTACAAGTCGGTGTAAAGAGGTTATATAAGTTGATCGTAAGAAACTCGAAAACACTCTAACTCATAAGTCGAAATGAAAACCCGAGTAGAAAAGCTCGGAAACACTTCGACCCGTAATTCGAAAACCGAGTAGAAGAAAAACGCATCGCAAAAATAACCTAAGACATAAAAGCTCAATAAACCACAAAGTTGAGTATAAAGGAATAGTGGAAAAGAGAGATCGAAAAAACCTAAGGACAAAAGACTGTCAAGCTCATAAAGACAGACAAGCCAAAGAAAAGGTTTTTCAAAAGGTCGGAGAAACTTTCTAAAGTACCAAACAAAAACAGAAAAGCATGCACACAAAAGGTAACTTAAACCCTTATTCAAAAAAAGGGTATTTCCTTGTTAAACATAAAACCCTTATCCAAAAAAGGGTATTTATAAATATTTTGTTTACGGCCTTAAGGCCAGAGAAAAAGTCAAGTCACCACCACCATAAACAACAAAGAGTTTAAAAAAGGGGGGACCCACAGGCCGGGCCCCTATATAGCCAACAAAATTTTTAACTATCACCACCGGGAGTAGTAGGATCACCACCAGAATCAGGAAGAGGAGTCGAAGCACCATCAGGACCAGGGAGAGAGGCACCTACAGGAGTTGGAAGAGAAGTCTCGGGAGTCTCGGAAGAACTCGGAGCATTATCTGGACGGAGAGGAGACTCTATGATTCTCTGACCCCGAGTCTTCAACTCGGACTCAGATACAGGTCGGGGAGGAGACACAATGGCCCCATTAATAACAATTTTGTCAGGGTCCAAAGGAAAGAGATCCAAATCGGGAGCAAGGACGCCGACTTGCTCCTTGAAAATCCTCCAAGCCTCCTCGGCTCCCTCAGCAATAGAGTCCTCAAACTCGGCATAAGCAGTCCGAGAATTCAACAAGTCCTTCCTCACCTCCACGAGATCCTTGAACAAGCTTGAATAACTCTCCTGCGCCTTCTTCCTCAAGCCCTCCTCCATATTGCATTGGGCTTGTAACTTTCTCCCCTCCTCCCGAAGGTCATCCCTCTCCTTCCTCAATTTAGCGACCTCCTCCTTCAACTCCTTCTCATGTTTCTGATATATGAGAAGCCTTTTCTCAAACTCTTCAACCCTCGAAGTTGAACCCAGAGAGCTAAGAAGAGTCTTCTCAAAAATATCAAGAAACTTGGTACACACCGCCGCCGCCCTGACACTCTCCTGAGCCAGAATAGTGAGGTGGTTCCGGACAGAAACATCATCCATACCTATACGGGTATGGGGATAGATGTGTTTCCGAACAAATGCAGGTGCATCCACCTTAGCCTCACCTTCAAAAGAAGAGGAATACTCTAAAGTCTTACGCTTCTTCTTCTCTGGCTCAGGAGAAGGTCGAGGGGGAGGGGGTGGCTGAGAAGAAGCCGAAGAGGAAATAACAATAGGCCGAGAAGGGGTCCCCAAAGTTTGAGGAGGAGGAGGAGGAAGAAAGGAGCTAGTTACCCTGGCACCGCCGGCCCTGGCGCGAGATCTTGCCCTGGCCTCCTGGACTCTCTGGTAAGATTCGCTGAAATTCTTCTTCGCCATCTCTGTAAAAGCAATTATTAGCCAAAAAATTCAGACAAGTCGGAAAAACAAGATACAAGTCAGAAACAAAGTATAAAAGATAAAGGCTACCTAATTGTGCCTGGACAAAGGCCGGCGACCCCTGGAGAAATTTTTTGGTATCCAGATATGGGGCCCTCCCCCACACTTCTCGGAGGAACCCCACAATGGCTGCCTCCACCTCATCCAAGTCATCCAAACCATATTTCTCGCAGGGGGAGGCCTCCAACCAATACAGAGGAAAGCGAGGAACATAATTTTCATCCAGAAAAAAGGGGTGGTGACCCTCTACACCTTGAACTTTGAAAAAATAATTTTTAAAGTCATGTAAGGATTCATCAAAAAGGGTGAAAACTCTCCGACCTTGTATGGCTCGGAAAGACACCCATTGTTGCTTGTTATTTAACCCACTGAAGGGCTTGGTCATATGGAAAAATAGAAGAAAATCCTCAAAGAGGTCGGAAAATCTAAGGCGTGGCTGATAAACTGGTAAATTTTCAGAAAACCCCAAGAATTGGGGTGAAGTTGGGTAGGAGCAACTCGGCAGTGACGCAAAACAGCTATTTCAAAATCAGAAAATGGAAGAAAAACACCCAAACGGGTAATCATGCTTTCATACATATAGAAAAAATGAGGAGCCTCATCAGTATCCCTCCCAAAACAAATCCGGTCTTCCAGACCCGGGACCACCAATTCATACTTCGACTCATCCACCTCAGAAGTACAAATATGGCGATGAGTGCGAAGGTTGGTGATGAACTCGGCATCGACCAAGGGTTCCTCCCCCAAGACCGTAACATCAACCTACTGAGCAAGAACTTCTACAGAAGACATTTTTTCCCTAGGGTACGATGTAAACCTACAAAGGGAAAAGGAAAAAGAATAAAAAACGAGAGTCCCTAAGGGGCATGAAATCTAAACAACCTACGACGTCACCCTCTCCTTCTCCAAAGAAAATAAAAGGCATGCAGAAGCACTTAATAAAAGGGAAGAAAGAACCAACCTTTGCCTGAAACGAAGTAGAGGAAGATGAAAGCCTTCAACGAAGAGTACCCCGCGAACAGATACGAAAGTATTCCACGAACAGATGAAAGGGAAAATTTTTTTTTGAAAAATCAAAGAAACGAAACAACGAAGGAAGAGGGAAGCATTTATAAGCACGTTAGGGGCATAATGGTAAAAATGGAAGCGGTCATTAATGAATGCATCGTTACCAAGGTAATTAATACCTACGCACACCCCTAACGGACGCGACGTTTGATTAGATGTAACTGTAAAAATCAAAAGTCACGGAAATTCACGTCGGTTGCAAACGAATCACGTCGGTTCCCTCACAAGTCGGTTACGACCCCGAGTAGAATACTCGAACCCAAATCTTAAAGGAAATTGGGCTCGAGTAGGGGCACTGTTCATACCCTGGCCCAACGATAAGGCCCAGGTCCCAACAAAAGGCCCAACCCAAAAAGGTTGAGCTTCGCCTTGTACCGACCTCCTCCCTATGAAGTCGGTTCCTATCACGACTAACCCTAAAGAAGTCGGGAACGAAGATTAGCTGGCAGATAATCACTCATTCAAATGAGTAACTGCCCCTAAAATCTCTCTACCCACTTCCAGGAGCCATATCTCAACCTCCCTAAGATAAAGGAACGGTTATCCTCCTTAAAAGGCAGAACTACTTCAGCGGTGGTTATTGGTTCACCACTATAAATACCCTGACACCCCTCAGGTATCTCTAAGTCTCAATACTCTCTAGACCTGCTTACACTCTTGCTTACTTAGGCATTGGAGTGTCTTTGCAGGTACCACCCCCCATTCTTTCACGCACACAAGTCGGGCAGAGGCCCCCAAAGTGCAGATCCACTCGAAGGCCTCCTCTTTCAAACGATTGGGCCAACCAACGCCATCCAATCCATTAATCTCCGGTTATCCATCGTAACATTTATCATCGACATTGGTTCCATGAGCATCTTCCCTATTGTGCAATTGAACAGAGCAATCAATGTCTTCAATGACCAAAATTGACTTGCTTCCTGTCCCAATCAACAACTTCCTAAGATCTGAATTGCATTGCACTTCTTCCAAATCCAAGTCAAACCTTAGATAGTTAGCCATGGCAGCTATCAAGCTTGATTTCCCCGTACCTGGTGGTCCGTACAGAAGGTATCCTCTTTTCCAAACCTTCCCAACTCTCTTATAATATTCTTTCCTCCCCAAAAAAAGCAAGTTCAAATCTTCCAACAACATTCCCAGTAATACAATACAAACCCATTACTACATCGTTTCTCGAATTAGATTAGTCATATTTCTGATAATAATATCCAAAGTAACACATTTTATTTTGTTAAACAAATTAGTCTCATTCTCGAGATAAAAATTTATGGACTAATTTGGTAACTAAAATTTGTTAGATATTAAAATGTAGGACAAAAAAATTTGAGAGACTAATTTAAGGTATTAAAGAGAGTTGTATCATACCTTTTATCTCTGGCTCCATTGCTATAGAATCAAAAGTTGAAGGGTGATTAAGAACAATAGAGTTCCAATAATCTGTTCCATTATAATCAATGGTTTAATTTTTTACTATTCTGAATTCATTTCAATAAAAAAAGATTTCCCCTCCTAAAGAAAAAGGCAAAAATAATTTATAACTACATAAAACTATAAAAGTACATTAATTCTGTTATTTATACGTTCATATATGGAAAATGATTAAAGTTATGCTTGACAGTGAATACTTAGTTTAGTTGTGATTTGATCTTTGTTTAAGTGTATTTTATCGATTGAATTAAATGGAAGAATATTACGAGTTAGACAAGAAAATATTGAGCTGTTATATAAACAAAGTATGAACATGGATCATCAAGAAAGAAACGAAGTTATCAACAAAATGGATCAAGAAGTAACAAATCTGCAGGGAACTTCTTGAGACAGCATATTGAGATTTCAATAACTTCAGTTTGATGATGATGTTCTTCCTCCTCACTTAATGTTGTTGTAATACTATAATCCAAAAATGAAGGTCAAAACTACTTGTAATTTGAGGTTCCACTTTCGATTTTTTGCTTTTTAATTTATTTTCCATGGCTTATTAATTATTATGGAATTTAATTTTAACATGCTGAGAGTATAAATAAATTTTATGTGCATCTAGTTATATATTATTATATTAGTAAAAATAACCATTTTTACAATCAATATGTGAATAATTATTTAAAAGAACAAACATGATTGAATGGTCATATAAAATAGTTTGTATATCAAAATTAGCTTTTATTATTGTCTCATGAAATTTCATGTTTCATTTTTCATCTATTAGAGTTAGAAGTACAATTTGCAAGGATTAATAAGAAAAATATTTGCTTGTTAAACTGAGGTAAACCCTTTTTAATTAATTGAGATGAATGATTTTTTCTCCTCCTACTCTTACTCTTGTCTACTTTCTAATACCTAAGTTTAATTATAATTACAGAAATCATAAAATAACCTTGACTTTTATATTAATGTGCAACCAAAAATGTTTTAGGAGATAAATGATTGGGAAATAGAAGAACATTAATTTCTATGCGTCCAAAATAAAAATCAATTTCATAATGTTATCTAATATAAACGAAAATATACCAAGATAATTATCTTAATATACAAATTGTTATAAATTGTTCATTATAATAAAGTAGTTTTTTTTTTTTAATTCTAATACTAAACCATTGTTCTAAATAATCTGTTCCATTTAAACCATTGTTCTAAATTCTAATACTTCATTTTTTTTTCTTTTCAACAAGTTAACCGAAACAGGGGAGAAAAAAAAAACCAGTACCATGAGGGAACACAGAATGATCAGACCTAAGAAGACCAAAATCACATTGTTTACCAAAAACACAGGACGTTGGCTAATAACAATCTTCTCAATTGATTCAAGGAATTTCCTAGACACCAAAACATGCACCTAACAAAATATCAAAACACTGTATTAAGATATCCCTAGTCATTAACTTTCTCATGCCATAATTAACCACAGTATCATAGAAACTCTTGTTACTAGCAAAACCCATTTTTTTTCAACAGTAAAATTAGTCAGAGTGTAGTACTGAAAGAAACAAAAACTAAACAATGAAACAAACAATGCTGGAGCAACTATTACATTTATGTGATACATACTCCAGCACCAACATACTTAGAACCAAGCAATGGCATCATAACATTCTCACATATAGTTGGTGGATGATATCCTTTTCTGAAGAGGAAACAAGTTCATTCACATCTTTCCAAAGCAGAAGTTCATTCTAAATGAAACAATATTATTTGCTTGTTTAAAATTCCTAGGCATTGATGGAAATTGGAAACACTGAATAAGTTCAGTTTACGGATATGCAACAATAACCCGCAATAACTAGGAGATCAAAGTTCTAGCATCAACCAACAAAGTAAAAAAGTTAAGTCCTAAAGCTTTTCTCAACGGTAATGTTCTCCAATGCTGAATTTGGTGCCTCTAAGGTTGCATTGGCCACAAGATTTCCATCCTTAATCTTGACAGGGCTAACCTCAGAGAGAAGGTCCAAGCATGGTGGTGTTTCCCATGGCAAGGGTCCTTGACATAAATCTTGAACCATGGAGTAAGCATTACAATACCCCAAAAGAAATTGTTCAGTGACATCACTTGGATCATAAGCAAAAAGCTCATATTTGACCGGATTATAAGCTGAGAAGGCCTGCATCATCTCAATCAAACAATTTAACAAATCAAGATGGACATCAATCAATTGTACTAAGAAAAGATCAACTGAAAAGGTAGATGATTATACATACAGGATATCTAGGTGATGATGATTCAACAGATTGGGGACGAGGAAACTTCGATTTCAAGTCGGGAAACTGATGGATTATCATATTGATGTAGTGTTCTGACAAGTCAGTCGTGCCAGATGCCAGGCGAGACTCACATGCGGTCAGTCGAGAGAGCCAACGTGAAGCATCATTTAAGGCGTCCATGGCAAGGCGAAGGCCATGGATGGTGGTGAGATCGCAGGAGAGAGCAATGCGGGTGGAGAGGGATCCGAGGTTGAAGAGAACAGAGGCCTTCTCCAAATGGATGTTATGCTGAGAAGAGTGCTGATGAGGGATGATGGCATTGTACCAAACAAAGATAGGTGGGTTGGGTGAGACATTCATAGGGAAGAAAGGCTCAATCATGCAAAGGTATTTCAAATAAAGGATGAGGCAATCACGGCGAAGGGGTAGCGAAAGGTCATCACGCAGCATCTCATTGCGCAATTTGTGTAGCATTTGGAGAAGGCCTTCTACTCTGTTTGCCACGCTCTCAGAGTATTTGAGGACAAAGTAACTGCGCAGGGACTCATAGAGATTCAAGGGCTCAGTCTTCTTCAAAGGAAGGAATCGAAGAATATCCGACAAGGACGAAGAAGACAACGAAGATGAGAGGATTGCCGAATCTGTTGGATAAGGAGGAGGTATATTCCATGGGTAAGCCACCAACTTTCCAAAGGACTCATAGAGATTCAAGAGCTCAGTCTTCTTCAAAGGAAGGAAGGACGAAGAAGACAACGAAGATGAGAGGATTGCCGAATCTGTTGGATAAGGAGGAGGCATATCCCAAGGGTAAGCCACCAGCTTTCCATCCTTCATAATCTTGAAAGGATTGTACTCGGAGAGGATGAGGTCAACGTACATTCGGGTTTGTATGTCGTATAGCTGGGTTTTCCTCGAGCAAATCCCTCTAACTAATATCTCAGTGACACATTCTGCATCATGATCAAGAGCACAAGATTCGACCCTTGAACAAACATGAGGTCGTTCGGATTGGGGTAGGATGGATGATTCCCTCTGACGAGCCTCCGCGTATAAGAATGCCAGCTTCTGTTTAAGACGAGTTAACCAGGTTCGGTCAAAAGAGCGCAAATGTTTCCGTGCAGCCAAATCATTCTTTATCATTGGATACGCTCTACGATAAAGATTATAAACCTACATCATCATCATCATCATCAATTCATCATCATTAGAATGAAAAATAAGTGTAAAATCATCAATCAAGAGTGAAGACTGACCGATATAAACGCTAGGGCACATCGGTGTTGTTGGAAAGCGTAACCGGCGTCGTTTTTGTTGAGGAGTTCGTGTAATTCGAGCTCGGAAGCCTGAGCGGAGAAGAGGAGGTGCAGAAACTCGGCGAAGAGGAAAGTTAAATCGAGGGTGGCGTAGACCACGTGCTTGGCAAAAAATTGCAGGAGTTTGCGGAAGAAATTGGCGGCAACTTTGAAGGCTTCCATTGCAAGGTGACGGCCAAGGGCGGTGGTACGGTCGCAAGAGGCAGCAATCTGGCTGTAGATGGCTCCGAGGTTGAAGAGAACAGCGGCCTTCTCCAATTGGATGCCGTTAAGCTGTGAGGAGACCCCATCTCGATGGTCAGGTTTGAAGGCGTCGTACCAGACAAAGAGAATGGGGTCGGCGTCGGAAGAGATAGAGGTGAAGAGTGGCTCAACCATGGAAAGGCATTTGAAGTAGTGGATGAGGCAGTCACGTTGCATGGGAAGGGAGAGGTCCGCTCTACGCTCCACCATGTCCCACCGGCATTTGTTTAGGGTTTCGAGAATGCTTTCAACTTTTTGTGCATCGCTCTCCGAGTATTTTGAGGCTACCAACTTACGTAACGGCAGGTACAGCTCCACCGGATCAGTCTTCTTCAGTGGGATTGACAGCATCGTTTCCGGGTTCAACAATTCCCGATCATCGTTGTTCATGGCGGCGTCGAATGAGGAGATAGAATATGATACGATTAGGGATCCGAAAATTGGAATTGGATTTGCGAATTCCGCATTTCATCAACAAAAAATTTAGCTCCAAATTTAACTCAGTGATGATTTTCATCAACCCAAAAGTTAGCTCATGTTATTAGCATCAAATTCAGAAAATCTTACATCATTCATGATTTACAGCAACATTTAGATCAAAAACAAAGTAAATTAATTGATTAGCAATTCAACATCATCTCAAAATACAAGGAGAAGAAAAATCTGGAAAAGATAGAACAGGGGAAGCGACGATGCAGGGACTCACCAACGGACTACGGTCCACGGCGATGGCGAGGTCCGAAATCAGAAGACGACGAGTGACGACGACCCGACGAGTTGCTCCTGTCGCCGGCGACAAGGAGCCCAGGGAAGGGCGCGACACGTGGAGACGCCGGCGAGTGTGACTGAGATGAGACTCGAGTGAGACTGAGAGAGACTATAGTAGGCTAGTGTGAGAGAGAAGAGAGAGTTTCAGTATACGAATTGAGAGAGAGAGATGTTCTTTGAGAGAGATGTAAGAAAATCCAGGGAAGATTAGGAACAGTTCTTTTGAATTTTTGTTTTTCAGATGTGTAGAAATTAGGGTTTATGGAATAATATCTACGAAATTGACTGCAGATGTTGTTCTATTTTTTAAATTGTTTAAAATTTATAAATATAAATTAGCTCAATTTTAAGATTTGATTAATTTTAGGAGATAAATTTTGTTCTAACATAAAAAAAAGGGTATTTAGGTCTTTTTGTAAAATTAAATAAAAAATATTTTTTATTTTTGTTAAATTATAAGGATATTTTAATAAAAATATTGATATAATATATATTTTTTTAAAAAAAATAAATGTTGAGGTAGATAATATAATCCATATGGTGTTTTGTTATTTGTCCTCATTTTTATTATATCGGTATGTATAAATTTATCATCGTACCGTAGCAAACACCATTGTGAAATATCTTATGAAAGTGGCAGGGGCCTCAACGCATCAAAGTGTTCTTTTGGAAGGTTGCTCACCAAAAATTGATGACATCAAAGCGCAGAAACAAAATATTTGGAATGAACCCCAATTGTCACAAATGTTCTGGAACAGTGAAAACAATCTCACATGTTATGAGAGAATGTCCTCTAGCTTCGAGAATATGGGCTAATATTGTCTATCCCAATCACCTTAACAACTTCTTTAGAGTTTCCTTTAATGTTTGGATTCATTGAAATCTGTCCATGGATCTAGGCTTGTCCAAAAATGAGGAATGGATCTCCCAATTCTTAGTAACTTGCTGGTGGCTATGGTATTGGAGAAATAAGAAAATGTTTACACTCCTATTTCAAAGACCATCAAACTCGACACAAGTACTCAAGTAGAGCAAATTAAGGCGGCATTCGAGAAGAAAAGATTGCTGAGAGAAACACCAAAAAAAATAGAGGTTCATGTTGGCTGGAAGGAACCTCTACAAGGCTGGATTAAACTTAACACAGATGGAGCAGCAGATAAAAATTCTGGCATTACGAGAAGTGGTGGCTTATTGAGAAACCACTTAGGAAGATGGGTTGCATGCTTTATGGTCAATATTGAAAAATGTACAGCATATATAGCTGAGTTATGGAGTATATATCATGGATTGAAGGTTGCTTGGGACATAGGGATTCCAAAGGTTATTATAGAATCAGATTCTAAATCTGCAGTAAAAATTCTGGTTCATAAAAAAAAAATAGAGGAACATCCTGAAGTTTTGGTGCGTAGCATAGGAGAGTTCATGAAAAGAGACTGGCAGATTAAGATCAAGCACACTTACAGGAAAGAAAACAGAGCGGCAGATTGGCTCGCCAAGAAAAGTTTAGACATATACCAAGGGCTTGTGTTCATTGATCAACCCCAAAAGAGTTAAAAAGAATTCTTGATGAAGACATTAGGGGCACTATGTTGCTAAGGCTAATTTATAGTCGTTAGTTTTTTTTTCTTTTTGTTGGGCATAAAGCCCCTTTGTTTATCGAAAAAAAAGTGTTATTTTTAAATTGGGATATTTTAAATTTTAAATTTTTATTTTAAAGAATAAAGTTGATTTTTCATTTTTGAAGGATTTTTTATATTTTTTATGATTTTATTTATGAAATAAATAGTAAGAGATCACATTTTATCTTTTAAAATAAAATTTAAAATTTAAAAAATTTAAAAAATTATCTTAATTTTTATAAAAAAAATATTATTTTAAATTCGATAAATTATCTATTTTTTTAAATTAGAGTATTTTGTTGAGTATTATTATAGTAGTAAATTATATTTTTATCCTTCATAGTATAAAAAATCTATTATAAAATAATATAAATAAATTATTGTAATAATTTTGTTATATATATTTAAAACATATTCGTGAATAAAATATATAAAATATAATTATTTTAATGAATTTATTTAATATGCCAATGAGTTATAACTCAAATGGCATAATTTTTCGATGTTTATTTAAAAAGATGTGGGTTTGAGTTTTTCTATTTTTAGTAAAAAAATGAATTTATTTAATATGTTACAATTTTAATATTATAGAAAAAATAAATAAATTTTAAAATAATTTACCTTTATATATGTATTATAAAATATAAAGATTTTTTAACATCTAATTAAATTTTAATGTTATTATAAATATTAAAATATTTTTATATGATAATCTATCTATCTATCTATATTAAAAAATTATAATTATAAATATGTAATAAATATAATTATAAACCAAATTTTTTAAAATAAAATAATAAAATCAATATTGTCCAAAACAAAGCAAATATTGTCCAAAATATATAATTAAACATCTTCAAGTTTATAATCAATCAAACATAAAAACATAATCCAAAATATAACTTAGAACATCTTCAATTATCATCTTCATCCTCTTATAAATTAATAATATCGTAGAAATTTGTAAAAAAATTGTCTTGACAAAATAAAAGTTTGGCACAGTAAAAAAACCTGCACCGTCCCACCGAAGCCCGCCAAAGCTCATGGATTAGGCGATGCGGGATAGGCGGGCGTTTTAAGTTTGACAGTCTCAAATTTCCAGCCAAACTCTCCTTTTTTTTGTCGGGTCATGAAACTATCATTTACCTAATATTATGATTTAATTAATAAGAATGATGACATTAATATTTTTTCATAAGTCTTGTTATTATTTATAATTAGGAAATAGCCATAAATAAATTTATTTCCTTAATGAGTGTTAAATTTATTGTCAAATTCTATATTACCTTTAAAATTTTAGCATAATTGAGTCTAATTTCTACCTTTTGAAATGAATTTACTCAAAAAAATTAATATATAAATCACATTATTATTATAAATTACTTTTTTAACATATTTAGTCTTTAATTCACATGATTTGAATTTAGCTTAATATATATTATTTGATTTAATTTGATTTAATTATTAGTTGAAAATATTTCAATTGTCTATTTTATTCATAAATTTATTATTTAATGACTAATAAATTAATCAAATTAATTAATTAGTACACACAATAAATTTGGTTTAATAAATTAAAAGAATCAAATTAAAAAATACTAACAAAAAATTAAAATAAATGAATTAAGAAATATTACCAAATCAAATTGATATAAATTATAATAAATTATATGATATTTAAATATCTAATCAAATTAATTAGTTGATATAGTTAGTTTATCGTAATAACTTGTATTTAATGAGTTAAAAGAAATAAATTGGGAAACACTCTCAGAAGCATGCCACGTCAGCTCCATCATTAAGTGCAGAAATCCAATTTTTATATAAGTCTCTAACAATTATATTCAATTAATTGATATACATAATATTAAATTGTGTGATACTTAAATATCTCAATTAGTTGATATAATTAATCCACCGTAATGAATTGTATTTAATGAGTTAAAAGAAATAAATCAGGAAATATTCTAAGAAACATGTCACGTCAACTTTATCATTAATTACAAAAATTCGATTTTTATATAATAGAATAAATAGAATAGATAGATATCTCATTATTCGTTATTTTAACTTATCTATTAGATATTTTTTATATTTACCACTCAATATATTAAAATACAATTTTATATCTAGATAAGAATTACATAGATATTTAATTGAAAGAGCATTTAATTTTTTAAAATATAATAACAGTTTTGATTTCTTTGATTTTTTTTTACATTTTTTTGTGTGTTTTTTTAAATAAAAGACAAGCCTATAGCAAAAATAGGAAGAGATTGTAGTATTTATTGAAGAGAGACAAAATAAATATAATTAAAAATTCAAACATTTAAAATGTGTTTGAACTTTGAAAAATGAGATGAGACATGAGAATCCATAGACACTTGGCTTCAATGAATCTGTTTACACCATTCAACTCAGTATTTTTTAGCTTTCTGTTTTCTTCTCATATATTTTATATGAATTTATCAGTGCCAAACATGCATCACATAAAGTATTTTTTAACTCCATCCTAATCCATATATTATCTTTGCTAAACAAAATATAAAAGGAAAAAAATATAGTAAATAAATTAAAGTTATTATTATTTAAAGAGATAGTAAATATATTAGTATTTTTGTATTTTAAATTAATTAAGATCTAAATAAAAAATAACATTAATTTAAAAAAGTTAAATTAAAATTAACTCAAGCAATGATATTTAAATTATAAAAAAATTGATTTTCATATTTTATAAAATATCATACTGGCGGTAATTGTAAATATGACACTACTTAAAATTAAATAAAGTAACACAGATAAAACAAATTAAAAAATAAAAAATAACTTAATCTTATATAAAAATTTACTTATAAAATTCTGTACCGAAAAATAAATTTAATTTTAGTATATTAATAATATAAAATATTTTATATAATCATTTAATTCAATTAGATTTATCTATTTAGGTCATTATTAAAAAATAAATTTAAGATACCAACATACAATTACTTTAAATTAAGCAACAATTATCAATACTATATAAGGGACACACTATTCCACTAACAATGATTGCTATAAGGAATAATTTTCTAATTTTTTATACTAATATTAGAAAGTTTATATAATACTATATAATAATATTATCATTATCAATACTATATGATATCAAAACAAAAAAATCACCGTGCTAATATAATATTATCAATATTATATAAATCATCTTTGTATTTATTTTTCTGTGCGTATATAATATTTAGTTAACACATTAAGACATATATAATATAAAGTGATTTACAAATTATTATTAATTCGTATATAATATATAATTAAATTTAATGAATTCAATTAGAATAAAAAATAAATTATTTATTTTATTTTAGACTTTATAAATGAATAAATTAATTAACTAATATAACAAATTATAATTAATGTAGTAAAATTAATTAAGTAATATATATTATAATAAATTATATTAATATTTAAATATCTAATCAAATCAATTAGCTGATATAATTAAGTCATGGTAATAAATTGTATTGAATGAGTTAAAATAATTAAATTGGGAAACACTCTCCAGAGCATGCCACGTCAGCTCAATCATTAAGTGCAGACATCCGATTTTTATATAATAGAATAGATAGAATAGATTAGGAAATAGCCATAAATAAATTTATTTCCTTAATGAGTGTTAAATTTATTGTTAAATTATATATTACCTTTAAAATTTTAGTATAATTGAGTCTAATTTCTACATTTTGAAATGAATTTACTCAAAAAAATTAATATGTAAATCACATTATTATTATAAATTACTTTTTTAACATATTTAGTCTTTAATCACATGATTTGAATTTAGCTTAATATATATTATTTGATTTAATTTGATTTAATTATTAGTTAAAAATATCTCAATTGTCTATTTTATTCATAAATTTATTATTTAATGACTAATAAATTAATCAAATTAATTAATTAGTACACACAATAAATTTGGTTTAATAAATTAAAAGAATCAAATTAAAAAATACTAACAAAAAATTAAAATAAATGAATTAAGAAATATTACTAAATCAAATTGATATAAATTATAATAAATTATATGATATTTAAATATCTAATCAAATTAATTAGCCGATATAGTTAGTTTATCGTAATAACTTGTATTTAATGAGTTAAAAGAAATAAATTGGGAAACACTCTCAGAAGCATGCCACGTCACCTCCATCATTAAGTGCAGGAATCCGATTTTTATATAATAGAATAGATTGGTTGTTAAAAGTGTTTCTCAATTTATTTTTTTAACTCATTAAATACAATTCATTATAGTAAATTAATTATATCAACTAAATAATTTAATTATATATTTAAATATCACATAATTTATTATAATTTATATCAATTAATTAATTATAATTCATTATATTGATTATTTTAATTTATTAATTTATAAGGTACATATTAAAATAGATAATTTGTTATTTATTATAATTGAATATAATAACCATAGATTAATTTAGTTAAGAAAATTATTGTTTCCTAAGAAAGTGTTTTTCTATTTATCTTTTTAATTCATTAAATTTATTCAACTATTTCTTGATTTATTTTTTTGAATTCAATAAATTAAATCAAATCAATTATACTAATTATTTGTATTAACTAATTTATTTGATTAATTCTTAAAAATATTTTTATTTGATTTGTTTTATTTATTTAAATATATTAATTATAACTAATCCATTATTTAATTTTATTAGGATAATATTAAATTCTATTTCTAATATAAACATACAAAATTTTATTCCCTTTATTTTTATTTTATCATTATAAAATGTTATATATATTAGAAGAGGATCTCATTTTTTTTATCAAATACTTTTTTATTTGGTAATTTTTACAACAATTTTTTTTTCTTCCTACGAGACGTCGTGACAAGAAAGCAACTATCGACTTATCGTGGATACAAGCCACCAGACCCTCCAACTCCCACTCGGAGCTATATATAATATGTTAACCAAGAAGTATTCATGAACCATGGTTAACAAGTTCTCAAGTTGGAGTTTACGAAAAATCTGTCCCTGACAATTTTAACATGGACTATGAACACTGAGAATGTGTTGGGATAGAAATTCAATGGCCAAATATTCAAAATGTTATGGATATAAGATCAATCTAAAGAGGATAAGAAAAATCAATTTTGAAATGTTAATCCGAATTATATAAATATATCGATGTCACTACCTTTGTTTTATAATTTTTTTTTGTCTCTAGATTTGCTGTAGCTATAAAAGATTTGAATATTTAGGTCATGAATGTAATTTCAGTAGATACTTCAGATACACTTCCTATTATATATGAACGTAGTCTTTTTGACATGTATCACAATTGGTGTAAATTGTTTAGCACTTATCCTGAGTCTTACGATTTTCTCTATGCAAATTATCTGTTTTTAAGACTCAAGAAAATGTGTGTATAATTATTTCACTTCTCATTTATCAAAATTAATAGTTTGTCAGATCATATCAACATACAATAATTATATGTGTCATTTTGCTAATGTATTTATTAGTCTCTTAAGTATAATTTTCAAATTATTGTGGTTGAGATTGATCAAATTCTGAGACTCCCGAAAATATGTTTCTAAGAGTGGTAAATTTAAAATTTTAATTAACTAATTATATTGATTAAAATTAAATTTAGTAAGATGATGATAGGTCTCACCACAAAAATTTTTTTTTCATCGATCTTTAACAACTACTAAAAAAAAGCTTCCGTTTATATATTTTATTTTGTTTAAACTTTAAATCATTTTAATCTTTTAATAAATTAACTTATTTTTTATTTTTAATCTATATTTATTATTGTTATTATTATTATAATAAATTTTGTTAGATCCAAATAAAAGATATATTCATTATATTATATTGTTGTAGGCCAAAATATAATTGTAATGTATTCAAAAATATGGCTCACATATTACATAATTAGTCATACTAATAATATCCGTTTGTAATTAATTTTCTCATTTCTTTTATATTATGAGCAATAGAGCATACTGAATGATCTTTTTATTATTAAAATAAAATAAATTACACTAATTTTTACTAGCATCTAAATTCACAAAATACGTTTAAATAAATTAATAGTTAACAATAGAAAATATCACTTATCATATTATTATTTATAATTTTTAAATTTTGTAAGAATGAACATGCTTGACAATGAAACTTATGACACATATTTTTTTTTATTAGATATATCATACAACCGTTTATTTTTAAACAATATTGTCATATAAACTATAAACTACTTTACTATATATTTTGTAAATAAAAAATAAATTTGAATTACATGGTTAATACTTGATACATGTGTTTCTTTTACTGGTTTAGCAATTTGTGATTTTTTTAGTATAATAATGGACAAAAATAACAGTTTGGACTGAGTTGTTATTTTTCGAACAATAACAAAAAAATTCAGTTTATGATGAAGTCTATTATTATGTCAACATAATTAATTATAGCGAAAATAATTACTCATCTATACTCTGTGCCGAAAAAAAAAATTTATCTGTATCAGTTGTGCAAAAAGTACAGATTTTTTGTCTTCCTTTCTAAACATTTATCAAATTTTCTAATCAACCAACACATATCTATAAGCATAAAAATTCTCTTCATTCTATACCATAGAACACTCACACAGGGAGCGGTGACTATGCTAATGATAATTATAAGCGGTTTCACTCTTTTTTTTTTTTTGAAATTTGGGCCCATACAGATATCACAGAAAACCAACCATCATAAAAAACAAGCCAATTAATATTATGAACAAAAACTAATTTTCTAAATTCAATGACACTAGCACACACTGAACTTTAATCTCTCCAAGCCAAGACTTAAAAAAACAGTTCAACTAGTTATCTAAAAAAATGATCTTTTATTCATCTTTTTATTTTAATATTAAAAAAATATTAAAATAAATTCATCCAATAAATTTAGTACTTTTTTAAAATTGAATGCATATTTAAAATACAAACTAAAATTTAAATTTTAAACTTTAAAATTTATGTTTTCTTTTTAATATTTTTAATTAATAATAAATTACAATTTAAATACAAATTATAAAATCAAATTAAATAAAATTTGAAATTTTAATTTTAAAATTAATAAAGGCTTTAAAATGAAAAAATACTAGTGCTCAAATAAATAATAAAAATTTCAACTAATACTATGATAAAAATATGTTAAATATATTTTTATTGAATAAGATCTAAAAAAGTTAACTTAATTATTCATTTTAATAATTTAAAAAATATTAATATTCAAATAAGTAACAAAAAAAATCTAACTAATAATAAAAAAAGAAATATTAGATGCATTTTTATCGTATAAAATATAAAAAATAATTTTATTTTTAACTTTTAAATTTAAATTTTAGATTTATGATTTTGGATGTGTTTTAAAAATATTTTATATATAATTTAATAATTTTAGATGTGTTATAATTGAAAAAAAGATTTATTAACATACATTTTAATAATTCAAAAATATTAATGTTAAAATAAGTAATAAAAAAATCCAACTAATAATAAAAAATAAGAAATATTAGATACGTTTTTATCGAATAGGATATAAAAAATTAATTTTATTTTTAACATTTGAATTTAAATTTTTTATTTATGATTTTGGGTGTGTTTCAAAAATATTTTGTATATAACTTAATAATTTTATATGTGTTATAATTAAAAAAAAAACAAATTTTATGAATATAAATTTTAATAATTTTAAAAGCGTTAACGTTTAAATATATAAATAATGAAAAAGTCTAACTAATAATAAAAAAATAAAAAATATTAGATAAATTTTTATCGAATAAGATATTAAAAAAATAAAAAACATATAAAGAAAATAAAAAATAATAAAATATTTATTTTACGAAATGGGTAAAAAATAAAAAAATTAATATTTAAAATTTAAATTAATTTTAATTATTAATATATTTATTTACAGAATAAAAATATATTTTAATTAAAATTTAATTAAATAATATTATTTAAATTTAAAAACTGATTAAAACCTAAAAATTAAAAAAACAACAAGCATCTTCTAAAAGAAAAAAAAAAGAAAAAAAAAATCACAACTTGAAACCAACTGCTTAAAGAAAATGCAAGTTATTGCTTACTATGTTAATCAAACGTTAATGATACACTCTCACAATCCAAGTGTTATCATTCTATTGCGTGATCAACACATAGCTATTTGTAGCCACCACCGATATAACCACCAGAGACACAACATATATATATATATATATATATATATATATATATATATATATATATATCACACACGTACATAGCCGTTTGACCACTTTTTAAATACTTTTTTATAATAAAAATAACATATAAAAATTCACAGCTTTTTAAATATTTTTTAATAATAAAAATTAATATTTATTTATTAAATTAAAAATAATATTTTTTAAATATTTTAATAATTTTATTTTTATTATTATTTTAAATTTTAATTTTTTGTTAATTATATTTTTATTATTATTTATAATTACTTTTTTATTTAATTTATCCAAAAAATATATAACTATAAAATATTAATCATAATTAATTATAATTTATTTTATTTAATATTTATTAATATTAATAATAATTAATAAATATTAAATAAGATAAAATTTTATTTTTTTTGGTCTACTTAACATTATCGAAATACTAAAGTTAATTGGATGCATGCACTATGATAATAATAAACTTAGTATATTTGAGAGTTGTTTCCTTGTTGCTTCTTCAAAATGACATGTGTATATTTTGGCTTGTTGTTTTTGTTGGTAGATCAAGTATTAATAAGGAATGATTTTTTTTTAAATAAAATAAAAAAATATTATTTTTTCAAATATTATTTTTTTAAATCTTATTTTTTAATTTTATTTTTTTAAATATGATTTTTTTTATATATATTATAAAATTTGTTGGGAGATCAGACAGGTTCTATATAAATTATAGAGTTCGTTAGGGATACAACAAACTCTAAATATAAAAAAATATAATTAAAAAATTAAAATTAAAAAATTGAATTTATAAAAATAATAAATTTTTTTATTTTATTTGAGTGAAAAAATCCTAATAAGGAACCTAGTATTCTATAGTGGTTGTTGTATTTTTTATTTCTTATTTTTTAAGTTCTTTACTTATATCATCTATTAAATCATTAGTTTTTAATCTATATCATGTATTTAATGCATAAAAATTCTTTTAATAACATTTAATTTAAAATATTAAATTTAATTACGATAAGCTAACGCATTTCATACAATAATAATATGACATGTCACACGGGTATCTTATCCTTTAAAATTTAGAGAGTTAAATAGAATTTATCAAATTTTTATAATTATTTGGTTAATGTAAACTAATTTTAATAAAAGAATAAATTATCATTTGTACTCATAAAAGATACAGATACTGACAAATGTATCCATATAAGAATAAAACGATAATTATAATCACGGAAGATGGCTTCCGTGTGCCAAGAGTACCCAGACGTTAGTTACACAATCGGTCCGTTAGGGTATTCCTGACACACTGAAGCTATCTTTCGTGGGTACAATTGTCGTTTTATTCTTATATGGATATATTTGTCAGCGTTTGTATCTTTCATGGATACAAATGGTAATTTATTCTTTAATAAAATGGAAAAACAACCATTTGTACCCATGAACTTTACGAATGCTGACAAAAGTACCCATTAAAGAAGGAAACTAATGTTGTATCCATCAAAGATGGATTCCATACGACAAAAGTACCCAAATCCAAAATTTATGTTGACTTTTTAATAAAATTTCAGAATTACCCCATCATTATCTTCAACCCCTCCTCTCTTCTTTCTCAAATCTCAAACACCTCCATTGCCTAAAAACTCTAATCTCAATACCTAAAAATCCTAAATTATCATTTTCCCAACCCTAATCTCAATACCTAAAAATCCCAAATTATCATTTTTCCAACCCTAATCTCAATACCCCTTTCAACAAATTTCAACCCTCTATTTATTCTTTTCATCAATTTTACCACAAATTCCATGTCCAGCACCAAGCATGGTACCTCTTCCATGGCTGGTGAGCCTAACCACTGCAACTGCAGCTTGTGTTGCTGCCACAGCAACATCAGCTGCAGCTGCAGTAGCAGCAGCAACAACAATGGCATGCTTGTTCTGCTCCTTTTCTGTCTCATTGTAGAAAGATTGCAACCAAGTTGCTTCAGCTGGAGAAATGTTTGGTGGAATGGTAGCTGGATTGTGACATAGAACTCTAGAATTACTTGAATTTCTCTAAGCAGCAGAAGTAGTAGAAGAAGATAAAGAGAATTTCATGCTTCTGGGGTCTCTATAGTTTGAATTTTCTTGTTTGTGTTGTTGTTCTTTGTCTCTTCTTATCCCAAACAAGTAGTAAAATTGATGAAAAGAATAAAGAGAAGGTTGAAATTTGTTAAAAGGGGTATTGAGATTAGGGTTGAGAAAATGATAATTTGGAATTTTTAGGTATTGAGATTAGGGTTTTTAGGCAATGGAGGTGTTTGAGATTTGGGAAAGAAGAGAGGAGGGGTTAAAGATAATGGTGGGGTTAATTTTGGAATTTTATTAAAAAGTCAACATAAATTTCGGATTTAGATACTTTTGTCGTACGGAATTCATCTTTGATGGATACAACGTTAGTTTCCTTTTTTAATGGGTACTTCTGTCAGCGTTCATAAAGTTCATGGGTACCACGGAAGATGGCTTCTGTGTGCCAAGAGTACCCAGACGTTAGTTACACAATCGGTCCGTTAGGGTATTCCTGGCACACGGAAGCTATCTTCCGTGGGTACAATTGTTGTTTTATTCTTATATGGATATATTTGTCAGCGTTTATATCTTTCATGGATACAAATGGTAATTTATTCTTTAATAAAATTATAGTTGTACCATACCAATAACTTCGGCTACAGAATTATTGACCGAGCATTAAACGCAACCAAAAATGACACCTCAGCATATTCCAACGCAAGGATCTCCGCACCATTATTTGACGTTGTCAAAGATACGGAAAACAAACCCGAGAATCCCGAGCAGTTCTCTCATCATACCGTTACAAAGCTCAGTCCTCTAAAGTCTATATAAACAAGTTGCAACTACAAACGTAGATAAGTCAGTTCCATCGAGACTGAGCTATATCACAAAATCACATACCGATTTTATCTTCAAAGCTTTTTATATTCTCAAGAAACTTACTGACTTGGGCGTCGGAGTCTCTTTTGCAGGTTCCACGCCGACGTCAATGGAATTCCAAGGAGTTCTTCCTAAGAATGAAGCAATCGGCCGAGGAGACACTTGTTCGAGTCATAGCTCGGAGGAAGTATCCTGATACGGAACATTTGGCGCCCACCGTAGGGCCCTTAGTCCTAAGCAACTAACCCCACCTTTTTCTACCACTTTCCTTCTCTGTTGAGTAGGTTTTTGATTTTTGCCCAATGACGGACAACGAGGTATCACAACCCTCGCAAGCGGAGCTGTTGGCCATGATCGCGAATCTACAAGCTGAGGTCCAAAAAATAGCTGAGCAGTCGTCCAAAGCTCCTAATGGGAATTCCTCCCATACTTGAGAAGCTGAGTCTTTGGAGATTACTCCCCCAAAGGAAAAGCTCACATTGGACAACCCATTTTCCGAGAAAGTCATGAGTGTTCAAATGTCGAAAAATTTTGTACTTCCAACAGGACTCGAACCTTATGAAGGATTCGGCGATCTCCGGGTGCACATAAAAAAGTTTCAATCCATGATGTTCTTTAACGGTGCCTCGGACCCTGTACTTTGTCGTTCTTTTCCAACTTATCTAGATGGTGCTACTTTACTCTGGTTCTCAAAAATTTCTGCAGGTTCCATCTCTAGCTTCGAGGATCTGGCAAGGTCCTTCATCGACTATTTCACAGCCTCAAGAATATATGTCCATGGGTCAGACTACTTCAACACCATCAAACAAGGACAACACGAAAGCTTAAAAGATTACATGACCAGATTCGCCAAAGCAACCGTGGAGATACCCGACCTTGACCCCAAGGTACACCTTCACGCGTTAAAGAGCGGCCTGAGGCCAAGAAAATTCCAAGAAACAATAGCAGTGACAAAGCCAAAGACCTTGGACGAATTCTGTGAAAAAGCAGCAGGACAAATGAAAATCGAGGAATTCATAGAAGCTCGGCGAGCAGAAAGACCTCCACCTCGGCGAGAAGACGAGAAATACCTTAAGATGCCAAATCATAAGGACACTAAGAAGCCCTTCAAGCTAACCCCAAAATATGACGCCTACACTCAATTCAACACAAAAAGAGAAAACATCATTAAGGAGATTCTGAATGCCAAGATCATCAAGCCACCTAGTAGAACGGGCTCCTATCAGGACCAAAGATACATCGATAAAACAAAACACTGTGCCTTCCACCAAAAATTTGGCCACACAACCGACGAGTGTGTGATCGCCAAAGACCTCCTCGAAAGGTTAGCCAGACAAGGTCACCTGGACAAGTACATTAGCAGCCAAATAAAACAAACTCAAACACAAATAAACACCGACCACCAATCAGAGGGAGACCATCATGCCACAGAAAAAACAAGACCCCAACCACCCCAAACACGAGGAATCATCAACTGCATCTCAGGCGGATTCGCCGGAGGTGAGAATACAAACTCAGCACGAAAAAGAAGTTACAGAGCTATGCTAGCCGTCCAGAGAACAGAGAAAACAACCACAAAACAGCCGGCTACACCTACAATACCGTTCGACCAGAATGATCACAAGCCCAAGACCACCAACCTTGATGATCCCGTAGTGATATCAATACAAACCGGAGATCTCCTTGTACGAAAAGTACCCCTCAACCCTGGAAGCAGTACAGATGTCCTCTTCTACTCCACCTTCCAAAAAATGAAGCTCAGCGCAAACATAAGACAACCCTCTTCAGGCGAATTGGTCGGTTTCTCAAGAGAACGAGTTTCCATCCTATGGAGCGTTTGGTTGCAGACGACAATAGGAGACCACCCCCTTTGTAGAACAAAGGACGTCCTATTTCTGGTCGTCGACTGCCCGAGCCCATATAACATAATCCTCGGCAGACCATCATTAAACTCTTTTTGTGCCATTGTATCTATTGTCCATCTTTGTGTCAAATTTTAGGCAAATGACGACAAAACGGCAACCATCTATTTCGATCAAAGTCAGGCTCGACGATGTTACAATGAGAGCCTAAAAATCAAAACAGCAGAAAACACGGAGACTGGTCAACAAAAAGAAACCCTCCAAGTGTTAAACATATCCGAGACCGCCGACCTTGACCCTCGCGAGGACCTGCATAACCGACCTTCACCAACCGACGACCTCAAGAAGGTCATCTTAGACTCTAATAACGATCATGTCACTTACATTAGCCATTCATTACTTGCAGGTATTAAAGAACACGTAACAAACATACTGCGAAGAAATGCTGACCTCTTTGCATGGACTCCTACTGACATGTTAGGACTGGATCCAAACTTTATCTGCCACAAGCTACAGATCGATCCCAAGGTCTGACCTATAGTACAAAAGAAGCGAAACATGGGAAACGAAAAAAGGACGGCCTGCCTATAAGAAACCCAGAAGCTCTTAGACGCCAGCTTCATCAAAGAGCTACGCTTCACAACCTGGCTATCCAATGTTGTAATGGGTACAATCAAATCCTAATGCACCCCAAAGATCAGGATAAAATAGCATTTATCACTGAGATGGGAAACTATTGTTATAAAGTAATGCCCTTTGGACTAAAGAACGCAGGTGCTACCTACCAACGACTTATGGACAAAATTTTCAACAAACAAATAGGACAGAATCTCGAGGTATACGTCGACGACATGGTCATAAAAACAAAACAACTCGAAGACCACGGACGGGATATTGAAGAAATCTTCATACAACTAGGGAAGCATAACAAGTGACTAAATCCTGAAAAATGTGCATTCAGGGTAAAAGGAGGCAAATTCCTCGGTTTCATGTTGACATCTAGAGGAATAAAAGCTAATCCTGAAAAATGTGACACAATAATAAAGATGAGAAGCCCTCCAACAGTGAAGGAAGTCCAACAACTCAACGGCAGACTAGCTGCCTTATCTAGATTCCTCCCAGCAATTTCTACACATTCCCAACACTTCTTCAGCATACTAAGGAAGGAACGAAGAATCCAATGGGACGCCGAATGCAAAGCAGCTTTCCAAAAACTCAAATTAATACTTTCATCTCTGCCAATTCTGCAAAAACCAGAGCCAGGTAAACCTTTACTAATTTATCTATCCATTTCTACTAATGCAATAAGCTCGGTCTTAATTACAGAAATAGGAAGACATCAACATCCAGTATACTTCGTCAGCAAAACATTACAAAATACCGAGCTACGATACCCACCAATGAAAAAGCTAGCATACGCACTGATAGTCACAGCAAGACAATTACGACATTATTTTCAAAGCAACCCAATTGTGGTTAAGACTAGCCAACCTATATGCCAAGTTCTATATATCAAGGTCCAAGGTCTCTGGAAGATTGACAAAATGTTTAATCGAACTATCAGAATTTGACATCACCTACGAACCAAGGACGGCTATGAAAGCACAGTTCTTGGCCGACTTTGTAGCTGAACTAGCCGAACAAATAGAGGAGGATTACACGTGGGAACTATACGTTGATGGCGCTTCAAATTCAAAAGGATTTGGAGCAGGTGTATTACTCACGAACAACCACGACCTACATACTGAACAGTCAATTCGATTCACGTTCAAGGCAAGTAATAACCAAGCTGAGTATGAAACATTGCTCACTGGACTCAGACTAGTACAATCTCTCAACATCACCCACCTTCAAGTATACTGCAACTCACAACTAGTCGTACAACAGGTAACAAGACAGTTCCAGGTAAAAGATCAGTTATTAGAAAAATACTATTCAATAGTAAAAGACCTTATGTCTCAATTTCATTTAATAGAAATCACACACATAGCTCGGGAACAGAATATCCGAGCAGATGCACTATCAAAATTGGCAACAACTAGAAAAAATAAGCAAGAATCTGTCATATTTCAACTAACAATAGCTGAGTTGAGCTTCAGCAACAACTCGATTTTTTCAATATCACAGGAAAGCGACTGGAGAACACCATGCAAACGATATCTGCAAATCGGAGACATTCCGGAAGGACTGACAGACTTAAGGATATTCAAGAAGATAGCATCATCTTACAGCTTAATAGGACACAACCTTTACAAAAGAGGTTTCTCTCGATCCTTGCTACGCTGCATAGACAAAGAAGAAGCCAACATCATCATGGACGAGGCTCACGAAGGAGTATGTGGCAACCACGTAGGGGGAATGAGCTTAGCATCCAAAATAACCAGAGTTGGGTACTACTGGCCAACACTAAAATAAAATTGCATTAACAAAGTCAAAAGATGCGACAGCTGTCAAAAGCACTCTCCAGTTATACGCAATCCAGCCGAATTATTACACACTTCGGAGGTAAGCTGGCCTTTTCACAAATAGGGGGCTTGACATCTTCGAACCATTCCCAAAAGCCCCCGGCTAGATAAAGTATTTACTCGTAGTAATAGATTATTTTTCAAAATGGATCGAAGCCTTACCTTTAACAAAAATCGGAGCTGATAAAGTACAGTCGTTTATATGAAAAAATATTATCTGCCGATTCGATATACCACATGAAATTATTATTGACAATGGTCGACAATTCATCAATCAGAACTTAACAATATTTTTGTAGGATTTCAAAATTAAACACTATTTCTCTTTAGTGGAACACCCACAAATAAACGGACTTGCAGGACCGCAAACAAAGTCATCCTCCAAACGTTAAAGAAGAAGGTCGGTGATGCCAAAGGAGAATGGAACTCGTTGATCTACAAAAGCCTCTACCTTTTGACAATTGAATATCATCCATTTGCAAACTTGTATATAGTTGTTTTTAGCTTCCGAAGAAACAAGTGTCTATGGAAATATCCAATAATATTGATATGTTAATCCTTAATGGGCCTCTGTGTATTAGCCCAATTTGTTTGACTCTTTTCAGGCCTTTTTGTTATCCATTCCATCATTTTTGTCATTTAAAAACAAATAAGACGCTTTCTCCTATACATAACAGAGAGAAAAAGAGAAATTACACGAGTCTTTCTTCTTTCTTTTTTTTTTTTTATTTTGACAATGAGTGTCTCTGTATCTTATGTACAACTTCAATAGGCATGTGAGTATTTTCAACAAATAATTGTCGATAAGATCTATTTTCAATTTTTCACATACAGAAAATATACAAATTATTATATAGTATATATCCTATAAAAAGGTGCAATTTGAAGGCTATTATTTTCCAATTTCTTTCTATTAAATGTTAAATTTAGCTAATAGTGCATCCTATACACTCATGTTTTGATATAACAAATAACAAATTACACAACATTAGTGAATCTTTCATAGTTTCATGTATCTTCTATACTTTGATAAATTAATTAATGAAAAGATTTTATTATACTGTCTAGTTTGATTTAGATACCAAACCTTTTTGTATTATTAGTGTGTCGGCAAGAGAAAAAGAATGATGAAGATCTAACCCTACAACTTGTAAATGCATTATATTTTAGTTAAAGAGCTTTCCTATTCAAACAACTATACACTTTGACTCTCCAAAACAATATTGGGGAGGAAAAAGGGAAAACTCTCTAAATTTCAATACCTGAAAAAATAACCGTTCAAATTAAAAGTAGAAAATATTTTACACATGATATGTGTTTGCTATTTGTTTAATAATTATTTTTTGCATTTGACTGTATATTAATAATAAATAATTTTTTTAAATACGTTCAAATACATTCAAATATAATAACGTATTAGCATATTTAATTTTATTTTTGTCCATATTCTACTTAAAACAATTATATTATATAAAAAAATTAGTCACTAAATCAGTTATCTATATAAAATATATGTTAAAATATAAAATATACATTAAAAATAAATTAAATAACATATATATATTTATCTATAAATATATAATGATTAATTTAATATTTATTTTTTCATATCCAGATAATAAAATTTTTGCTTTTAAAATAAATTTATAAATAATATATAGATTTAATGAATAATCAATTTATCCTACATGCATGGTAGAGACTCAAAAGCATATACTCACTTTAAATTGAAAGAAGCACTATCCTCCATCCTTTTCTTTTGTTTTCTCTTCTGATTTTTTTTTTTTTTTTTTTTTGTGGTGGGGGGGGGGGGGGGGGTGGAAGAGTAAAAGTGAATACAAAACAATACACCTCATTCATGAAGCTTATGATTAGGGTTACACAATTTTATCAACCTAGGGTCACCACATGCCATCGCAACCATTCATCAAAAACATATAATGATGTTCCTACCCTATATACATGGTCCTTAATTTATTACACCTTTTCTTTGGCAACTTTTATTTTCAATTCAATGTGTAGCTTGCACCGACGTAAAGGGAAAGACAACAATATCCATATATCCATCTTTTCCACTCTTCTTTGAAGTTCTATATATATATATATATATATATATATATATATATATATATGTTTTATATATTTTTCATACGAATAATTAATTTAATAATTAATTTTTTTATATACGTAACATTATCTTAAACAATTGCCATGATGTCTTCATTGTCTCTCCAATTATTATATATACTTGTTTGTTATTAGTTATTTATTTTTAGGTATGGGGGATTATATAAATGTTTAATTTGGTATAAAGTTACAAATTAAAATACAATAAAATTATGAATTAATGTCTGGTATATATAGATTTATTTGTCTTAGATTTATTCATGTATATAGTATAGTACTTTTATATAGTACTTGTTACAATTATTACAACTAACGCATTGATAGTAGTTGAAAGTACTTCCGATTTTCAAATTGTGAATTAAGGCACTTAATTATAATAGCCGTGATAATAGTTGCTTAATGCTAGTATATTTCTTTTTCTTTTTTTTTTTTCTAAAAAAAATCTAATTAGAAACGTGATGCCAGCTATAGTATAGGGAATAATTAAAGTAAAATAAACAAAATAAATAAAAAGCCTGATAAGATATATAGGGGAATTTTCAATTCTGGATTGAAATAAAAGTCAACATCTGATGAGTTTACATCAACAATCGTCAATTTTCCTTCTTTGGATGAGACTCATCCGAAGATCACTAAAATTACTTTTTAATAAAAATAATAAATAAATAAATAAAATAGAACAATGATGGTGTTTGCACATGTGTACTCTTTATATTCCTATATTTCTATATTTATTATGTGACATCATAATCTACCAATAATAACCACTTCTATATAGTGTCATTTATTCATTGGAAGCACAAAGGAGGACAAATCCATGGCAATAATAACACTCCACTAAGAGAGAAAAAAAAAAAGGAATATGGAAATTTTCGCTTTAATCCTTCTAAATAAGACCTTAGGTAGATGAACTATGCTCTTAATTAATTTGTTTGTATATTGTTATTGGCAAGTGTTTTTTTATAATTTATTTATTTATTTATTTGTAATGCTCTATATTATATATATATAGTACAATCATTTGACAAATCAAGTAATTAACATTATTATTGCTCCTCTGTTAATTATGTACTATATTTCATAATTAATTAGTTTGGCATCTAAAATTAGGGATGTCTATGAATCGGATCGTATCCGCAGATCCACAGTAAATATTTGCATTTGTTCTATATTCACGTATTCGATCTACGGATTCGCACAATAATAATTAAAAATAAATAAATATATATGTTTAGTATTATATTTACTTGTTTGTATGTTTTAGTTAATAATTATTATTCATATATTGTATTATTTTATTTTTCTTATTTAAAAAGAATTTGATTAAAAATATTTTAGGAATAAATAAATTTAAAAGTATAAATAAAATATTTTTATTGAATTTTTTTTTACATAAAAATATGATTAAAAAGAGAAGGTTTAATTATACGGATAAATTCGATATCCGATCCGATCCGCACATTTGCGGATCGAATCAGATCGGATCTGGCACTAAAAAGCGCAGATATCATATCCAATCCAATCCGATGAAAATTATGTGGATCGGATCGAATTTTCGACTTTATCCGATTCGATCTGATATGCGGACACCCCTATCTAAAACATAGGTAACTAAGAACTTTTATTCTATCTTATTATTTGCATATTAAATGTATATGTCATAGTGAGTTGAACCTTTTCATCATGTTTTCTCATATAAAATGAAATTATTATTTTCATTTTCATTTTAAATTTTGGTTATTATAAATTTCAATTTACAAAATGATGTGACAAATTAGCACTAAAACTAAATCATCAATGATTGACATATATAAAAAAGAAATGTTTTGTATTGTAGTTATTTTATTTGGTATAGAGTAGTTTACTGTCAAATGAAATATAAAATTATATAAGATATCTATAAGAGAAACGGGACTTAGTAATAAAAAATTGTCGGTATTTTTTTAAAATGTCGCAAATCGATTGAGCTAGTGCGGTTCTTATTGCATAATTAAACTCCATTCTAAATCTTATGAATTTGTGACTGTTTTGGACTCCAACTGTCGTAAATCTATCAAAAAACTGTCGTTATTTAACGTGTATTTTGTAGTGAAACAAGGATATTTATAAGTAAAAGAATACGTACTATTATTATTATACAAAAAAAAAGTATAAATAACGTATTTAATTTCTATTCCAAGTTAATTACATTTCTAAATCAATCATTCCTTAGGATGATTTGTTTTCCACTTTTCCTCATATATCAACTTGACAACAACAAGTATCAGTTATTCATCAAAGCTAACGTGAGAACCTTTCCTTTTATAATGATTTTGGTTGAGAAATAAAAAATAAAAAAAATAAGACAAATGAAAATTAGAGGGTAGTCAAAATCACGAGACCACAAATAAGAAAAAAATCAAATAATATATATGATGCATGGGCATGGCACATGGAAGAAAGCTAGCAAGCAACCTCTTAAACCCCACAAAGGAAAAAAAAAAAAAAGAAAAAAATGGTTTCACGAACATACAAAGAGAACAGATCAGACATACAAGATAAAATTTGTCGTGGAATATAATTTATAATATAATGAGAATAATTAATAAATTGTTTTGGTGAGGATAATGGATCTTATTTGCACATGCAAACCAAGGAGCGAATATGATGGAAAATGGGGTAAGGGTCAGCCACCACCACTATGTACCTAAAATTTGTAAAAAAAAATATTGTTATATATAAATTAAAAATCAATCACTATATATATTTATGGATAAATAATTTTTAAATTGTTTGTAATATTTTTATTTTATGATAGGTATATTTTTATATTTTAATATATTATTTATATAAATAATTAATTTAATAATTTTTTAATAAATAATATAGTTGTAAAATGATGAGTATTTTTTCATTCATTTCCTCCCAAATAAAAAACGTAAGACATACAAGAGGTATTATTATGGTATATTTAGTTTTAAACTTTTAATTAAACTCTTTTTATTTGATGGCTTACCTTTCGGATCTTATGAGTTATCATTAGGAATTTGATACATTTAATGAGGTTTTATTGAAGTTTTATTTACAAAAGAAAAGTTGATCGATCTATCAACAAGTATCTTGAATCCAACATGGTGGTGTATTCAAAGTGATACATTGCTAATTAATCATTCTATACGATTCTTCTTTAAAAAATCATTTTAATTAAATAAATGGATACATTTAATTCACTAATTTCTATTGCCCAAAAAAATATCTATCTTACATTTTAAAAATATATGTTAAGATTATAAATTAAAAAAATTATTAAAAAAATAAAAAATCAAATTTTTTAATGTATTTATTTTGTATTTATTAAAAAAAGACTTAAAATTTTTATTAATAATAAGTTTATCATGTACTTTAAAGACATATATTAGCTAAATCTAAAAAAAAAAAAAAGATAAATCGGTGTATTAAAAGACATAACTATCTGAAAATGAAAAAAGTAATAATAGCATGACATAATAATTAAAGTAAACCCAATCCAATTTTAACTTAATTATTCTCAATCATTAATATGGAGAGCACGGTAGTTGTCATGTGATTTAGATGCCACAGAATTAAATAATGTAGAGTGAGGTACTGTAAAATTTAAATTATTTGTTCTATTAATTAAAGGGATATATAGGACAATCTACATCTACCCTTTCAAGATCTCATTAGGTGGGAGTTGAATGCCATTATCACCCCTTAACTAATGGAAAAATATTAAATAAAAATAAAAACTAGTTAATAATAATAATAATAAGGCCAATTCTATGGTGCCTATGAGTTTTTGTCTAAATGTTGCCTAACTTACTTTTTGTAGTAAATTTTAATTTTTTAAAAATTATTTATTTTTATATTTTTTAAATAAAATAATAACTTTTAATCCTTTTTAGTAAATAGACACCACATTATAGGTATCATAACATTCACCTAATAATAATACATTCTCACATCAATATAATTATAGAAATATTACATTTATTTGTTCAAGAAAGAACCAGACAGTATAACTTTGCATAGATTTTATAACAAAAAGAAAATTCTTTTTCCATAAAAAATAAAAGAATGATGATCTTCTTCATTGTATCTGTGACAACACTTCAATATGTTCCTTAATTTTATTTTTTTGTCAAAAAGAAAAAAAACACAAAGCTTCTTTGATGCTAATTAAATAACTTAGTGTAAAGTTGAAGTCTCTGAACCCAAAAAAAAAAAAAATAATAATAAAATATGTTCAAAATTTGAAAAGCAATCACTTTCTTTATTACTACACTCTCACCAGAGAGACACATAACCAAACCAAACATCAAAACAAAACAAAAAACAATAATAAAATACAAAAATTCTCTGACATGTTCTGTGAAACTTTCAGTGTATAGTTATTACTATTGTTACTATAACAACCAAGTACTACTAACATAAATTCAAACACAAGCACAATGTTCATATATCTGAGTTAGATTCAGATTTCAGAACTAAACTCCTCTCTCTTTCTCTCTCTGTACTTCTCTTGAACTTGAACTCTTTCAATAATTAATAAGCTATGGAAACTAACTCAATTTCCAAGCTTAGATTCTTGTTCTTCATGTGTGTACTTTTTGTGGGGTGTGATTTGATCCAATGCAGCGTGACCTATGATAAAAAAGCCATTGTTATCAATGGCCAAAGAAGAATCCTCATATCTGGCTCCATTCACTATCCTAGAAGCACCCCAGAAGTAAAGTCAGAATCTTTTTCATCTTTGTGTTTGTAAAAACATGATCTTTGTTATGTTCTCACATTCATGTTTGTGTTTTTTTGGTTTTTCTAGATGTGGGAGGATCTGATAACAAAGGCCAAAAATGGAGGACTTGATGTAATTGATACCTATGTCTTCTGGAATGTTCATGAACCTTCTCCTGGCAATGTATATAACTACTATGGATCTTCCATTTGGAGCTCAAATTTTCAAACTTTAACTGTTTTTCTAACACCCTTTTTCCCTTTTTATTATTTTTATTTTTTTTTTAAATTTATTTTTTTCAGTATAATTTTGAAGGAAGATATGATCTTGTACGGTTCATTAAGACAGTGCAGAAAGTGGGACTCTATGTTCATCTTCGGATTGGTCCTTATGTTTGTGCTGAGTGGAATTTTGGGTACATTTTCATTCATTCTCAACTTCAAATTTTGTTTTTCTAATTTTGTTTATATAGTACTATACACTTTAATGTTGTTGTTTCTTTTTATTTATTTATTTTATTTCTTAGTATGAATATTTAATGTGAATGTGATTCTAAATCTATACTTTTTTAATGGTGTTATTGTGTAGAGGATTTCCTGTTTGGTTGAAATATGTTCCTGGCATCAGTTTCAGAACAGATAATGGTCCTTTTAAGGTTGGAACCTGGAACTTCATAGTTTTTCCCAAAAAAAAAATGGAATGAATGTTATGTGATTTTTGAGTTGATTTAATTGTTGTCTCTCTATTCTTAGGTAAGGATGCATAGATTCACTGAGAAAATTGTCCAAATGATGAAGAATGAGAAGCTATTCCAATCTCAGGGTGGCCCTATCATTCTTTCTCAGGTATGAACTTCTTCTCACTTTATCACATGACTCAAGTTCTTGTCCAAAATTAACCCTACACATGTGTGTTACTGTAGTTTGGAATAATTTAATTGTGAATTTTGGTTTGTGTTGTGATTTCTCAACATCTTTGGATCTTATGTTGCACTTATTAAACGTCTCAAAACCAGAAAACATAATTTGTCTTCTCTTCAAACAAAATTTATTTTTTATTTTTTTATTTTCAAAATCTTAAAAATAGAAAATATTAAAAATTAGAAAAAAATGAAAATACAAATATAATTTACCCATAAATCTTATTTTTGTTTTCACCTCCCATTTATAACATTTTAAAAACAGAAAATAAAACATGAAAAGAGAGGCCAAATGTATCTTCTTACATCTTGATTTTGAATTGGTAGATTGAGAATGAATATGGAGCACAAAGCAAGTCACTTGGAGCAGCTGGTCATTCATATGTAAACTGGGCTGCAAGAATGGCTGTTGGGTTAGCCACTGGAGTCCCTTGGGTTATGTGCAAAGAAGATGATGCCCCAGATCCTATTGTGAGTTCATATATTGCACTTTAGTCCTTAAGCTTTACACTATTTTCACTTTAGTCCTTCAAAAATAAAAATGCAAATGCAATTTTAGTAAACCTTGCTGAAAATTTTGCTTACAAGGTCAATATGCAATTTGAGAAAGTTTAGGGAGTAAAATGCAAATATCTATAAATTCATTTCATTTTATTTCTTCACTACAGATAAATACTTGTAACGGATTCTACTGTGACTATTTCACTCCAAACAAACCATACAAGCCTAAACTTTGGACTGAGTCTTGGAGTGGCTGGTAAGATACCTATGATATAATAATAATATAATAGTGTTGATGAAATTAGTTTCCTAATTCTTTACTCTTTTGATTTGAATTATTAGGTTTACTGAATTTGGTGGACCAATTTACCAACGACCTGTTGAGGATCTAGCATTTGGAGTTGCTCGTTTTATTCAAAGTGGAGGCTCATATTTTAATTACTACATGGTTGGTCACCTTTGTTAATTTATTTCCTTGATTTAACTAAATTGGTATATCATATAATTTAATTGTTGATGATAGTACCATGGAGGAACCAATTTTGGAAGATCAGCTGGAGGCCCATTCATTACTACAAGCTATGACTATGATGCTCCAATTGATGAATATGGTGAGATTAATATCTTCTTTGATGATTTTGTTTATTCCTCAATTTACTGAACATGTAATTGGATGGTTCAGGATTGATTAGAGAACCTAAATACAGTCATTTGAAGGATCTTCATGAAGCTATTAAGCAATGTGAAGCTGCTTTGGTTTCTTCAGATCCTGTTGTTAAACCTTTAGGAACATATGAGCAGGTATTTCAACTTTTAAGTTGTATATACAAATAAACTACCCTTTCAATGATCCTTCTCTTTTTGCAGGCTCATGTATTCTCTTCTGGAAGAACTTGTGCCGCTTTTCTGTCAAACTACCACTCGAATTCTGCAGCTCGAGTGACCTTCAATGGCAGACACTATGACTTGCCTGCTTGGTCCATAAGCATTCTTCCTGATTGCAAAACAGATGTTTTCAACACGGCAAGAGTAAGTATTAGCCCATCACAACAACAACAAAGTCCGGCCCATAAAATTACTGATTGGATTATTGTTATATGAATTTGATGAAGGTGAGGACTAAACCTTCAGCAGCACAAATGTTACCTAGCAATTCAAAATTCTTATCATGGGAGACCTATGATGAGGATGTGAATTCTTTAGAGGAATCTTCAAGGATTTCAGGCTCTGGTCTTAAGGAACAGATAAGTGTTACCAGAGACACTAGTGACTACTTGTGGTACATTACCAGGTAAAGCTAAAATTCTGATTCAATGTTGGCAATTCTAACTATGCCTTTTCATTTCTCAACTATTTTATGTTTTCATTTCCAGTGTTGACATTAGTTCATCAGAATCCTCTCTTAGAGGCGGACACAAGCCTAGCATCAATGTGCATTCGGAAGGCGACGCGGTCCATGTATTTGTGAATGGACAATTTGTAGGTTCTGCTTTTGGGACAATGGAAAGAAGAAGTTTCACATTCAATGGCCCTGTCAACCTCCATGCCGGATCTAACAAAATAGCACTACTCAGCATAGCCGCCGGATTGCCGGTTAGTACTCCATTACTTGTACTCTACGTCAAGTGTTTAATTCAACATGCACTCATTACTAATTCATTATTTTGTCTTAGAATGTTGGATTCCGTTATGAAACATGGAAGACAGGTATCTCCGGAGTTTCCATCCAAGGTCTTGATCATGGACAGAAAGATTTGACATGGCAAAGGTGGTCCTACCAGGTATCATTGATTTTTTATATTGCTTCTTCATATATACATAGTGTTCTTTGAATATAAAATAATGTATTGTATTCATAAACAGGTTGGTCTTAAAGGAGAAGCTATGAATTTGGTGTCTCCAATTAAGGTCTCATCTGTTGATTGGGTTAGAGAGTCACTAGCCACTCAAAACCAGCCCCAATTGAAATGGCACAAGGTAACAACAATAGCATGCTAATGGAGTTATAGTTTTTTTTTTTAAATAATACAATAATTGGTTGGTTCAAATATACTGAAATTGGAACCTTTTCAGGCATATTTCAATGCACCTGATGGAAATGAACCATTGGCATTGGACCTTGGAAGCATGGGAAAGGGTCAAGTATGGATCAATGGACAAAGCATAGGAAGATATTGGATGGTTTATGCAAAGGGTCAATGCAATTCTTGCAACTATGCTGGCACTTATAGACCTGCAAAATGCCAACTTGGTTGTGGACAACCAACTCAAAGATGGTACCTTTTTTATTTTCATTTTTTCTTGCGTGTTTACGAATTGGTGGAAACTCAGATGCAGTCAAATTCACGTAAAGCTGATAACTGGAAGCCGCTAAATGATTTTTATAACCTGAGTTTTCACCTTACAAATCACTTTCAATATTTACTTGTGTGTAAGCCGTTGACATTTTGCACTTGTGTAGAGTAACATAACAGCAAGGTTTTGAAAACCAAACTGACAAAATTAGAAATTTAAAGGTTTACACCTTTAACCAAAGTGTAATCTGATATAATAAAATAATATATTTTTATATAATATATATTTTTAAATAATGATTCTTTAAAAACAATGATTCTTTAACCTGTTTTTTGCAACTAGTGTTGGTCTAAATTAAACTGATCATATGACCGATTTCCAATTAACCCAATTAAACTAACTGATTGAAACACAGCCTAAATATTGTTACCTTATTTGTTATCATAGTGGACAATGTAATAACAGACTTACATAACCCCATTTTCTGCTTTGGATAATTTTGTAGGTATCATGTTCCAAGATCATGGTTAAAGCCAACAAAGAACTTAATAGTAGTTTTTGAGGAATTAGGTGGGAATCCATGGAAAATATCTTTGGTAAAGAGGACAATACATTGAATATGAGCATACAAAATGGTGAGTGGGGTCATTCATATAGTTATGAATAATAATTATGATATACATAGCATGTCTTCTTTTGAAGTTCTCTCTGGCTTTTGCTGGAAATTAAATGGTAGATAATGTTGGTGGGAATAAAGAGTGGTTACTAGTAGTTACATATCATATATGTGATAATTGAGCTTCACATGGTACATAGTCTTGGCTCAATCATTGATTTGGTTATATCCATATTTTCTATGATATAACTTTGATCTATCATCAAGATGGACCACAAGTGATTGAATACAAAATTTATTTGTACTTGAATGTTAATGTATCTAAGTTGAAAGAGAGAAAATTAAGAGATTAAGGTTGTGATTTCTTTTAAACCATGTTAAGTTGCCTATTATCTTGTTTGTTAATCATTTGTTTAATAGACCCATCTCTTAAATTTCGTAATACTGAAAATTTAAATTCCTAACAGAAATATCTTTTGATAGAATTTTATCAAATCAAACTTAAGTAAAATAATATAAAGAGCTAGGTCAACTAAAAAAATTATTGCAGCAATGTTACCAAAAGCTTCATTGATAGTAACCATCTAGAATTATCTTATTTTGAGAATAATAAGCAAATTGGGTCTAAAAAGTAGGGATTGATATTACAACAAATTTAATAAGAAGCTGAATGCTTGGCTATTGCATGTTCTAGTTCTTCCTTCTTGGCACCAACAACCCTATCCACTGCCTTGCCTTCTTTGAAGAATATGAAGGTTGGCATTGCTTCTACTCCCCATTCCTCAGCAATATCCTAACAAACCAATGTGTTCTTTAATTTTGATTTGTTTCTATAATTCCGTTACAGTGAAAACTCATATGCAGTCGTTTTCATATGAAATTGATATTTGAGAACTGTTAAATGATTTAATAAATTTAACTAAATTATCATCTAATGATTCTTAATTATCAACTTCAAGTGAAGACAATATATATATATGAGTCTCCACCTTGTATTATTAATGTGACACCATAAATATATATGAATATATGATATGCTTACCCTCATTTCATCTACATCCACCTTGAGAAAGATTACATTGGGTGTCTTCTTAGCAAGATCTGCAAAAACTGGACCAATGAAACGGCATGGACCACACCAAGTAGCTGTGAAATCCACCGCAACCTGTTCAAATAATAAATTAATTATTAAATTTTGAAATCATTTCATTAACTTTATACAAATCTTTCCACCCAAAAAATATTTAAAAAAAAATGTTGTTAGAAGTTTGTCAAATAAATACCAGCTTCTTGGAATCGGTTCCTAACTTGAGTTGATCCTTCCATGTCTGAAGGCTTTTAACAGGGATGACTTGTCCTTCTGCCATTTCTAATTTTTCTCTTCCAAATAAAAACAATTATTAACCTTTCTCTTTGATGATTCTTCTTCGTTTAGCAACAAATGAAAAATAGGACGTTGAAACCAAAAAACTGGTCACCACTTATTCATGCCTTAGACCCCAATAAATTCGGCAAATGCTTTGCAAATTGCATCTTAATATTTTTAAAAAATATAAGTTAATCATAACTATATCATAATTAACAATTTAACATATCAAGTTTAATACATTGTGGAATTTTTAATCATTAAATATAGTAAACGTCAACAAAAATTGGTATACGGCCCAATTTCAAGTCCATATTCATGTTCGCTTTCACGTGGTCATTTGCAAATGTTTTTTATTTGGAAAAAAAATTAGAGTAGTATTTTAATTCCTAACTTTGGACTAAATTTTAATTTAATTCTTAAGGTTTTAAAATTTTAAATAAGTTTAATATTATTTTATAATTAAATTTAATATGAATAATTAGTATATTTAAAAATCAATATAATGTTTAATTTTAGTATGTAAATAAAATCGATCTACCAATGATTATTAATATAAAAGTTTTTTTATTAATTATTTGAGTCATATTTAATAGTAGAATAACATTGAATCTATTTAAAATTTTTTAAAACTGAAATATGACGTTTAAAATATTAGGAACTAAATTAAGATTTAATTCTAACATTAAAGACCAAAACATAAACTTTATTTTTGAAAAAGAAAATGATTTGGCTTTTTGTTAATATTTTTTTATCATTTTTTTTTTTGGTTTGCACCAGGTATCCATCAGACCGGAAGCCCAATGATTGCAAACTTTCCATCCTCTAGTGAGTATGGAACCGAAGAGATGGTTAAGAGACACACCCTCATCCATCTGTGCCAACTTGGGTTGGTATATTTTTTTGTCATATTATTAATGAAAATATTATTAATAAAAATATATACACCAAATGTAAACAAATGGGCTTAGGCCCAATTAAAACAGGAGCGAAACTACACAGCCCAGAGCCCACTACTTGTAGAGGGTAAAAAGGTAAATTGGCTAATCATTAGAACACAACCTCGTCCCCTTATTCCTCTTTCTTCTACTCTGAACTAGTTTCTGCCGAAAACGGATAATGATAATGGTGTCTCCGATAATTTCCCCTCCTTCATCTTCATCTTCCACACTTCATCTTCATTCCTTCGAATCTACCTTCTTCTTCTCCACTCCCTTACTTCCACAAAGGTATCATTTTACATAATAATTTATTATCTTTAATTTTTTGTTCTTAACGATCACTTGCTCACCATGTGTTTGTTGAAAGGAACATACGATTTCAAAGTAGATGCAATAAGTTTGAGAAGCATAGATGGAAAGATGCTGTACGGTGCAGATTTATCAGCTCCAATGCACCTTCAACTTCAACATCAAATTCAAATTCAATGACGTTGATGAAGGAACCTCACAAGTACTTTGACCAAGTTTTCATTACCGTTCGTGCTGGTGATGGTGGGCATGGAGCTATACTCAATGCCCCCAATACTCAAAGATCACCAACAAAACAAGACCAGAAGAAGGATAAGGACAAGAGTAAGAAAAATAAAGTTCAATTTTTCTGTGTATATGCATCCAATTTGCTGCTACCTTAGATTTCTTTGCTTGTGACTAATTTTTTGAACCAACACATTGGTTTTTTATTCTATCTATTATCATGGGGTCTATTATTTGGGACAATTCATGCCACACAAATGCATCAATTTTGCTCATGTATACGCGTATTGTATGCTAATATACATCGAGATAGGAATTTTTGAACTAAAAGATAGGATTCTTCATTCTGTCTATGATAGTCATATACTGTCTATTATTTGGGACAAGCTATCCTATTTAAAATAATTATTAAGAAAGCTAATATAAGTATTTGATTAAGATTATTATAAATATTCAATATCATGTATAAATATTTTTTATTTAATAATGAATATACATCTCTGTTTACATTTTCATAAGTTGTTGTATTTATGTAATCGTGCAACATAGTTAAGAAGAAAAGCTCCTTGAAGAGGGACTTTGATGGTTCACTCATACTCCCAATGGGTGGACATGGTGGTGATGTGGTTATCTACGCAGATGAGGGAAAGGACACATTGTTGGAATTTCACAACAAGGGAAGGTACAATGCTAAGCGTGGTGGAAATGTTGATGCAATGGGTGTGTTAAGTTCACTGTTGCGTAATGGAATCACGGCCCCAACTTTGCGCATTCCTGTGCCTGTAGGTTTGTAATGCTCTTGTTTCTATTGATATATATGTGTCTGTGTCTTTAAATGTGAGCATGTTTTGTTACAAGACTCTATGGTGTCACTGCTTGGTAAGACATGGATTAGTTGTTGATGATAAGGGTGTTTGTCTTTTGTTTTTGTTTGGATGAAGAGTTCTGTGTCATGTGATTCATGTAGCTGACACTTCGCCTAATGAGTCAAGATTTAGTTCTTGTTGTTGATGACAATGTTTCTGTTTTGAATTGACTATTGTCAGTCTTCTACGGTAGTACGGTGTTGTATGTGAAGAAACCAAATGTAGTGTTGTAAAGTAATTTGAAGAACTAAATCTTATGTCCCTCATTGAGTTCATGAATGTGACAGGTACAGTTGTGAAAAACAAACGAGGGAAGACGTTGGCTGATCTAGCACAACCTGGCGATGAAGTTCTTGTAGCTAGGGGTGGACAAGGAGGGGTAATATGCTTCTTTCTCTTTTCCTCCATTTGAAGGTTTGCTTTACAATGAGAATCATTGCATCAGATGCATTTGATTGATTAATGACTTTAGCTGATTGTTTACCGAGGTGAGATAAGTTGTACCATATCAAGCTGATGATGAAATGGAATAATTAGATCAACATAGTTCATATATACATTTAAGTAATTTCATTTTTTTTTATTTGTGTGGCATAAGAATTTAGTTAGTTATTTATTTATTTTGCAATATCATGGTGCCAACTTTTTGTTTTTCTTCTTCCCTGGAAAATAGAGAGTTTATTTCTGTTGTTTTATTTTACTCTGAATATATATTTCTTTTATCATTCCCTGCCCAGATTAGTTTGTTAGAAGTTCCACAGCATCAAAAGAAAAGGATGATGACTTTGACAACTAACGTGATGAGAGATGAATCTGATAAGGTGAAGTGTGTTGAGTCTTTTTCTGCACTTGGAGATATTTTTGGTGTTGTATTCCATAGAAAGATATCATTAGCAGCCTCTTATAGTTACACTCTCCTTTACTCTAATTGAATAACTTGTACAATAACAACAAAGCCTTATTCCCCCAGAAGGGGTCAGTTACATGCTTTTAGGGTAAAAAAAAAAATTTGAATTGTGGAATACATAATACGATTAATGAGTATATTTTTTATCACCAAAAAAGTATCTAGAAACTACGAATTCTCATATCAGGCTTTATCAAGATTCAAGAAATGAACATGTGTTGGCGATATGAAATTTCTGCCTGATTTGATGCCACTGTGCATTAGCAAGCTGTGTTACTTTCTTACTGTAAGGTAAAACTTGTATTTAACAACTGTTACAGGTATTAGTTCACGGTCAGCCTGGGGAAGAAATTAAATTGGAGTTGATCCTGCGAGTAGTTGCCGATGTTGGTCTAGTTGTGAGTATGCCTGTGCACAATGCCCTATTAAATTAGACAATGCTGAGATTGCTAAAAATTAAAATATTGAATTTATCATGATTTAGGCCCAGTTTGGGTAAACAGCTTAATTAAGCCCCTTTTAAAAAAATATCTTAAACAATAAATGACTATATTAAAAGTAGCTTATGAATAAGTTATTTTGTATTTGCATTTTTAGTTCTAAAAGTGTTTATTTTATAGAAATGTGATAAAAAGTAGTAGTATTATGATAGAAGTCATTTTTTTAACTTCACTATAAGCTCCTAAATAGCTTTTTAAAAAGCTGCAATTTGGTTTTGAAAATTGCACAAGACATTAATGCTACTACTTTGCATAAGTCAAAAGTTTAAAAAAGTTACTTTTGAAGCTTCCCAAACGGGTCTTTAGTATAGTCCAAGCGAAACTTTTTTGGCTCTAGAATAACTTCTTGTTGAAAACTGCTTAAGGTGCAATTCATATGCTCAATGATGAAGTAAATATTGTTTTAGGGACTTCCAAATGCTGGAAAATCGACACTTCTGGCAGCGATTACACTTGCAAAACCTGATATTGCTGACTATCCATTTACAACATTAATGCCAAATCTCGGCCGCCTTGGCGGTGATCCTACCTTAGGGGCAGGGATGTATTCATCTGAAGCTACGTTGGCAGATTTGCCTGGCCTTATAGAAGGAGCTCACTTAGGGAAGGTATTATATATGTCTTTTCCTCTTGAAGTGGCTCCATTGTAATTTTTAAACCATATTGATGCTAAATTTGAAAGCTTTTTATCTTCTAGGGTCTTGGCCGCAATTTTTTGAGGCACCTGAGGCGGACTCGAGTGTTGGTTCATGTTGTTGATGCGGCCGCTGAGAACCCTATAAATGACTACAGAACTGTTAGAGAAGTATGTATCTTGTATTCCGTCATTGATCATATTTATTTATTCAGGATTTTTTTGTTGGTTCAATTGCTTTACCTGTTATTTATTTATTTATGCTCATAAAGACTCAACTCGAGCAACACTTAGAATGAATTTACTTGAACAATTGCTTTTTATGTGCTGACTTGTTTCCTCCTAAAAACATGATTTTGAAAGTCCTATAATATTTTTTATTTATTTAATTATTTTATTAATTTATTTTTTAATAGCTAGCATGATGTGTATATAACTCTGGTTCATATAGTGTGCAGAAGCTTTTCTCGTTATAATGTGTTTCTTTCCCTTTCAGTAGTGTTGCTAAGTTCGTGCTCTGTCAAATGGTGATTTTGTTTTTGCAGGAGTTGCGCATGTATAATCCCGAGTACCTTGAAAGACCATACATTGTTGTTTTGAATAAGATTGACCTATCCGAGGTATTTAGTTCCCTCTTCCCACGCTCAATGCATTAAGCTCCATCGTTTGGGGTTAAAGGATGAGGATTGTGTTAGGACTGCGACAATTAACGTAAAACTATGTGAAATCTCTATGCATGGCCACAACGCAATGATGTCTTTGGATCTATGCAGGGTTGTGCATGGATAAGATCCAATGGCATATTGGATCCATGTACTGGACCTTACCTATTGACAAAAGGCTTTCTTAAGTTTGTTTTTGGGTTAGGTGAGGCCGCAAGGGTCAATAGTCCTTACTCCTTAGCCTTACCTTTGTGGCAGGATCAGCAGTTTCTATGACTGGAACCTGGTTCCACTAGGTTATCAAACTCTCAAATTAACTCAGAGAACTCATAGCTATACGAGTTTAGGACCTAAATTCTTGAGTTTGATATGTGAGACAGTCTTGTGACATGCAAAAATTATGGTGATTAACATGTGGCTAACAATAATTCCAGGCAAAGAACAGGCTTTCATCACTTTCTGAAGAAATTATGAAAATAGGCAACAATAGCACAGCTTCTGAACCGAAACCAAGTCCGGAAGTTCCGGATGAATCATCATCTGATGAAGGTGACCTGCCGGAGAAAGCGCTCGAGGACTATCCACCACCTCTCTCGGTTGTTGGAGTTAGTGTTTTGTAAGTGCTTGACCCGTTGTTTTATATTACTACTGTATTTACCAGTGTTTTACACAGGAAGTTACACAAAATTCTTTGATCATCATATAATATATGGATATGTTCTGGGAAATTGTTTTTCTTCATTACAAATCACATTTGTAGTAACTTGATAGATATAATTTATATCATGCTGTTCATAGTACCAGGATCTTGTAAGATGAAAATTCGAGTTGTTTCTTGCAGAAAGGGTATCAAGATAAAGGAGATGTTGAAGGAAATAAGGGCTGCTTTAAGGAAGTGCACTGGTTCCAATGAGCCTTCGAGTGTGCCACCGCCGCCTTGAGATGTGCTATGCTTTTTTAAACGACGTTGATGTGGCGGTTCAATGACTGGTCCGGCACAAATTCGGCTTTACCAAAGAACACAGCTCATGCCAAGTTCAAGTTGTTCTTAAGGACCATAATAGTAGTGAGACAATGGAAGCATTGAGTTGAAGAGTCAAATTTGTTCAACCACATGGTTATTAGCAAGGTTGAGAATTTTGCTCGATGAGTTATATCAAAAAGTTCTATACTTCTATGTAACATATATGATAAGTTATGTTTGTAAAATGATAATTATTTTGTCTGTTAGGCTCATATCTAGGTAAATTATTTGGACAAACATAGCATGTATAGTACTCTTGAATATTTGGACAAATGTCTATTATCACTAATTGTTTGCTCTTAATCGATATGTTGTTTAACAATAAACACCTTTAAAAAGAAAAAAAAAAGAAAAAACACATCCTAATTTAAAATAAGTGTTCAATTATAATTGAAAATATAGATTAAGAAAATTACTAGAAGTATTTTGACTTTAGTTATATTTAAGTTAGGGTGCAAACTTTTATTGTAGATATATATATTATAAGAAATATAAATATGAATATATTCATATGCGATTAAACACCTCTAAACGAAGAGATTGGTAAAATAAAAGAAATATCTAATTATTTTTAAATTAAAATAATAAATTTATAATTGATAAAAATTGTAAATTTAATAGTAATTAATTCTCTCAATCTATCATTGTATATTTGTATTAATCCTTTTTCCATTTGAATAAATATTCCATGAATATGAGGTAACTTTTCATTATCCAAAACCAGCTTCTCTTCCCCCATAAATTCATCTTTTTTATTACCCCTCTCTCTCATCATTTAATATTTTTTATTCAACATTTATGCTCATTTATTTCACAAGGTAAGAAAAATTTGCTGTTTAATTAAGGGTCTTTTTAACATGTATCTTAAAGACATTTTAAAAACAATTTATCTATCTTGTGTTTTAATAATACATATTAAGATTATAAATTAAATTTTTTTTAAAAAAATATATAAAAAAAATAAAATTTTAATATATTTATTTTGTATTTATTAAAAATTAAATTTTTTTAATAATGATAATCTTATTATACACTCTAAAGACACATGTTAGTTAAATTCTAAAAATATTATAAAAAATATTTTTTTAAAATTTATTAAATAAAATATTTTTTTTATATTTTTAATGTGTTGAATATCTAAAAGATTTTAAAAATTTATATTATACTCTTGAAATTTATCTTTAAAATAGAAGATAATTAGATTTTGAATTGTACGCTGTCTAAAGTGTTTCATAGCAGTATATACAGACAAACAAAGAAGCCAAGTGTGCATAAGAGAAATAAACAGTGAGGCTCATAGTTGACACGAAGAGATTGCTTCAACATGACGAGTAGAAATCGAACGTCACCATATTATTAAGGGACATGAATTCAATGTATTCATTTGTATATGTATATACGTGTGTATTAGTATAGTATTTCATAGATTATAAATAATACAGTAGAATAAAAGAAAACTATGAATAAGATAAGGTGGAAGCTCATGCTAAGTCGACTTTACGTGAAGTTGATACTTGAAAATCGTTAGATGATTTAGTTGATTTGACTATATTTTCATCTAACGACTTTCGTGTATCAATTTCACGTGAAGTCGACTTCACCTGAGCTTTCACCATAAGATAAATATCTATTTTTAATTACTCTAGAAAAACTTTGTATAAGAATTCTTTATTATCCTTATTGTAAATATCTTTGGCTAGGGAATGAAAATTAGTAAAAAGTTTTATGGGTTAAATTTTTTGTATATTTTTACACATAAATCTTAATTCTTAACTATAAAATTGTCATTCCAATTCTTTTTGCGACTTGACTAGGAAGTAAATTAGTATATCAAAAAATTACTTCTTAAAAAAATTTAAATTGATAAAAAGAGATAATTATATTTTTAATTAGTCTTTTTATACAAAAGTTGTTGAATTTGTGTAAATTATTTTGCATAAGTTATTTTCTTTTATCTTATGTAATTTTTTTTCTCTTTTAGAAATAATAAGGATCAAACTCTAGGTTTTCAGTTATAAAAGATCTAATATCATATTATAAAATTATTTCTACTAAAAATTTAAATAGATAAAAAGAGACATGTAAATTAATTATGGATAAATTACATGTATATTTTTATACGTCAAAATTCTTTTTAAAAAATCAATCATATTACATACGCATACAAAATTAACTACTATTATATATTTCATACAAGAATATAGATTGATTTGATAAAAAAATAAAAAATTTCTTACAAGAATACATATAGAAATTAAAAAATACAACAATAATTACTGGCTGATTTTACGGTGTAAACAATCTATCTTTGTTGACCATTTACACTGGATATTAATATCAATAAAATCCTCCCTATTCTTTTTCCCCAAATATAAATAGCACCTACTACCTTTGTTCTCTCCTCAAGTCATATTAGAACTATATCTATTACTAGTTTACTACTCAAAATTGTGAACTAATTAATCTCCAAAATTTAATTTCTTGCTACAATAATGATCAAAGCAAGGATGATGGGAACTGATCAGAAGAGAAAGCAATTGATGAGGAAGCAAGCACAAGCCAATTCAAGAAAGGGTTGTATGAGGGGAAAAGGAGGCCCTCAGAATGCAACATGCACCTACAAAGGTGTAAGGCAAAGGATTTGGGGCAAATGGGTTGCCGAGATTCGCGAACCACGTCGTGGTTCGCGTATCTGGCTTGGGACGTTCAATACGTCCCATGAAGCCGCCTTGGCTTACGATGCTGCGGCGCGTAAGCTTTACGGCCATGATGCTAAGCTCAATCTCCCAGACCTTCAACCCTCTATCTCCACAACTCAGGTAAAAAATTAGTTTTGTTCATACTTCATAACCTAACCACATTCTTAAATGATAAGGTTAGAGAGATAAAAAAATTAGCAAAAATTTATCTTATTTATTATTTATTAATTATTATAATAATTAATAAATATTAAATAAAATAAATTCTAACTGATTTTGACTAATAATTTTTTGTTACTAAACATTTTTTTTCTTAAAATGATATTATACCTTGAGTTTTAGAAATTAAATGATGGTAGGAAGAAATAATGGTCATAAAGACAAAAGAGGTCATCGATCAATTCATTTATTCTTCAGAAATCATTTGATTCCATTCATGCATGCATGTTTATCATAGAGAAATATTTAGATGTTTGGAGAATTGGAGAATAAATCAATGTTTTGATCTTATTCTAATTAATTAACTATCTTGTATATCAGTATCATAGGTTGATTATTACTTTTAATTTAAAATTTAAAAATATTAATAAAATATAAATTATTTTTAAACTGTTAAAATAAATAATACAGAATAAGAGTACTCGTTTGTTCTCAAAATACAAAATAATTTTTTTATTATACATACTTTATTTAAATCATTCTTTAGTTAGTTCTATACATGTGCAAAATTTTTCGTTCATTATATTCATACATAAGTTTAGATTTAATTATTTCTATTGACTCAATTAAAGTATATATTGTGTTGAAAAATATTTAATAAAAAACAAAATTAGTCAAAAACGATTAAAATTTGTGTTATTTAACCTTCATTAATCATTATTACTTGTTGCATGTCTTCCCATTAATTACTTTCTGATACATACCAATCTTTATACAATTTTAAATTTTTAATTTCAGTTTAATAATTCCAATATACTTTTTTGACTAAGGAGTCGATAGTGCTAAAACGTTTGAACCATTAAATAATCTCATAACAAAACATATTTTTTAAGTTTATTAATAACTATTAAATAGTTTTTTTTAATTTTAATTACAAATTAATCTCATATATTTTATTTAATTATAAAAATTATTTTTTATTTTATAAATTATTATTTTATCATTCATCTATTATGTTTATTAACAATAAAAAATAAAAATAAGTCATCAAAAAAATCAAAAACAAAAACAATAACGAATTAGATCTTTCATTAATCGTAATAAACTTTTTGGCAATCCCAATCGATTAAAAGTTTATCTTTGATCCGTTAATTCGTCTGGAGCTGTGAAATCGTGTTTCTTAGAAAATCAATCGATTGGATTAACAAAATAATCGATTGAATTTCAAGTTCCCATAACTCAATCGATTGGACTTTAGGTTATCACAAAACAATCGATTGAAAATTGCAAGGTAATATGGTTTTCGCAAAAATCAATTGATTGGTCATATTACCCAATCGATTGAACGATGACTAGAATGTGGTTATAAAAATAATTTCAAAAATCAATCGATTGGTCATATTACCCAATCAACTGAACGATGACTAGAATGTGGTTATAAAAATAATTTCAATATAAACTATACTGAAAACTATACTACCTTGCAATTTTTAATCGATTATTTTGTAATAACCTAAAGTCCAATCGATTGAGTTATGGGAAACTTAAAATTCAATCGATTGTTTTGTTAATCCAATCGATTGATTTTCTAAAAAACACGATTTTACAGCTCTGGACGAATGTCGCGAATCAAAGATAAACTTTTAATCGATTGAGATTGTCAAAAAGTTTATTACGATCAATGAAATATCGAATTCGTTATTGTTTTTGTTTTTTATTGTTAACAAACATAATAGATGAATGATAAAATAATAATTTATAAAATAAAAAGTAGTTTTTATAATTAAATAAAATATATAGGATTAATTTGTAATTAAAATTAAAAAAATTATTTAACAATTATTAATAAAATTTAAAAAATATATTTTATTATGAGACCATTTAATGGTCTAAATGTTCTGGAACTATCAGAATTCGGTGGCTACTTTCTTCGGTATTAATTGATTGTCTACTTTCAAGTTTTCACATTAATTAGTAAAATCATTGGAAGTTATTGAAGTTGTAAAAGATAAAATATATTTTAGGACATTATTCATAAAGTAATTAATAATAATAAAGTAAATTTTTAGGTTATTAAATAAGTGCATAATTAATAAAAAAATTAACGCTATCTAAATTTTCTAACAAACAAACAATTATTTATTAAAAAATATATTTTTAAAAATAGACAATTAAATAATATAACATAAATCAAATATACTATATATTATTTAACTCATATTTAATATGTATTTTATATTAATGAAAACTCAAGTACAGTTAATTTCATGTAAAATTAATTATTGAGAGTTATTAGATAATAATTTAGTCAAATCTATCAAATTATTTAACAATTTTTAATTATCAATTTCACGTAAAATTACTTGCATATAAATTTTTACCTTTTATTTTAACATATATTTTATACTAGTAGCGAAATTTCGTGCTGAATTTAGTGTAATATTATCCAACACAAACAGTATATTATCTAGTAACTTTTTTTTTTTTATCTAACAGGATATTCAAAGAGACAACCTTTTTCAACAACAATCTCACATGATGATTAATCAGCACAACATTGGCCCCTCTTTCAACAACAACAACAATAACCTCAAACCTTTGGTGCCCATGGCTGAGGTCGGTGTTACACCAATTTACACCAATGAAGGCATTATGTCTCTTCCCTTAAGAGATGATATCAACACCTACACCACCATCAACAACATCAATAACTTCAACACCAAACCTATAATTTTGGAAAGCTTCCAAAACCCAACAAAGCCTATGGACAATAATATTATCAATAATAATAATGTAGAGAAGCCAAGTTCCTCATTTTCTGAGCCAGATTTTTATGATGATTCCATTTGGACAGAAGCTGCTGCATCTTTGAACTTTCCTATGCTTTCAGATGCTAATAATGGTTTTTATGAAGCTGGGGATATGGCTTGGATATGCAAGGTTGATGGTGAATAAATGTAATCATCATTATTTATATCATATTGATATATATTTAATAGTTTAAATTTTTGGATTTTATTATATAGTATTATTAAAATTTCTATGAAAAAAGTTTTAAATTTAGTTCTTATCAGTCTTATTCTTCTATAGTATACAAAAATATAAATCTATTCCCAATTTACACTTCAAGTTCAAAAGAAATTATTACAAAAAGAGGAGAAATAATAATAATAATAATAATAATAATAATAATAATAATAATAATAATAATAATAATAATAATAATAGAATTATTAACGGAATAATGGAAATTATTGGTATATATGTGTATTAACTTACACAAGTTTACGAGTAGATAACAGATTCCCAATATACACGTTTTAATTTGGAGATAATTTTTTTAATTTAATATTTGTAATTTTATGTACGTAATATTTATAATTATACTATTATTATATTTAATATTATTTAAATGTTTTAATAGTAACTAAAAAATATAAAATAAGATAAATTGGAATTAAGAAAGGTAAAATATGATAATTTCTGAATTGTTTTAGGCTGATTTTTTATTGTGATCCGAATAATGTTATATTAAATTACACTTTTTAGTTAAATTTGTAATAATTTCATGTTACCCAAATTAATTATTTTCTTGTTAATTAGTTTTTCTCTCTTAATTACTGATTTTCTTTGTATGACTCTTTTTATCTTAAACAATATTATTTATTATTATCAAAGTTTGGATTTAAAAGTAAACATGGCGGTTAAAAATTTAGATTGCGGCAGTTTTTTTATCGACGCTAAACATACAGCAACGGTTAAGTGACCGTTGAAATTAAAGGCACCGGTAAATCTTTAGCGGCAGTTTTTTTTTCCGTTGAAATTACTACTACCAAACATGGTTTTAGCGGCGAAAATGTTCTGCGACAGTTAGAAATCGCTACTGATTTTCAGTATTGATTTGAGATTCTTTTTGCAACGGTTATCATTTATTTTAGTTGAAAAAAATTGGATTTTGCAGCATTCAATAGTAACCACCGCTTAAAGTAATTTTTTTCATTTAAATAGTTTATTTAAATTGAAGGTAAAAAAATAGATTTCTAATACAGAAATTTCATTGTCTATAAATAGTGTATTTTACAAAAAAAATACCATGAACTATATCTGCTATTATGTAGATGCACTTCGGAAACAATCATGTTGTTGAGTTGGATATTACATCACAGGAGAAAATCAAGTATATAAAATTGTACATTACAGATCTTTTTTCTAAGAGATATGTCTAAAGTATTAATAAGAGAGATGGTAATTGTTGTTTATTTTTGTTTTGTTCTAAAAGTTTCTTGTGATATTAACATACCATGTTTTTACTAAATTAATATCTGACGAATTAAGAGTTTACAGTTTCTTTTCAATAGCCTTATATTGTTGTATGATGTTGATATTTTCAATGTTATCTGAATATTCAGGTAAAGTAGTTAATGATAATCTAGATGGGACAGAGACTGATCAGGAGAAAATTTAGATGAAATCTTCTCTGTTAAAATTGACATCTCCATGCTGTTTGATCTCAAAAGGGCCCAGAAGAAGACAAAAGAACTTTGGATGATTAGCAAATACAAGATCATGTACATATTGCAAATAGGGGCTTCGATTTGAACAAAATGTCATGATTTGGAGATGAAATATCAAATTCTGTAACACGTGAAAGTCATAGATTCATGACAGAGTATTTTTGTCCAGGTCAATACAATGTTGAAGAGAAATTATGACCTTGTATTTTAAGACTTAGGTCGATTCCCCTTAGTTTAATGGTTTTGGTTGAATAAGTTATATTTTTGAAGAAGCCTTAGTTTAATTTATGCTCGATTAAAATTAGCATTAATTGATACATTTTTTACATATTTCTTTTACATTTATGTTTGAATGCAAACTTATAAGATCTTATAGTAAACGAAAAAATCTAATTTGTAAATATGTTCACATGATTGAAAAAAAATATATTTTTAAAGTGATTTATTTTTTTTACATAAAACAAATCCAAAAATAGTGTTACGGTTTAAGTAACAGTGACTCAAGCATATTGCTCAAAATTAACTAATTAGAATATATCGAAAATTAAAATATAGACAAACTCAATTTATTTACCAATAAAAAATTTCTATATTTTCGAAAGACAATATTTTTGTGTAACAACATTATTGAAACAAGTGAGAACTAAAGTAGTTTATATTTTGGTTTTTTAAAAGATACTACATCTAAATATGAGAGTGAGAAATTAAGTAAATTTGGCGGCGGTTGAAATAAAACCGTCGCTAAAAGTAAATTCTGGTTAAGCAATTATCTCTTGTATTTTGTTACATTTAGTAGTGGTTGAACATAACCGCCGTTAAATTTAAAACGAATAGTAACTCTACGACTAACCGCTACATCAATCGCTGCTATTTTTCATCTAACAGTAAATTTCTATAACTGTCGCTAAACTACTATCGTTATCTATCGAGATTGTTGTAGTGATATACAATATTTTCACATGAAGTTTTGTTTATAAAAGATTTTTCTTTTTTTTTTATTATTTACGTTAGTTAATGAAAAACATACATACGTTTTGTCACAAAAACAAACAAATAAATAAATTATTGATATTAATTGGATTATAATATGAAAGAGAAAATAAAAAAATAGTATATGATTAAGTGGCATTACTATAAGATAGTAATAGAAAGAAAATATTAAATAAGAAAGAGAAAGACTAGCAAAATAATTAATGTGAATAACATAAAATTACAAATTTAACCAAAAGGCATAATTTAATATAAAAAAGAATATAATTTTTATAACCAAATCAAAATATGTATATTACTAGACAACTCATAAATTTGTATAGTCAGCAAAATTCTATATGGTGAAGGCGCGCGTAACCTTCAATTTGCATAAAGTTTAATTTTTCTTCATCATCCTTAGTAAATATATATGGCATTTTGGATGAAAACAACTACTCTAAATCAATGCTCTCCAAATTTTAGTGCATGAAGCAAGGATCATTTTGACTTCATTATTTAATATTAATTTTTTTTCTAAAGACAATGATATTTCATTAATAAAAATAGAAGGAGCCAAGGTCCACATTACAAGGACTTAAGTAAACAAAAAGAGATCTCCCAAAAAAATATCTGAACAGACCAAAGTATAAAATCAAAAGAAAAAAAGTGAGCATTGATAATAAGAACTAAGGGGAAGAGTGACATAGAAGGTCTTGCAATTCTTGGACTAGCTTCCTCGCCAAAGCTACTACTTCCGCTGGGCTATGGCGTTTGTCCTCAAAGAATCAGTTATTCCGTCCCTTCCAAATCAACCAAAGCGTTATAGCAATTTGTTGCAGCAGCGATTCACCTCTTGTTCTACCATGCGCTTGAATTGCCGTCAACCACTAGGAGTTGAATTCGAGAACCTTTGAACCAGGTAAGCACGAATTGAATTGAGATTGTCCCCAGATTTCTTGAATTTCTCTGCATCTGACTAAGCAATGTGTAAGGTCCCACATCGGTTGGGGAGGGGAACGAAGCATACCTTATAAGGGTGTGGATACCTCTTCCTAGCATGACGTATTTTGACGAGTGAGTGTGGGGGGGCTTCGGTTGTTATCCCTATCATCAAAGACAAAACCGTGAGGCTTTGTGTGCCAAAGCGGACAGTATCGTGCTAGCGGGTGGTTTGGGCTGTTACACAATGAAACTGGGTTTCTTCTGTTTCATGACAGCAAGGGCAGATTTCACTAGTGGATGGGAATCGGTGATGAAGAAGAGAGAAAACTGGTAGACGTTCATAGCAAGCTTTCCAGAGGAAGATTTGGATTTTATGGAGAACTGAGAGCTTCCACATGGACGTCGATAGGTCTTTCAGGCGCAGAGTTGGAGGGCAAAGCTCCAAGGGCTCATGAAAAAAGTTGTAAGCAATCAGGTAGCCTGCAGCAACATTATAAGTGTTTGATCTGTACAAGGCCCATTTAATTTTATCTCTATCTCCTTCAATCGGTACTGATAAAATTCTACTACTAATGTCTTCGATAAAAACATGTTGAATCATATTTGTGTTCCACCCGCCGTTTGAAGTAATTAGATCTTTAACCCAGAAAATTGTTGGATTTGTAGCTTGATGAGCTGATTATGAAGGGACAGAGAAAGGATAGGGAGGTGGAAGCCACGGGTCTTCAAAAATTCTGATGTCTGAGCCTGTACTAACGCTCCAAGAGAGCCTCTTCTCAACCACTTTGCCCTCTAGCAAGCTGTGCCACCCCATGAAGGTGTGTTTCCAGCTTTGGCTTTTAATGCATTGTAATATCGATAATACTTTTCTTTTAAAACTCTAGATAGGAGTGAATTTGGTTGTGTTGTTATTCGCCAAAACTGCTTCCCCAGTAAGACTAGATTCTGCGCCCTGAGGTCCTTGATCCCAAGCCCCCCTTCCTTCTTAGGTCTGGTCATGGTATTCCAACTGATCCACACTATTTTCTTTCTGTACCTCGTTGTCCTCACTAGAATTGAGAGAGCATACTATGGATTTCTGAGATGAGTGCGTTAGGGAGCTTAAAGCAGGACAACATATATATAGAGACTGCTTCTCCTACTGCCTTAAGTAGAATATGTCGACCTCCTGTTGACAGTAGCTTTCCTTTTCATCCTAGAATTTGCTTCCTAATCTTCTCGTTGATGAGGCTGAATGTAGCATTTTTATATTTATTAACAATAGAAGGAAGGTCTAAGTATTTGTCTATAGTCCCAATGTGGTTAATATTTAATGACGCTGCCCATTGATTTCTGCCGAAATCCAGAGTATTATGACTGAAAAAGACTGAGGATTTGTTGAGATTCACTTTTTTTTCACTAAAACCCTCGTATGTATGTAAGAGTTCCAAAATATTCTCGCACGATTCTGTAGAAGCTTTGTAAAATAGGATCGAATCATCCGCAAACAGTAGATGATTGACTCTGGGGCATCTCCTTGATACTTGAATACCTTGAATTAGATTGTTTTGTTATGCCTTGTGTAGTAAGAAGGAGAGACCTTCTGCACAGAATAAGAAAAGATATGGAGATAGAGGGTCTCCCTGACGGATACCTCTATTTGGTTTAAAGAAACCATAGGGTTGACCTTCCACAACGACAAAATAAGAAACAGTTGTGACTAACTATTGAATCCAAGCAATCAAAGTACCATCAAAGCCAAGTTTAGTTAACATGAACCAGAGAAAATGCCATTCCACTCTATCATAAGCCTTGCTCATATCTAAGTTCACAGCCATTTCAATCTCTAGCTCTTGCCTCTTATTTTTAAGATAATGTATATATTCATGTGCAATTAAGATATTATCTGATATCAATCGGCCTTTAATAAATGCACTTTAGTTAAGACTCACCAAATTTGTCATCAAACCTTGGAGTCTAAAAATCAGAATTTTAGAAATAATTTTATATACCACCGTAAAGAGGCTAATAGGTCTCACCTGAGTCATATTGTTAGCATCTGAAACTTTAGGAATGAGGCAAATATAAGTGTGGTTTAAGCTTTTAAGAAGTCTTCCACCTGCATAGAAACTTCGAACTACACAAAATAAGTCACTGCTAATGATGTCCCAGTAACACTGGAAGAACTTGGCTGTCATGCCATCTTCTCCCGGGGCACTTTGGGGATGCACACTGAAAGTAGCTCTCTTAACTTCTTCTATAGTAACCGGTCTTCGCAGCCTACGGTTCATGGAAGCTGTAATCTTATGCTCAAAGTCGGTGAAATAAGGCTCTGGATCGGTTTGGCATGTGGAAGAGAAGATCCCCTTAAAATATTCTTCAGCTACTCTTGCAATTTCTGAATTAGTAGTTGCTGTTTCACCATTTACACTCTCTAGATTCTAAATTCTGTTCCTTCTCATCCTGTTTTTGAACTTTTGATGGAAGAATTGAGTGTTGTGGTCCCCTTCCTGAAGCCATTTAACCTTGGACTTCGCCTTCCAATACATCTCTTCATCATGCTAGGCTATTTCCAATTTTCGCTCTAGTTCCAACAGCTCCTCTCCACCATACATGCCCGTTGATCTCAGCTCTTCGATCTGACAGTTCAGTTGCTCAATCTATTTTTTAGAATTGTGATTTCCCTCCCTTTGCCATTGAACGAGACGGTGTCTACACCTTTTTAACTTTTGGGCCAGGATGAACATTGGGGAGCCTGGGATTTCTTCTTTCCAAGTATCACATATAATCTGTCGCACCTCAGGTTTTGAGCACCATCTCTCTTGGAACGTGAATCGTCTCTTAGAGCTCCCTGGTCTTGGGTTAGAGTTTATCAGAAGTGGGGCATGGTCTGAGCCTAACTCAGAGAGCCTAAGGACCACTGAATTAGCGTACATCGACAGCCAATCAGTCCCGACGAGGGCCTTATCCAATCTTTCCTTTAGCAAATCATCTCCGCGACGCCTATTTGACCAAGTGAAAGGTCTCCCTACCATTCCTAGGTCCACAAGAGTTCCATCATCAATAAAGTTGCGGAATGCAGTGATGGAGGATGCCGATTTAGCAATACCTTCCAATTTCTCAGCTTGCAAAGTGATGGCATTAAAGTCTCCGGTGACTACAACCTTTCCTCCGAATTGTTAGATAACTAGCTGTAATTGAAAGAATTGCAATGAACGCATCTACTCATTGGTTTTTAAGTTCACCCTATCAAACCCTAGCTCTCATTAGGACCCTGATCAGTAATTCTTGCAACAATAAAGAATTGGTCCAATTGCACAACCTGCACTGTCACCCCTTTCCTCCAAGCCAATGCCATTCCTCCCGCCACACCATCAGGGTTAACGATAAACCAATTACTAAATTCAGTGGCCCTTAATTTTTGCTCCACATTGCAAGCCTGGTTCTTAGTTTCACAGAAGAAACCAAGCTCGAAGAAGTGGGATCTTGACATCCCTTTCAGATGATGGACTATCAGGGGTCTTCCCAAACCCTGACAGTTCCAGCAGAGTAGCTTCATATCTCCTTGGGTACCAATTGAAGGCTGGCACCCTCCACATGGTCATCCAAAATTTGATTAATACCAAGACAAAGCTTTTTCTACTGATCATTATTTTCTTTACCCATACTCCTCCTTTTTTCTCTAGCTTGTTTGATGTAGTTACCTCATTCCCTTGCTATTTGCTTCATCCTAGGGGTCTTTCCTTTTTTAGCAGCCATAGTAGCATTACTGGTATTTCCATTAGCATCAATTTGAGCTATAGGAATTTCGCCCAAAATCATCGGGGATGTAGTTTCATTTGTAGGTATCCAAGAATCATCAGTACCCTCATTTGAATCCTCTGCACTAGCCTCTGCGTTGCTGCTTGTTGGGTCCTTATTTTGTGTCCCCTGTTCTGACATGCTAAGCTTTGAGAAGCTTTCCATCAGCCAAGTTGGGGATGGTTTCTTCTTCGGGTGAGGTGGCATTGAGCTTGCTGAGTTTGATTTATTATAAAATTCCCTTTCATTATCTACAATTCTTCTCCTCACTTGATCAGACTTTACCCAATCTCCAATTTTATTTTCCTGAATATGACCAACAGTAGAATCTTTTAACCATTGTGAGACTTAAATTTTTGATCTCGTGGCCTCAATTTGCACAATAAATACACACGGTGCCTAGCCTTTCATACCTGAGACCTATTTCAATGGTTTTCTTATCCGGACCAGCAATTAACAGGCTGTCTTTTACTTCTTTCTCACTACAAATATCAATCCTAGCCTTGAGGATTCTGTTTTCTTTTCCCCCTAACCTCCAAAAAACCCAAATCAGATACCTTCCTTAGGCTTTCTCCTATTTTCCTCCCTACTTCCATTATTTTGAACTTTTCCAGGAGTCTCCACAATTGTACCCAAACTAGGAATTCAGATATTAAATTGTCAACAGCCTCCTCCTAGACATTCCATCTTCTAACGTGTAAAACAAAATCTTAAATAGCCAAGGAAAGCCTCTTTCAATTATCAGTAGTTCTTCTTCCATATCAAAGAAGAATTGAAAGATATCAGGTTTTATTTCAGTAATTCTGAATCCTTTCAGCTTACCCCATATCACTGTTAACACATTCTCCATGGTGCCAATTGTGAATTATCTATTACCGAAGAGTCTGCCTGTCAGGTTATTGGTACAGGTCTAAACCCCTTCTATGATATCTTCTTCTCCAAGAAATATAACCCCTCTCCGGTAATCTTTTGCATTCTGGTTCCTCTAGCCAGCCTCTTCCTTTTTATCTCCCATACTGCAGCGTCTTAATGTAGTGATCAGGTAATCGGAGGTGGATTAGACCACACTTTGAGTTTTATCATATTAAAGAGTCTTAGCAGGCGCTATTATAAACCCTAGCAGAGCACTAGAAAAGCCTTAGTAGGCACTTTAAATTCTCTTAAGTCATTTTAATATTAAATTACTTCTCCCAAAAATATCAATAATATAAATGAAGTTGGATAATGAGCATCACGACCTCTTATCTAAAATTAATTAATAACATTATTATATATTTAAGAGCAAATAGCTCAGTGAAATTTCATTTCAATTTCTAATTATTTTAATAAATGATAATTTATTTTTTAACAAAAATTTTTTTGGTAATTATTCTCTAACAAAATTAAAATATCATGTTAATTTTTATTCATTCATTTCATCAGATATTTTAATTCCTTTGTTAATATCTCTGTCAGTTGGTAATCGAATAAAAATTTAAATATTTTTTTAAAATTAATAGAGATTAAAGTATTTCTTTTTAAAATAGGTAAAAGTTTAAGTGTCTCTTTTAGAAGTCATTATCCGTCATTATCCTCTCATTCCTCCGAATAACACTTCAAAGCTGAAGATTAATCTGTACAACTTATGATTCTTTGTTAGGATTAATTTCTAATCCATGAACAAATTTTGAAGAACTTGTATTAATTTAGAAGCAAGCAAAACACGTGTTTTGCTGATTGTGTAGGAGGTTGTTTGTCTTACACAAATTGAGCACTAATATGTATGCAGTTAACGATACAACTAGAATAGTATCATTATCAGTTGACAGCAATATTAACAAAGAAACTAGAATGTCCAATAGAATGAATAATTAATAGTCGAATGACAGTTTCAATTTTTTTTTTTACATATTTTTTATTCTAACAGACTAAGAATTAATTTATCACGGATCAGAACTCTATTTAAGGTGACATTTTAATTTTGTTAGTGAACAAATTATCACTTATCAAATTAGTTAGGAGGTTAGGTGAAGTTTTTTTTTTTGTCTACGATCTTTTTTAATTTAACTCTCTAATACTTATTTAAGCAGATAAATAAACTGATCACTTAATTAACTAAAGTTGGTTAGGTGAGGGTTGTTTAGGTGAAAAAAAAGACCCTAAGTCCAAAAGAGAAACCAAAAAATATAGCCTAACAAACAATGCTATCCTACTTCATCCCTGTCTACTTCACGAGAAGTACCTCCACTCCCTATTTGTCATTAGATTTGAAAATTACATGTCTATTTCTCTGAGGCCCAATTAGGAGTTCAAGGCTTAATCCATTAGCCCAAATTATTATGAATGACTCCGATCCCTGCCCAATTACCTGGTTGAAAAACTTGCATCAACGGCCTTTTTAATGTCACTTTTTTTTAATTTATTATTAAAAATATTATACTTTTTTATTAATTATTCAGATATCACTCTTTTATTGCAATGATAATTGACTAGATATATATTTTATTTTTAATTATACTTATTTCTAATGATATAAAAACGGTAATATTTAAATAACTAATTTTAAAATAATGATATTTTAATAATAAATTATAAAAAATGTTACAATATCTGGTTTTTTTCTTTTAAAGTTAGATAATTTTATTCATGAAAGAAAATAAATATAGGTGTCTATATATGAAATAAACAAAAAAAATAAAAGACTTCTAATGCTCTACTATAGAGGTAACATTATATAATAATCTAATAAAAGAGTAAAGTATTCATCAATTAAAAATTGGGGATTTATTAAAATTCCTTCTACAGTTTTAAAGTTGATGCCATTATGTATTCCACACTAGTTGATACGTTATCATTAAAAATGAACCTGTTCTTAACTTTTCATAAGAATCAACTTAAAATTACCATAATTATTTTTTGAGAGGAGCTATTGAATTGGATACGTTAGACTTTTATTTTCAAGTTCTATTCAACATAAAAATTAGAGTCTTCGATGTTCTTTTTAATAGCTGATAAATCTACTTTTAACCAAATTTCTATTAATTTTTCACAATAAAAAATGCAATAATTAATTGGTTTTGAAAATTATAAAGTTGAAACTACAATATTCAGCTTGCATAATAAATCTCATAACAAAATTATGACTAATTAAAGAATGTAACCTTTTGTGCATGCCAACGATGATCCGAGTCAAAAATCAATCCACAAGACTGTCAAAGGAACAAATACAGAAACAATATTCTCATAATTAAGTAAGAAATAATTAAAGTGATTCCGCCTCGCCTCAAGAATGCACCATTACTATTATTATGCTTACCATGGTAAATCTTTTTGTATGATTATTTTATCTTAGTAATTTAAATTTAAGCATTTTAACATATATGAACAAGAACATAATCAATATTTTTAAGATTCTTCCCTAACAGTTTTATCACCTATTTCAAGTTTGCATACAGCTAGTAAAGCAAAAGATAAAAATATGCCATTATTGGATTTCACCAGAAAAGAAAAAGCACCAATTAAATATCATCCCAATAAAGTAGATTTTCCTTCAAAAAATAAGCAGATGTGAGTTTAATGTTAACAATGTTAATTGTTTCTCTCACAGTATTTTTTAATTTGGCAAACTAATCTGTTATAAATCTAAGTTTCATTTAAAAATTTATCGTTAGTTAATGAATTGTTGCATGCATTAAACGAAATTCGGACATTAATACTTATTTAAGAGAATAAATAAATTACCTAGTTACTTATAAAATTTGATGAGCTTAATATTTTGATATATGGCATTTATAATGAGTGCAATTTTCTATTTTAGATACAATTTTGAAAAATTGGGAGGAAATTTAAATCGAAAAAAAAAACATCACAAAAGAGCGAAATCTCTGATAGTGATTTAGCTTATTAATAACTATAATTTTGATAGTAATAAGTACTTAATCCAACAACAACAAAATTAACTTGAGATACATGATGATGGGTATCCTAATGATTTATATCGGCCTTTAATGATATGATCATGGGAACTTTAATTATTAGCTGAATATACTTGAATTTTTCACCTAGAACTTTGTCAACTTGTCATTGTCTTTACAATATTTAATTAATATATAGACAAATATTAATATTGGATTGTATTGTATCCCCTTGGAATTATATATATTGGTCCTTATTTCCTTGCCATTTAGCTCATTGTTAGCGTTTATATTAATGTCTTCTTGTAGGTAGTAATAACTACTAGCAAAACACAATACAAAGTTGATCACTATCTAGCTTTAATTAGAGCGATAAATATTATTGTCTCTTATCTTTGATATTCTTATGTGTCTAACTAATCAAAATTTAGCACATGCACACAAGATAAAGTGTAGCATGTCTTACTAAAATATGAAGAACAATTATTATAGGTGAAAAACTATCAAGAAGTATTAAGGGTTATGTTCGATTTTGGTTTCTAACATAGAGGTTGAAAATCGATTTCGTCTTCAATTTTTTTTTTTTGCTACAAAATTATTTTTAAAGTTTTAGTTTATTTTAAAATTATCTTTTTTATCAATTTTATTTTTTTTTATTACCAAACTATTTCTCATTAAAAAAGTTATAAAATAAAATAAATATAAAAAAATAAAAAAAAAAGCAAAAAAAGGGATACAAATTACCGAGAAAGAAAGGGAGGGAGTTGGGGCGCGAGAAAGGGGGGGTTCGGGTGGGGGAGGGGGAGAGAAGGGAAGTTGCACCGTCACACCGCCATAACGCCGGACCACCGCACCGTTGCACCGCCGCCTTGTCGTCTGTGATCCGCCACTGCTCCTTCTTCTTCTTCTCCGCCACTGCTCTTCCTCCTTGACCTCATCGCCTGCCGTATTTTCTTCTTCTTCTTTTTCTGTAAACTGAATTTTTTTGTAAAATTTCTGAATTTTTTGTGAAATATTGTTGTTACTGAATTTAACTTGAATTTGGAATATTGTTGGATCGGGAGAGAGAAAGAAAGGGGAGGGGTTATGCGAAGAGAAACGGGGGGAGGGGGAGGAAAGGGAAGAAGGGGGAGGGAGGGGTGTTGAGGAAGAAGAGGAGAGGGGTTTTATGCGTAAAGTAAAGGGAAATGGGGGAAGGGGTTATGTGAAGGGAGAAGGGGGGAAGGGGGGAGGGGGTTCGGGAAGAAGAGGGGGAAGGGTCTTCGCCGTCGCCGCCGCTGTTCTTCACCGCCGCCACCGCTGCTCTTCTTTGCTCGATGGCCGTTGCTTGTCGTTGATCGGGTGGCTCGCCAGATTCTGCTTCTGCTTCCATCATTTTTCTTCTTCTTCTTTCATTCTGCTTTTCTTATATTTGTTGATTTTTTATTATTGTTGTTTCTGGTTGATTCTGATTTTGATTGATTATATTGTTTCATTGTTATTGTTGTTGTTGTTTGTTGATTCATTGGTGATTTATTGTTGTTGTTGTTGTTATTGTCCTGCTGTTGCTTCTATTTGTATTTGATTAATTGTTGTTGTTGCTTTTGGTTCTGTTTCTGCTTGTGCGTGCTTTTGCATCATTTTGGGGAAAAAGGGGAAGAAGAGGGGAGGGAGGTGCTTTTGTATAATTTTGGGGAAGAAGGGGAAGAAGAGGAGAGGGAGGGAGGGAGGGAGGGAGGGGTATTTTCGTCCAAAAGACGATTTTAAAACAAACTAAAATTTTGGAACCATTTTGTAGCAAAAAAGTGGTTGGAGATGAAATCGATTTTTAACCTCTATGTTGGGACCAAAATCGAACTTAATCCAAATATTAACATAAGGTTTTATATAATTTATTCACAGAAACTATACTTAATTAATCAACATCTTTAATTTAATTTACTTTATCTCTAAATACCTATTTTGATCCAAATGAAAAATATCAGACTTGGTTCATTATTATTATTATTATTATTATTATTATTATTATTATTATTATTATTATTATTTGAAAGTATATATAATAATTAGTATATATATATGATAGATTTTAGTATATGATAAAATTAAAATATATTTTTTATTATTAAACAACGATCTTAAAAAAATTATTGTTAAAAAAAGTATTAACATAATTATGTAAATGTTGTTAAATTTTTTTATATATTATGGTAATACTTTTTTTAACAATACTTTTTTTAAGATCGTTGTTTAATAATAAAAAATATTATTTTAATTTTAATAATATTTTTTAAAATATTATAATTATCGTAATATAATTATACTAAAATGACCATATGTATATTATAAAACAATAAACAATTTATTTCCTTAATCAAACCGTAAAGTAACATTTTTATATAAAAGCCATATGGGATTTTCAGGTTCGATGGCCCCACTTCAAGTGACATGCTCCATTACAACAATAATCATCCCCATAAAATATACTTCTAAATGATAACCTACTAACAAAACATTATAATATTTAAATTAACAAAAAAAAAAGGAAAATAAAATAAAACAAAAACCAAAATGGAGAGGAAGGATGAAAAAAAAAACCACGAAACACACACAAACTTCTTGACATAATTAAGGTGCTAGCTAGTAATGTATAACTAGCATCTTCTTCTTCTTCTTCTTAGGTTCCAAGAAAATGTTGTGGTTTAATTTGATGAAGAGATTAGGGTTTTGTTGAAGTTAAACATGATTGTCAGTTGATGAAGGGAGGATTAGTGGCTGAGTGAGTGATGATGCTTTGGCATGACTTGAAGCCCTAATAATGCTATGATCTCCATTAATATTATTTGATGCCATTCCAAGTTGTGCAATCCTCTTCTCTTCACTTTTACCCCACAAAACTAGGTAGAGTCCAACCACAATTAGCACTGCCCCAATGATCCTATGTATATCAAAATTATTCACAATCTTAATTAGATCATATCATCATTTAAATATTTAAAGATCAAAATGGAAATGAAGACGAAGAGAGAATTGAATATATAAATAATTAAATGTTTACTTATTTTATAGGTCCTATAATTTTATTAAATTTGTAGTTAATTTTTCTTTTGATTAGGTTCTTACATTACTTTTAATTTGATAATTAAGTCTTTTTTAATATAATAAATATTAGAGTTAACTGGATATTTTTTCAGAAATCGAAGTTATTCATAATTAAAAATCTAATTAGATTTTTGATCGCATGTATTTTAAAAAAAATATTTTGTTAATTTTAATATTTTTGACATAAAAATAACATAATTACAAAATTAAAGTAGTGTAAAAATCTAACTAAAAAAGTATAAAAACCTAATTAAAAATTTGGTAAAATTACGGGGACTAAAAGAGTAACTAAAGCATAATAAAATTAAAAGAGAGTAATTAATTAAAGAGTTGAGAATTACCCTCCCAAGTAGAACTCTTCTCCAAGAGCAAAGGAAGCCATGATTGCAACAACAAAAGTCTGAACAGGTTGATACACAGCAACGAACACAGGGCCCCCTCTATCAATGCACCATATTTGTACAGCGAATGCAATTCCTGATGCCACCACTCCCTGTTATATAAATTAATTAAGCTATTAATAATTTTAATTATTTATTTATTTATTTTTATCTAACTGTTTACATTTTTGGAATAAATTATTTCATGGCAAGAACCAAAAACTGAAAAGATTATAGAAACTAAAATCAACAAATAGATATTTTATAAAAATTAAAATTTAATGACAAAAATTAAAAGTTCCAATGTTATTAATAGAGTGAATATATAAATATAGAATAACAATTTAATTTTTATATACATTTAGTGTAAATACATTGTACACAGAACAATCAATCATACATATACGTAACTAATTTTTAAATTTATTATTTAAAATATTATTTAAACGTACGAATATAATTAATGTATTAAAATTAAAAATTTAATTTTGATGTATTGTAGTGCAAAATAATTTCATACGTGCATTCAATTACCCTATCTTTTATATTAATAGCGTGAATTATCATCCAAAAGACAGATATTATTTAAAACACTATACAGCGCATAAAAAATAATAAAAAGGAAGATTATATTATACCGCATATAGAATAGTGAAGGCTTCAGCACCAGAATGGAAAAGCCAAGCTTGATAATCTCTTTCAAAAATGAGAGCAATGAGAATGAATTGCAATAATCCAAAGAAGCAAGTGTATGAAGTGACAGAGAGCCTTGCAGGGTATTTCTTGAGAACAGGTGCTTGCAACACAAGCCAACCAGACCATGACAAACAATGTCCAATTAGGTAAATGCATCCCAGGGTCCAGTTTTTGCCCTCATCAACTGGATCCATTAATGTTGATCTTGTTGTTAATAATAATGTTGTTGTTGGTTTTGGAGAGTATATTGTTGGACCCTTGTAGAGTGTGATCACTGTTGCACCAATTACACATAGGATTGTTCCAACTACTTTCGATATTCCATCTTTTCTATTTAGTCTCACTTGTTCGATCCTAAAATTATAGCGAAAATATTTAGTAATCAAAATAAATTAATCAAAAATAGTCAGAACTTATCTTATTTAACATTTATTAATTATTGTAAGGTAAGTTTTTATTAATTTATTAATTGCCTGAGTATAGCAGCCATGAGAAATGTAATGGCTGGAACAGAGTTCTGTATTGCTGAAGCGAAGGTAGGTGATGTGTTCTCCAACCCAAGCAAATAGAAACCTTGATTTGCTGTAATCCTGTTTCATTAATACGAAATCATGTTATCAAATTACTAGCATTATCTTAAATAATATAATTATTAATTATTAATTATATATACCCGACAAGTGCCAGAACAAAGAACTGGCCTAGGAAGTTCACTGTCATCGCTGGCCTCTCCTTCCTGAACAAAAGAAAAAACACATTCAAGAAAAAACAATTTAGCCACTCTATATATTTTTTATTAATGTGTATAAAAATATACAACAAATAAATGTCTCGAACGACAAATTTTAATTAATTAATAATAAACATTATTAAACGTAAAATGTTCTAATTAAATATTACTATTATATTTTTTTGCATTAGTGACGGATTTTTTGATAAATTTTATCCGTCTATAATTAGCGACAGATGTAAGTAAACAAATCCGTCAACAAAAGTTGTCGCTAATGCGAAAGATTCTAGTAGTGTATACGTATAGAAATAACATTAAAAATTTTGTTAAAGGAGTAATAATTAATAATAATACTAACTTTTCCAAGAAGTATGCAAAGGGAAGAAGGAGAAGCAAAGCAATGATGTTCCTATAAACTGGAAAAACAAGCTTGCTAACTCCCATGTTAAGGGCAGCCCTTGAAACAACATGGAAGCCAGCATATCCAAATTGAAGTGCCAACATTGCTCCATGCAGCTGAAACTTTTCTGGCACTGAGCACCACATTCTCTTAGAAGATCCTGAATCACCCATAATAATTCTATGTATTTTGTAACAACAATGAATATTATTGAACTATATATACCCTTCTTAATATAATTGATTGGAAGAAGACGGGTCTAATAGCTCTATATATATAGCCTCTAATTTTTTATTTTTTATTTTTTGGTTTAGCAAAAGAAATTAAGGGTAGGCAGTGGTGAAGAGAATGCGGAAGAAGTGGGAGATATAAATATAGTGAGGAGTGTGAAGAAGGGGAAAAGGTGTGTGTGTTGAAATTAGGGTATGGCCCACGCAAAAACCCTAAAAAAATTGTGGCAACTGTTGGAGTGTGTTGGTAGCTTTAGAAATGTTTTTTGGTTGTCTCCCACATTCTTTGCCAATCCAACCCTTTGGCTGACAAGACAACCCTAACCGCACTTGGGTTAAATATTTTTGCAAAATAGAAAAAGGAGTATAATTAAGGGTTATAGGACTATAGGATTATAGCTATAGGGGCTAAGACGTGTGTGCTTGAGGACAAAGAGATTAGTTCCATTTAACAATGCTCCAAAGAGATTAGCTAGCTATGGGGCTAAAATATTGGACTCTAGGGTGTGATTTGTAAAAATATGGCAAGTTTTGATTAAATTTTGTTGATACAGTGTTTTATTGAAAAAGTAAAATCGTGAGTGACAATTTTATTAAACAATATTTAAAAAAAAATCAAATTGTTAGTTATGATTTATATTTTGAATTGAAAAAAAAAATCATGAGTTAGGATTTCTATTTTTTAATTTAAAAAATTATGAGTCACAATTTTTTTAATACAAATTAGTATCTACGATTTATAGTACTTGACATACTCACATTACATTTGTAGAATATACTCATTTAAGTTTATATTAGTGTATTATGCAACTTCATTCCCCTTATGAAAATTAATTTAGCGGAGAGTTCGTTGTTTGTAGATTGAGTTGAAATATTGTTGATTTTTCTAACTAAATGGATGATGAGTTTAATATTATTTAATATAATTTTAATTTTGGATAAAGTATATTGTGTTATTTTTCATGTAATGCCTTCAAATACTAACATCCAATTATGAAGATATATATAATTAGATGGATAGATACATAACGAATTTTATCGTCATGTATTTGGTAGAACCTTGCCGTCATCTATAGATAACCCACACGAGTGGAGGTGGTTGCCTCTAAACCCCACCACACCTTATGGACGCTGTTAACCTACAATAGCTACTTGCTTCCATAACCCTTTTTCACAATAGTTTTTTTTTTTTTAAATCAAAATTACGATATATACCCTCAATAATATAATTAATAGTGATTGATATATTACAACTACATTAAAATAGTTACGAATTTTAGAATTGGTATATTGCGGCAGTTTGAAATTGTTGTAAAATAAAATGGTTCGAAATTCTGATATAACGACAGTTAGGTTAATGGTTGTTAAAAATCACCGTAAATCTTAATTTTCACACTTTAAAAAAAGATAGTGTTCGCTTAAACACTGATAATCTATTTTAATTTATGACGAATTAAAACTGCTACGAATTCTTAAAAAACCGCAGATAATTTCTATATACCTTGTAGCGGCGGTTATATATATATATATGTTTAACTAATGGTTTAAAGTTTAAAGTATTGATTAATACTGCTTTATTATAAGAGAATAGTTATTCATCAAATACGCTCAATTCTCATAAATGAGTGAACCCTTGATTACATGATTTTTTAATTATTTTCACATTCACTAGCTAGTTCATTATTCTTCTAGTGTATATAAATATATATGGCGATGATGATGATCTAGTAGTATAGTTTTGTGCTATATCCAGATCAATTATATTCTTTTTAGGGAATTTTATACAATTTCACAAATAATCCATACATATGCCACACAAAACTTATAATAATGATGATTGAGATACAATATATGATAAGAACTACATACTTTAATTTTTTTTTTCTTGTGACTAGAACTACATACTTTATAACGGTTTAATATTAACAAATAATAATTTTTAGGTATAGTAATATAAATTTCTTTTAACTACAATAACATTCTGAGCTCACTAAAAAAAGGTTGTAGTGGCAAAATATAGTAGTAGTAATATATATTATGATTGTTATTTCTTTTAATTATTTTTTTTGACAATTGTTATTTATCATTAGTATTATTTATTATAGTGACAAGTTATAAAATATTTGTCAATATCAAAAAGTCTTAATCGAATAATATCGTTATAATTGTCACTAAAGTTTTAGCGATAAAGTATAAGACGACTAATAATTAATTGATGGTTAATATATTAGTGATTATTTTTATTATTATTAAAAATAAAATAAATTACCACTAAAACTCTAAAAGTAATTTTTTTTTTTGTTTTTGTAGTGGTTGCTATAAAAGATGAAATTTAATATTTTAAAGTTTCTTTACTTGGAAAAAAATGGGGAAGAAACTGGCCGTACGGAATATATATATATATATTGAAAAAAGTAAAACTAGGAATCGAATGTGGTATTCCTCTTTACTATGAGAAAAGTAATTATATTTGTTGATGGATTCGTTATGCTCGCTTTACGCTACTTTCTTCTCTTATTTTATACATATGCCGGGTAATAAACAATTAACTGGAGAACAAAATTGCAATCACTTTTACTAGAAATATATTAAAGAAATTTAATGAATTTTTTTTTTTCCACTAAGGTTCCCATAGCACAATGTGAGGGTTGGTTTTCTGAAACGAATTTGTTCACTTTAACAGACATGCTGCCCCCTCTCAAATGCGACCACAATCATTCTAAAATTCAAAGAGACATCGATTGATATATCAGACACTTTCATATTTCAAAGTTAAAAATAAAATTAAAAAAAAAAGCTTAATTTTTCTATTCACTTGCACGTTTGAGAGAGAAAGAGAGAATCTTTTGAAGATGGAAGTGCATATCCATGAATTGTTGTATGTCATCCATGGTCTGCTCTTTAGGGATTTTGCTTCTGAAATAGACTCTGTCACTCTCACTCTTTTCTTTGGACCACTTCTCTTCCATTCTACTATTTCTTTGCACGACTCTTTGTGTTTCAGTGCCTTTCATTTCTTTAAATAAAAAAATATTTAAAAACAGTACGTATATCAATATATGTATCTCACACATTATTATTCTGCAGAAATTAATTTATTTATAGAAGTTAAAAACCGCAAATTAATTTTATTATGGAGGCAACGTTAGTGTAGGATGCGGATATGAAGAGGAGGGGAGTTTTACCGAACTGTGGTGTCAGGAACACAGTAATCGGACCCTGCGAGTTGTTGATGGGAATTCGGACCCTCCGATTTGCTATAAATTAAAAAAAAATTTCTCATAAGCACAAATCGGACCCAAAGACTAGTATAACCCAAAAAAAAAACCAACAAAAAAAAACGGACCCAAGGACTAGTATAACCCAAAAAAAATATATCACAAAAAAAATGGACCCTCCGATTTCTCCTAGGTGAATTTCGTATACTACATGCAAAACAGACCCTGCAATTTGCTTACAAAATTTTCAAAACAAAGAATTCGGAGGGTCCGATTTTTTCCTACCAAATCTGAGTCAAAAACTGTCCCACATTTCAGTGTAGCACCCCCTCATTCCATAACCTGGCACAACACCTGCTCCTCCTCCATAACCAAAAAAATTAGCCGTTAAAAACGTAATGTGCAATTATATTGTATCATGGTAAGTAATTCACAAATATGGAATTGCTAAAGTCAGTAATCTGTAAAACGCAGGTTACACTTTGACTGAGCTGATTTCAAAAAAGCTGCACGCACTGCAAAATGCAGTTTGCGTTTGGCATGAAAGGAGAACGAAGCTTCGAAACGTGTCCCTACCTCCTGCATGCCAACACCTCGAAACTCCAAAACGCAACATGCATTTGACAGGGTGCACAACAAAACGCAACCTGCATTTGGCAGCCTCCCCACCTGCATGTGTGACACGTGTAAAGGAGAGTGGTGGAGCCAGCCTTTAAAACTAAAACGCAGGCCATGAAAGTTTCAGTTTCTCTTTCATCTTACTTGCTGTGAGTGAGAGTTTTAAGAGTGAAAGGGTTGGTGTTAAGGGTGAAAGGGAGTAAATTTGTGAGGAGGAAGAATAAGTGAAAGTTTGGAGCTTCATTTTGTGAAGAAGGAAAAATAATTCGTAATTTTACTCTACCTAAAAAACACATTATTGAATATTTAAATCATCCTCATTGAGTAAGTAATTTTTTTTTATTTTATAATAAATAAATATATTTATTTTTATGTTCTTTATTTATATATTTTAATTAATAAATTGATTATTATTATTATTATTACATGTTTATAATAATGATGTCTATAATATCAATAATAGTTTTTTTATGATACTGCTAGTCATGAGATATTATTATTATTAATGTTATTATAATAATTATTACTGTTATTATAATAATTATTTTTTAAGATAATAATAGTAATAATACTGTTTATTTACCGTTTTATTATTATTATTATTATTATTATTATTATTATTATTATTATTATTATTATTATTATTATGAATGTTAGCTATTAAAGAATACTGTATAATTATTATTATTATTTTTTAATAATTTATTATTATTTTTTAAGATAATAATAATAATACTGTTTAATTATTATTGTTTTTTTTTAATAAATGATTAACTTATATTATTTAGAACTTAATAATTATCATTTTTCTTTTTGCAGGCTATTAGAAACTTGTTGTTTAGAAAACTCGATCTGCCAAATATCTTTAACGAGGTAGCAGCAACGGCATTGGTATTGACTGAGTTTCAACACGTTTTACGAGTAGGCGAAATGAGAGGTCATTCTGCACTACTGAGTGTCTTGGTGAAACGCTGAAGGCCGGAGACTCACACATTTCATCTTCCGGTCGGTGAAGTGACGGTGACGCTGGAAAATGTGAGTGATGTGGCGAAAATTGGCCGATTAAGAATTTACAGTGAAAAGAGCGTTGCGAGTACATTTTTTAACCGACTAAAATCCGCTTATCAATTTAGAAAAGAGTTGTCACAAAATTAAGAACAAAGTACTAGGAGTAGAAATCCCATGTCCTCTCCCAACGAGTTGACAAAAGAGTGCAGCTTATTGGTCAGAGGTTTTTCAAGAAATTTTTTAGTTTGAGAAACAGAAAAATAAATAACGGTGAATTTAAGCAACGAAAATTAACGAGAGAATAGATATAATTCAAATAAAAGCCTTGACCGGGAGGAGATTAATTGGAAGTTCTATCATTGTTGAATTTTTCCAAGTATAATAATAAAAGGTTGTTGTTCTACTTGGTCATCCCTTATATAATAAGGGAAAGTCAAGTAACCAACCAACTAACCCTATTCTCGAGTCCTAATCCTCTCTTAAGAAAGGATTAAAGTCAGAGACTAGAGAGTCAGCTAACAACTTCCAATTAAGATTGATACTTGAGTATTCCCAACTCAAGGTTCTCCTCTTAATCAACTCCCAATCAAGTCAGAAAACTACTCCATTAACATGAATATAACTTTCACAGAATTAACAAGGGAATAAAAGGAAGACATGATAAATTGAATAATAATTGAAAATTGATCAAAGATAAAAATAGTTCTTTGCATTAATAAATTCTAAAAATAATCTAATTGTAACTCTGAACAAGAATTAAGGATATGAAAGAGTAAGGGACAAAGGAAACAAACTAGAATAATGGAAATTTCAACGGAGGTGATGACTCTTCTCAATATCCAAAGTAATAGCAATAAAATTCTAATAATAACTATGAATGTGAAGAAAACCTAGATGAAGTAGTAGTATTCTCTCTTAGATTCCAAAACTAAAACTAAAAACTATGCGTAATGAGAATGTGTCTTGAGTCTCTACTGTTCTCTGGCTCTAGTCTGCATTTCTGGGCTAAAAATTGGGTCTAAAACTGGCCCGAAATCGCCCCCAGCATTTTTCTGCAACTGTTATACGTCGCGCATGTCACGCGTACGCGTAGGTCACGTGTGTGCGTCATTTGTCAAAACTCCTTGTCACGCGTACGCGTCAGTCACGCGTATGCATCCCTTGTATTTTGCGCTAGTCACGCGTACGTGTCAGGTGCGCGTGTACGTCGCTATGGAATGCTTCAGATCACGCGCACGCGTGCGCGTCGAGTCTCCCTGGTCAGCTTTATTGTTTCTTTGTGTTCCTCCCATTTTTGCAAGCTTCCTTTCCATTTTCCAAGCCATTTCTGCCCTATAAAACTTGAAAATACTGAACACACAGATCGCGGCATCGAATGGTATAGAGAGGGATTATAATCTAATAATTTAAAGGCTTAGGAAGCAGGTTTTCAATCATAGCACAAAATCAGGAAGGAAAATATAAAACATGCGATTTCTATGAATAAGTGTGAGATTAGTGGATAAAATCCACTCAATTAAGTACAAGATGTACCACGAAATAGTGGTGCATCAAATCTCCCCACACTTAAACATTAGCATGTCCTCATGCTAAGCTCAAGAGAACTAAAAGAATGAATAGGGACAATAGGACTCATGCAATGCAATGCAACCTATACATATGAATGTAACTATATGATGAAATGTCTATGCCTACTTGGTTAAGAAAATAAACAAGTCCTCCAAACAGAAATCAAATTCCACTAATCCAAATCACACAATAAGAGACGAGTAAACTTGTAAGTAGATAGCTCATGAAAGCTGGGAACATAGAGTCAAGCTCGAACCCTCACTAGGAGTGTATATGCATTTTAGTCACTCAGGTGTATAGGGTAATCCACTCTAGTCTCCTCCATTCATGCTTTCTAGAACCTTGTTCTTCATCTAACCAATCAACAAATATCTAATGCACACATACAAACATCATGAGATTTTTCTTAAGGTTGTAATGGGGCTTAGGTAAGCGTGAGGGCACATGTATGGCCAAGTGAGCTGAAAATTGAATCCTTGATTATCCTAAATTCTCACCTAACACACACACACACACACACACACACACACACACACACACACACACACACACACACACACACACACACACACACACACACACACACACACACACACACACACACACACACACACACACACACACACACACACACACACACACACACACACACACTCCCTATGCTTCTAAAATCATGTCTAAATACCCATAATCTCACTTTCTATGTTGCACCTACTCATGCATTTAAATGTTCTTTTATTTCACCTCATATGCATTGATCTTTTTATTAAACTTATCATTGGGGTGCTTCCATTCCCCTAAAATTAAACTGAGACATAAAATTTTTTTTGAGAGGGAACATTATAACATCAATACATTTAGTTTTCATAATTTCACATGAGTGCCATTCAGACTTTTAATATTTATTAATTAAGCAATACACATCCTTATTAACCCAAATTCCCATAGTTTCCCACACTTAATTGACACACAATCTCTATCTTAAGCTAACCAAAGATTCAATTGGGGTAATTACTTATTTTTCTGCTTAAGGCTAGTGATGTGGTAATATAAAGAACAAAGGGGATATATAGGCTCAAAGTGGCAAACAAGGGTAATTAGAATGGTAGGCCATTTAGAATAGTGAGCTAATAACAAATGATGGCCTCAATCATACATATGCATGCATACATTAAATAATGGACATATAGAATAGAACAAACCATAGATTGCAATCATAGAGGAGAGAAAACACACAAGAATAAAAATAATGGTTAAATAATATAACCATACAATTAGGCTCAAGATCTTACTGGGTTGTGTGTTCTAGCTCTAAACCATGTTCCAAATTACAATCTTCAAACAAGTTTGACATAGGATTTTAGTTTGAATTAGTGAAATTTTCCAAAATAGGGTCCTTGGAAAGGATCTTATTATTTTTCAACCATGTAGAACATATATGCAAACACTTATTACTATGCAGTCTATCCTATCTAACAGAAGAAAAAGAGAAAAATAACTTATTAGTGTTGAGAAAGAAAGATTATCTCCGAAAGTCAGGTACTGACCGACCTCCCCACACTTAAAGCTTGACACCGTCCTCGGTGTCATCAGTCAGGAACAAAGGGGGGTTAGTAGCAGCATCTCCACAGTCGGGGTTGTCATGGCTCCCGGTGCTGGTAGGTGAAGTGGAGTCCAGAGTGTTTGGGTCTTCTTCAGGTGGGTGGTGGTCTCCAACAATCAGCTTCTTGAGGTATGTGAATTGGCGCTTGTTACGGCGCTCCATGCGGTCCATCTGCCGGTCTTGCCGGTCCAACCTCTGAAGCATCTGAAGGAGCAGTTGATTTGTTGAAGGTGCTTGGGATATGGAAGGAGAAGGGATATCTCTGGCCGGGTCTTCAGTCCGGCTGGAGGTGACTGCTGCAGGTTTGATGTATTTCCCGTTTGGGACATACTGATCTTCCCAAGGAATCATAGCTTTAGTGTCCCCAGCTCTGTAGGAGACTCCGGCTGCTGAGACGAGATCTGAAACCAAAGCGGGAAAAGGTAGGTTGCCCGTAATTTGCACGTATCCCATGGCTTGCTGGATGTGTCTTGGTAAGTTGAGAGGCTGGTCTGTGAGGATGCACCAGATGAAAATAGCCATGTCTGCAGTGAAGGAGAATTCGTGAGTGCTCGAAAAGACGTAGTGGGACATGATTTGGGCCCACACTCAAGCCTCCAAGGTAAGTGCGGAAGCCAATATGCTCTTAGGCCGAGATCTGTGGTAACCGTAGATCCATTTGCTGCCAGGTAGTGCTATAATTCTGAGAACGTCTTCGCAGTCAAATTGGAATCTATGGCGCTTGAAAGAGGCTTCTTGATATGCGTCCAACCCTTCTAGAGCAGGGAAAAGATCTAAAGCTCGCTGAATGGCCCCTTCAGATATGGGGACCTGCTTCTGACGGACATAGACGCTTCTGACGGACATAGACAGACTGCAGGGTTGGTATGTGAAAATTGGAGTAGAATTCAACTACCCATGAGAGATTGACCTGTCGTAGCTGTCTCCGTAAGAAACCCCATTGTCTTCTAGCAATGCGGGGCTCCACCAAATCAACAATGTTGGTAGGGAGGATCAGAAGGTGCTCATTGTTGTAGTTTTTTGCAGCCAGAATGGGGAACATCTGCTCATAGTAACGGTTAGTGAACCGCGCAGCGTCCCTTGCTGGAAAGGCTTTTTCGGTTTCCTCAACCTTAATGATCCTCTTGACCCACTTTGTTGAAGGCTTGACTGATGTTGAGGGCGATTCTACTGCCAATGCTCTTTTTGTTCCTCTCATTGCCGGTGGTTTGGTAGTGGCTTTCTCTTTTTCCTTATTGGTGGCCATCCTGAAAGAGAAAAATAAAGGTTCAAGTGATAATCTTGCCAAGGTAAAGAAGGATGTCGTTAACACATGGTCGCGACTTCATGTAATTAGGACATCAATGGAAATATAGCAAAAAAGATGACGGCAATTAAATGCAAGATGTTTATTGGCATGAGCAGCATAGATCAAGCATTAATTGCAAAAAATGTATTATCACTCGTAACAAACTACCAATCACGTTAGTATTGACAATTATATTAAATTAATAAAATATTATAAGGTTTTTGTGAAAAACAGGCATTAGAGTAGAAGAATAGAATATAAGAATGCACCATGCCATACGGACTTTTTCACAAACATGTGGTATGCATGTTTAATATGATAGGAAAAGAACTAAATCTGAACATGCAAGGTACCCAAAAATAATCAATATTAATTTTCAAATAACTCCTGAATAATCCACAAGCAATTATAGAAGAGAATAATCACCCAATTAGATCTCTAACACCAAATAAAATAATACAAAAATAAATAATTAAGAAGAAGAAGAAGAGAGGGAAAATATAAAGAAAGAACCTTGAGAAGAAGGTGATAAAGAGAGAGATGATGGAGAATGTGAGATTGAGAAAATATGAGGGAAGAGAAAAAAAGAAGAAAAAAGTAAAGAAAGAGGAAGAAAAAGAATGGAGAATAAATAAGAAGAGAAAAGAAAGAAGAAGAAAAAAGAAAGAAATTAGGGTTTGGAAAGATAAGATATGAAAAGTGGCGATGCAGAGATCTGGTTGTGTTTCACGTACGACGCGTACGCGTGCGTCATGCGTACGCATGGGTCGCGCACATGGGGAGGCGACGCGTAGGCGTCGGTCACGCGTACGCGTGACCGTGTTTGTGCTACTCGTGCGAGGGCAGTATTGTGCACACACAATGCTTTGTTCGCCTTGGGGTATGTGCCAAAATGGCATATGACGCGTGCGCGTCAGGCATGCGCACATGTGGAAGTGCAGAATTTGAAGATGACGCACACGCGTCCCGCGTGATGCAGTTTTGTGCTTTGGGCATAGTGCCAGCATCAGTCCAGCATAACTTTCGGCCAATGCACCCTTTACGTCAACTTTTCAAGGTCATGCGTGCGCGTCGTCGACGTGTACGCGTGACATGTCAAAATCCCAAGTGGTACGTGTACGCGTGATGATGCTTGTGCGATTGGCATACTTTCTGCACTGCTCCCACGCAACTTTCTGCCACTTTTTTTTTATATATTATATGTAATTATGCAGATGTAAATGTAGACTATATGAAGAAATAATGAGAAGAGTCACTAAATAAAGCTAAAAAGAGAGAAGGGAACGATCATACCATGGTGGGTTGTCTCCCACCAAGCACTTTGCTTTAACGTCCTTAAGTTGGATGGTCCACAAGCTCAGTTGTCTGCTGTGGTTGGATCCTCCATGAGGAAGATCTCCAACTCCTTGTTTTTCTTCATCTTCTCACCATGATATTACTTCAAGCGATGTCCATTGACCTTGATGAATTTGGAGCTTGAAGGATGACTCAGGTGAAAGACTCCGTATGGCTCTGCCTTCTCTACTCTATGGGGACCATCCCATCTTGATCTCAGCTTGCCTCGCATGAGCCTCAGTCTGGAGTTGTAAAGGAGAACTAATTCCCCAGGTCTGAACTCTCTCCTTTTAATGTGCTTATCATGCACAGCCTTCATCTTCTCTTTGTATAGCCTGGAGTTGTCATATGCTTCTAAGCGAAGGTTCTCTAATTCTTGTAGTTGCAACTTCCTTTCAGCTCCGGCCTTCTCAAATCCCATGTTGATTTCTCTCACTGCCCAGAATTCCTTGTACTCTACCTCTACTGAAAGGTGACAGGCCTTCCCATAAACTAAGCGGAAGGGGCTCATCCCAATTGGTGTCTTGTACGTTGTCCGATATGCTCAAAGCGCATCTTGTAGCCTGGAGCTCTAGTCATTTCTATGAGGCTTGACTATCTTCTCCAGGATACGCTTTATCTCTCTGTTAGACACCTCTGCTTGTCTGTTAGTCTGCGGGTGGTAGGCAGTTGCTACCTTGTAAATAACGCCATGCTTCTTCAGTAGAGCGGTCAATCTCCTGTTACAAAAATGGGTGCCTTGATCACTCACGATCACTCGTGGTGATCCAAAGCGACAGATAATATGATTTCTAACAAACGAGACAACAATGTTAGCATCATTAGTACGGGTAGGAATTGCTTCCACCCATTTAGAAACATAATCTACAGCTAACAATATATATAAGAAACCGCTAGAGTTTGGAAATGGACACATGAAGTCAATGCCCCAAACATTAAAAATCTCACAGAACAGCATAATTTGTTGGGGCATCTCATCCCTCTTGGATATATTACCAAACCTCTGGCATGGGGAACAAGATTTACAGAAGGCAGTAGCATCTTTAAAAAGAGTGGGCCACCAAAATCCACAGTCTAAAATTTTTTTAGTTGTTCTCTGAGGGCCAAAATGTCTACCACTCTCAGAGGAGTGACAGGCCTCTAAAATGGATTGGAATTCTGATTGAGGCACATACCATCTAATTATCTGGTCAGCACCATACCTCCATAAATATGGATCATCCCATATATAATATTTGGACTTGCTTTTTAGCTTGTCCTTCTGATGCTTAGTAAAATTGAGAGGGAAGGTATGACTAACTAGATAATTAGCTATAGGCGCATACCAAGGAACTACTTCAGATACTGCATGCAAGCTATCAAATGGAAAAGCATCATTGATAGGAGTGGAGTCATCCTTAATGTGCTCAAGGCGACTCAAGTGGTCCGCCACTAAATTCTGAGAACCACTCCTATCCTTAATTTCTAAATCAAATTCTTGCAGCAGCAGTATCCAACGTATTAGCCTTGGTTTGGACTCTTTTTTAGCTAATAAATATTTTAGAGCTGCATGGTCTGAGTACACTACCACCTTAGTACCAAGTAAATAAGCTTGGAATTTATCCAGAGCAAAAACAATAGCCAAAAGCTCTTTTTCAGTGGTATTGAACTGGGCAGCGTCTAAGGTTTTTAAAGCATATGCAATTACAAAAGGATCCTTACCTTCGCGCTGAGCCAGCGCCGCTCCTACTGCATGGTTGGAGGCATCACACATAATCTTAAAAGGTTGGCTCCAGTTTGGTCCTCTCACAATTGGAGCTTGAGTCAAGGCGATCTTCAGCTTATCAAACGCTTCCATACAGTCCACACTCAGCTCAAATTCAACATCCTTCTGTAGCAGTCTAGATAGAGGTAAAGCTACCTTATTGAAGTCTTGGATAAATCTCCGATAAAAACCTGCATGGCCAAGGAATGAACTGACTTCCCTCACGGAGGAGGGGTAAGGTAAACTAGAAATGACATTTACCTTTGCTGGATCTACAGAAATACCAGTATTAGAAACAACGTGTCCTAGAACAATACCTTGTTTAACCATAAAATGACATTTTTCAAAATTCAATACAAGGTTTGAACTAACACACCTGTCTAGTACTCTAGCTAAACTATCCAAGCAAAGGCTACAAGAATCACCATACACACTAAAGTCATCCATGAAAACTTCCATACAGTCTTCAAGGAGATTTAAGAAAATACTCGTCATGCATCTTTGGAACATTGCCAGTGCATTACATAAGCCAAAATGCATCCTCTTATACGCATACGTTTCAAAGGGACATGTAAAAGTAGTTTTCTCCTGATCTTCAGGAGCTATATGAATCTGAAAAGAGCCAGTGTAACCATCTAGAAAACAGTAGTATGATTTACCTGACAGGCAATCAAGCATCTGATCGATAAAGGGCAGGGGGTAGTGATCCTTGCAGGTAGCTTGGTTGAGACGCCTGTAATCAATGCATACCCTCCAGACGTTCTGCACTCTAGTCGCAATGAGCTCTCCATGCTCATTCTTTACTGTTGTGACTCCAAATTTCTTTGGAATCACTTGTACTGGGCTGATCCATTCGCTGTCTGAGATTGGATAGATGATATCAGCTTCTAGCAATTTGGTGACTTCCTTCTTGACAACCTCCAAGATGGTGGGGTTCAGTTTTCTTTGGGGTTGATGGACAGGCCTTACTCCCTCTTCTAAAAATATTCGGTGCTCACAAACTTGAGGGTTGATGCCTACTATATCCGCCAAGCTCCACCCAATAGCCTTCTTGTGTCTTCTTAGCACACTAAGTAGTTGATCCTCTTGTTGGGAAGTGAGTTCCCTTACAATGATATCTGGGAGCTTCTGATTATCCTCAAGGTAAGCATACTTGAGGTGTGGTGGAAGGGGCATTAGCTCCAATTTCTGCTCCGAACTGGGCACTGGATCTTCTGGCGCCAGTGATGATGGCAGGATGTCCTCATTATGTTCAGATGGTTTCCCCACACTTGGACCTTGCTCCATGTGCCTCTCTTCCACATCTTCTTGGTGAACTGCAGCTATGGTCTCATCAATGATGTTGCATTGGAAGATGGAATGGTCTTCCGGAGGATGCTTTGCTCGGCCGTCTATCTCAAAAGAATATGTTCCTGAGAATGCATCCAACTTGAACCTTGAAGTCTTCAGGAATGGTCTTCCGAGCAAGATGGATGACGGTCTTCCTGAGTCATTTTGGGGAATCTCCAAGATATAGAATTCAATGGGAAATGTGAGCCCCTTAATGCTCACCAGCACGTCCTCAGCAATTCCAACCACTGTAATAATACTTTTATCTGCTAACACAAAACGAGCTGCCGACCTTTTTAAGGGAGGGAGCCTCAAAGCTTCATATATAGACAAAGGCATAATACTCACGCACGCTCCTAAATCACACATGCAATCAGAAAATATTACACCCCAATGGTACAATTAACCATGCATGGACCTGGGTCACTACATTTCTCAAGTATATCCCCCATTAAAGCAGATATAAAACTACCTAAAGGAATAATTTCTAATTCATTAATTTTATCCTTATGCATGCATAAATCTTTCAGAAACTTTGCATGTTTAGGTACTTGCTGAATAACATCAAAAAGGGGAACAGTTATCTCAACCTTCTTGAAGATTTCTACCATTTTGGGATCGAGTTTCATCTACTTTCTAGACTTCCTTGTAAGGTGTGAAAAGGGGATAAGGATGGCGTCTCTGGGAGCTTTAGCTTCTTCTGGTGCGCCATTCTCTGGTTGAGTTACTTTTTCCTCAACTATGTCTTGTACTTCCTCCTCTTCTTCAGCATCCTCAGCCTCAACAATATCTTCCACTTGAATATTTTCCTTGAAGCTTAGCTCCTCATGACTCCTCTCTGGCAGTGTTGTTCCGGACCTCAAAGTAATGGCGTTAATGCCACCTTTGGGGTTGGGTAAGGGTTGAGAAGGAATTGCACTGGAGCTTGAAGGTTGATTGTTAGAGGGAATTAGCAAATCCATTCGGGAGATGAGAGCTTGTATTGTGGAAGTAAGACCATTTATGGAGGAGTTAAATTGTATTCTGAATGTCTTGGTGTCCTTGTATCACAGTGCGAAGCATCTCATCATTAGAAGAAGAAGGGGGTAAGTGATTTGAGGGGCCTGCTGCTGGTTGTTTTGAGGTGCTTGGGACTGCCTTTGGTGAGGTGCTCTGTAAGGCTGGTTTTGGTTCAGCTGCCTGTTGTTGTTGTTGTTCCACCTTTGATTTCCATTGTTGTCTCTGCCTCCTCTGTTGTAGTTGTCCCTCCATCCCTGGTTGGAATTATCTCTCCAACCCTGGTTGGAGTTGTCTTGCCAACCGTGATTATAGTTTCCACCTTGGTTGTAGTTGCCGCCTTGTTGATGGTATCCCTGATTCGGGCAGTCATAGAAATTGTGAGTCGCTGCCAAGGTGTTGTCCTCATGTTGGAGTTGTGGACACTCATCAGTGTAATGATTATAATTAGCACATATTCTGCATACTCTCTGAGAAACCAGTTGTTGACTATGTTGTGGTGAGGGGGTTGAGATTGTTGCTGGTTCAGATATATCTGCTTCAATAGGTTGGTCATCTCACATAGACTCTGTGTGAGAGTAATAGTCTCACTGCTAGAGAAAACCTCTGCCACAGCCTTGGGATGGTTGTTCCTGTGCCTATGATTCTGAGTGGACTCAGCTAGGTCGCTAATCAGTTGCCACGCTTCCTCTGCGGTCTTGTACTTTTTCAAAGAACCATTACTCGCACCATCCAATGTAGTCTTGTCCTGAGGCTTCATGCCTTGTGTGAAGTAGCTTATCAACACCAACTTGTCAATCATGTGGTGGGGGTATGCGTCTAGGAGATTATTGAAGCACTCCCAATACTCATAAAGAGTCTCTGATTCGCCTTAAATAATGTAGGAAATTTCTTTCCTCAGTCTATCAGCAGTCTCAGTTGGAAAGTATTTTTCTAAGAATTCTCTCCTGAGCGTGTCCCAGTTAGTAACAACTACTTCAGGTTGAGTGTAGTACCACTCCCTCGCCTTTCCCTCAAGAGAAAACGGAAAGGCGGTTAGCAAAATAATAGTCTCATCTACACCATGACGCCTAACAGTAGAACAGGCTATCTGAAAATTCCTGAGGTGCTTTATAGGCTCCTGAGCCGGTAAGCCATGGAACTTAGGTATCAAGTTGATTAGTGCAGTCTTCAGTTTAAAATCTGCAGCCAGATTTGGGTGACGCACTTGATACGATTGCAGTGTAAAGTCTGGAGCTTCTGCTTCCTAGAGAGTAATTCTTCTGGGCTCCGCCATATTATCTACACGTGAATCAACCGAATCAGTAGTAGAGGAGCTGGTTTCCTCCTCAAATGGCGCTTCAGATTCACTCTCAGATAAGACTGGTGAATAGGCAATAACCACTTCACCACCCTCAGAGGCTAATCGACGCCGAGCCCGCCTAATACGTGAAAGAGTTCTTTCGATTTCAGGATCAAATGCAACTAAGCTTGGATCAGGTAGTGAACGCATCATTCAATGAAAGAAACATACAGCTCATAGTAATGAAATAAAATAAAATAAAATTCAAATAAATAAATTCCAACCAATAAATTAGCACACTGTTGCAACTCCCCGGCAACGGCGCCAAAAATTGACGTGGCAGAAATTAGCCGATTAAGAATTTACAATAAAAAGAGCATTGCGAGTATAGTTCTTAATCGACTAAAATCCGCTTATCAATTTAAAAAAGAGTTGTCACAAAATTAAGAACAAAGTACTGGGAGTAGAAATCCCAGGTCGTCTCCCAACGAGTTGACAAAAGAGTGCAGCCTATTGGTCAGAGGTTTTCCAAGAAACTTTTGAGTTTGAGAAACAGAAAAATAAATAACGGTGAATTTAAGCAACAGAAATTAACGAGAGAATTGATATAATTCAAATAAAAGCCTTGACCGGGAGGAGATTAATTGGAAGTTCTATCCTTGTTGAATTTTCCCAAGTGTAATAATAAAAGGTTGTTGTTCTACTTGGTCATCCCTTATATAATAAGGGAAAGTCAAGTAACCAACCAACTAACCCTATTCTTGAGTCCTAATCCTCTCTTAACAAAGGATTAGAGTCAGAGACTAGAGAGTCAGCCAACAACTTCCAATTAAGATTGACACTTAAGTATTTCCAACTCAAGGTTCTCCTCTTAATCAACTCCCAATCAAGTCAGGAAACTACTCCATTAACATGAATATAACTTTCACATAATTAACAAGGGAATAAAAGGAAGACATGATAAATTGAATAATAATTGAAAATTGATCAAAGGTAAAAATAGTTCTTTGCATTAATAAATTCTAAAAATAATCCAATTGTAACTCTGAACAAGAATTAAGGATATGGAAGAGTAAGAGACAAAGGAAACAAACTAGAATAATGGAAACTTCAACGGAGGTGATGACTCTTCTAAATATCCAAAGCAATAGCAATAAAATTCTAATAATAACTATGAATGTGAAGAAAACCTAGATGAAGTAGTAGTATTCTCTCTCAGATTCCAAAACTAAAACTAAAAACTATGCGTAATGAGAATGTGTCTTGAGTATTTGCTGTTCCCTGGCTCTAATCTGTGTTTCTGGGCCGAAAACTGGGTCTAAAACTGGCCCGAAATTGCCCCCATCATTTTTCTACAACTGTTGTACGTCACGCGTACGCGTAGGTCATGCGTGCACGTCATTTGTCAAAACTCCTTGTCACGCGTACGCATCCCTTGTATTCTGCGCTAGTCACGCGTACGCGTCAGGTGCGCGTGCGCGTCGCTATGGAATGCTTCAGATCACGCGCACGCATGGGCCATGAGTGCGCATCGAGTCTCGCTAGTCAGCTTCATTGTTTCTTTGTATTCCTCCCATTTTTGCAAGCTTCCTTTCCATTTTTCAAGCCATTCCTGCCCTATAAAACCTGAAAACAATGAACACACAGATCACGGCATCGAATGGTATAGAGAGGGATTATAATCTAATAATTTAAAGGCTTAGAAAGCAGGTTTTCAATCATAGCACAAAATTAGGAAGGAAAATGTAAAACATACGATTTCTATGAATAAGTGTGAGATTAGTGGATAAAATCCACTCAATTAAGCACAAGATGTACCACGAAATAGTGGTGCATCAGTGAGCTATATTCTTGGTCTCCCGATTAATGGGGAGGCCGTTATGGGTAGATCAAACAGCAGTCACCAGTTTTTGGTGGAGAACTGCATTGTGTATTTTGGTTGGGAGTCCGGTCCACAAGATCACGTGTTGGGGAAGGTTAATCTTGCATGGGTCCGGCGGTGCAGAGACACTGAGCCTTGTGACACTCAAGAGTCTGTTGAGCGGTATGTCCGGATGCACATTTTCTGCGTGCTCGAAACAGTTGTGTTTCCGGATAAGTCGACCACTTCATTGAAATCAAAGTTTCTACCGCTACTTCAGGATTTCCACCGGATTTCAGGATACGGTTGGGGGGCAGCTAGTCTGGCACACCTATACAGATCTTTGTGTCGTGCTTCACGATACCACTGTAAAGAGATGGACCACCCACTGATACTCCTTTTTGTTTGGGCGTGGGAGCGTATGCCGGTCCTGGCACCTATACCCCGCGATCAACTCGGCGATGTTGGTATTCTACTTGTCGTCATATGTCCCCAACGATGACTACCATCGAATGCCAACACCCATCTCTCAACACTGATGTTATCGCACCATTGAGTATATGCCTCACCCTACTCTTTAAGTCTTTGGTAGTTTTTGTTGTACTCCTGTTCCGTCCTAGAATAGCTTGTTGAACAAACCATTTAATCATAAGCAGATGCCAAAAATTTACTATGAATAGAACCATAACAACGAGTTGAAATACATGTGTTCACCACGAGTTTATGCAAATATGGAGCCTTGAACTTTCTTAAGAAGTTGGACCCGATGTGCCTGATGCAGTACAAGTGCCATGCCCTTGGTGGTGACCATGCACCATTACTACGAGCTATTGTAGCGTCGATGGAGGTATGCCGGTCAGAAATAATACCCACACCATCAATGATAACAACATATCTCCGCAAATTAGTTAGGAAAAACTCCCATGCGTCTGCTGTCTCGCCCTCGACTATCGCAAATGCAATAGGCACAATGTTTTGATTTTCATCTTATGCAACCGCTACCAGAAGTGCACCTTTATATTTTTCATACAGGTGTGTGCCATCAACCTGCATCAGTGGCTTGCAATGTCTGAATGCTACAATACACGGATAGAAGCTCCAAAAAATGCGGTGCAGGACTCTTACACCTTAAACCTCCCACTCTCACAGTAAACGGGGAGCATTTTAATTTAAACACAAGACCTTGGCATCTTCACCGTCATTGCTTTCAACCATACTGGCAAAGTCTGGTAAGAAACTTTTCAATCACCGAAAATCTTTGTGACAGCTTTCTGCTTTGCCAACTAAGCCTTGCGGTAACTCATAGTGTAGTTGAACCTGGATTGAACTTCTGCAATAACAGACTTTACCTTTATCGAGGGGTCTGCTTCGACCAACGGCTTAATGGCATCTGTAATTGTTTCCGAGTCCAACTTGGCATGATCTTGTGAAATCGTGCCTACGATACATGTGTGCTTGCCATTGTATCTCCTGATCTTCCAACAAGCTTTTTTTCGACTCAAGGTAGCTCGAATAAGCTAGTCGCACCCTGCACTATACCCCTTGCATTTCGCATAGAATGTCTGCGGCTCAAACTCTTACACAGTGTAATCAACTCCTCTAGAGATAGTGTAGCTTTTGATTGCAGATATCACCGACTCTCTCGAACCAAATTCTATTCCGACACTAAACTCGCCATCTTCCACTGCAGCGTTGCCTTCACCTACGACATGCGCACCACCATCAGTCAGACAAGGCAAATAAAATAAGCACTATAGGAAACTTGAGTTAATAATCATAACATACCCGTATTCGTATACTCAGGAAATTTTGGTGCATGCATGGCTTCGAGATCTAGAGTCCGCATAAAAGACGAAACACCAAACGGGTGCTAGCTTACAATCGCATTCGCTTCATTTTACACCGCCGGATTGCCTGCCAAGTCTCCATCATCGTTTTTGTCATCGACTTCATAGTTAGGTTCGAACTCCTCTTCACTGTCATTATTATCTTCTTCCCAATCTATATCCCTGAGCTCATCAATATTGACCTCCTCTCCGACCGCGCCCAACCCTGACTGCTGTTCAAACTCAACGTTCAGCTCTATCATCGGCATGTGAAATCGGATTTGTTGATAAATACACAACATTTGCTACATATTGGCATCGTCAGTGAACAGTGATGGGTATTATTTGAAACTGTATTAGCCCACCAAATACTTGCACAAGACTTCTGTATAAAAGGTTGCTCACCCTTTTCAAAATGTGGCTTTGAATGTTATTACAAAGCCCATTTTGCAACTCAACAAAACTCACGGTATATAGAATAGCAAATGACAACGGACATTCACAAACAAAAGTCACTCCTTCATGTGTGTTTGATATAACCTCACCGTTATAATATACTCGCAAATTTGCAATATTTTCCATAACTTCAACCTCACCTAATCCGACTTTTTTGACACACCTAGCTGCCAAAAAACCTAAGAACTACAACATATGCACAAGAAAGAAGAATAGGATGAGTAGAAGTGGAGTGAGGCCATTTGGGCGAGTCTTGCTTCGTATTTATAGATAGGCCTCTTGATTAAAATATTTTTTTTCACAAAATGCAACCTGCATTTTTTGTTTTCCAAAAAAAAAATCTGACACCACAAAAAACGTAGCCTGCATTTTGCATTTTCCAAAAAATGGTTGACATACAACACAAAACGCAAACTACATTTTATTATTTCGAAAAGTAAAAATTACTGCCCATCACAAAACGTAGGCTGCGTTTGGACTAAAGTAAAATAAAAAAAAAATTGAAAACCATGCAAAAAAACAAAATGCAGGCTGCGTTTGTTTTGTTTCCTGAACAAAAAAAAAAAAAGAAAAATGTGCCAAAATTTAAATGTAGCTTACATTTTAAACATGACACCATAGTAAAAAAAAATTTGTCCATATGTTCTATTTCATTGAACAACACCAATATTTGTTCCATAACAAAAAAAAATGAACCATTATTTTATTTTTAAAAAAGATATATTATTGTAACAAAAATGTTATGCACAATTAAAAATCAATCATTAAATATTTGTGTATCTTTATTATATATTAATTCTTTTAATTAAATAATCACCTACTAGAATAATCAAATATGCTATAATAAAATAATTAAACTTGTAATAAAAAATGTTACGATAGCAAATACGTATTTTTTATGTATAACTTCGTTGTATTTTATAATATAATATTAAAATTGGATATTATTACTCTTATTTTGATAATGACACTCTTTTTTTATACAATTTTATGCATACATACAACGGGAAAAAATTATATTTAGAGTGATATTATAAAAAATAGGAGTAGAATTGTTATTTTTCTATAATATTTATTATATTTTTAATAATATTAATTAATTTAAGTTGATTAAGTAATTAGTTTAATTATCTATTTAAATAAATATCAAAAATTTAAATAATCAAATTTTATCTTATACATACAAAATTTTTTATAGATCAGGAGGAGGTTAAATCCGCGACAAACACGGTTAAAACAACCTCTACAAATAGGTTTCATAATTTAAAATTTGTAGCAAACTAAAAATTATTTCAAGGTTATATGTTAGTTGATTATTAGAGAGATGTTTAATTTAATTTGCATGAAAACGCTACTAAACATCAATGATTAAAGTGTTAATAAAGAAGACACCATGATGTTGATTAGCAAAAGGAAAATCAAATCAATAATCACTTCTTGAATTCGTACGATGTGGTTGCTCTGATATTCCTCCTCAACATGATGTTGAAATTAATAAATAAACTTTTGCAATTATTTTTATCACATGAATCAACCTTATATATTTATCTTTCACCAATTACTGAAAAATAAGACATGAGATCCAAAGAATTAGGGGCGGAGATATAGCAATTCTTAGGAGGGGTCTATATAAAAATATAATTCTAGAAAAAGAAAAAATTAAAATTAAATTAAAGGAGATTAATATAAAAATTAACAACTTTTATACATTAAAATTTTTTATTTAGGGGATCATTCCCCCCCCCCCCCCCCTTCTCAACATCTCAACATTAACCTCCCCCTGCAAAGAATATTTTAATAATTAATTATTAGATATAGTATAATTAAGTTTTGTTTTTGGAAAAAACTAAAAAGAAATTGCACTCTCTTTTCTATAAAAAGAACTATAAAAATGGTTATTCACAACAATTTTTTTCTATTAAATAGAAAAGATGTATAGCTACATATAACAAAAATTGGAACATATAACAAACTGATAAGTTGGAAGGCTGTGTTTTTATGAAAGATTATTATGTCTATATTTTTTAATAGCATTGCTATTGATTATTATGATGAATGAGAGTTTTAGAACAAGTTGAATTGTTTCTGTGTGATTTCAAGACTACAGAATAATTATTAGATTAAATTCGTACATTATACCTATTAAATACGGTCTTTTTCGGATTCTGTATTAACGCGAGATGCAGTATCAGGCTGCCTTTTTAACTGATGAATGATGACACACTCTTTCTTTATTTTCGGCCATATATTGATGGGTTGTGTTTAGTTTTCTTCATGAATAATATGAATGGTGTCAATGGTTGTGCCACAGAATGAATCTTAGTTGAGTGTTAATTAAGTAACATTGTGAAGTAGTTAGCATGCATATTATGCTTTAATTTGTACACTTGGAATTTCTATAATAATATTATAATAAGATGTTATTATAAGATTATACATAATATATTTGATTTGGACACTGCATCTATATATCTACATGTAAAGTTGATCCTCTTGGACTTGTCTTGTTAGGTATAACTTTATTAAAAAAATTTAAATTTTTTTAGATGTGATCATTTTTTCACATTTAAGTTACTAAATTTTTAATTTATTTTGCAACTAAAATTAAATAGTGTATAAATATATATTGTTTCTAGAGGCTAGCTATATCCATGAACTAGGTGGCGATACCTCAAAACGTTTGGAGAGTAGAAGTGTGTACAATTATAGAAAACCTAATTAGTTAGTTATTTGTTAAGGTTTTGTATCAATCATCATGTTGAAGAAATTATTTTAAGTGATCCAAGAAAATAAAAGATGTTGTATTCTAAATTTTAATTTATTCACACACTACAATAATTCTGATAAATAGTGGTGATTGATTATTCAGATAGTAAAATTTTTTTTGCTGTCACAAAATGTATAATAGCAGTTGGTAGACTGCTTGAAGATAAGGTGCGACTAAATTTTTAGCGGCAATTTTCTGTAACCGCTAGAATAATTACTATTAAATGATATTTTGCGACAATTAACGGCCGCTACTATTTTTAAAAATTAATTGATGTCTATATCAAATTGTCGCTATATTAATAATATATATTGTTATCTGCTGTAAAAATATTACCATTATCTGTCAAATTTGTTGTAATGCCAGCACATTAAAGCAATATTTGGTTGTTGTCTCAAAAAAATAGAGACATAGACATAAAGACACAAATATACATGAACACAAAGATACACAAATTTTATAACATGTTTGGTGATAATACATAAGACACATGTATTTAATTCAAAAGTCCATTTTATCCCCAAACTAAAACAACTCAAGTGTTAAAGATAAAGGACAGTGATTGAAATTTTAAAGAATAATTAGGGATAAAATTAAAAAAATTTGTGTCTTGTAGATTGTGTTTTAGTATCACAATTTAAAAGAAATATACTAAATATATGTCTTTTATGTGTATTTATGTATCACCGTGTCTTTAAAATTTTATATCTCAACAAACAAACAATATACACGTATCATTGTGTCTATGTCTCTAATAGACATAAACATTAACTAAACGGAGCCTAAATACCGGTTAGAATATTCTTTTCTTTTTGAGCCAATTTGAATGAGAGTTTATTAAAGCTACATTTCCAACATTAGTTTGTTGATAGGGTTCGTAGGGTAGTTTGGTCATTTTCGCCAAGTCTAAACCCTAAACTTCTAAGTACCTAAAATCTTTCGCTGATTTGGGATTGGATAGCATAAGACTATCTATTAGCCTACTAACAATGAAGCCCCAATCAAAAAGTATAGGGTAAGTGAAGTGCACTTGATAATTATTGAGAGAGAGAGAACAGAAAAGAACCTTGTTCTATTTTTATTTGATCTATCTCATGCACAAATTTATATATATATATATATATATATATATATATATATATATATATATATATATATATATATATGATTTGATGATGCGTCTAACTCCACTATTGATTAATTTTGGAATTTATCATTGATATTTAGATAAAGATAATATTAGAAGAATTTTGACTAATTTGATGAGAAAAAATTATATAACGACTCAAAAGTTATTACTACCTTTTTTTAGCATGAGTTCCTTTTTTTTTTCCTTTTAATTTCTCTCTCTAGAATTATTAAATCTAATATCACTACAGAAAGATGATTTTTCCCACGTAATGTCGGATTTTTTAGTTCTACTCCCTATACTTTTTTTTCCTAGTTTTTATCATATAATTATTTATAAAGTTAGTGCTTTAAGCCCTTGGCATGCATTATTTTTCTCAATTAAGTGATGAGGAATTAAATAGAAATTCATGTTATCATCCTATTCTATACATGTCTATCTTATATGTATGGCTTTAACACTATACTATATATTTACCTAGTAATTATTTTAAGCTAGTACCAATATGAGAATCATACACATAGGAAGGATCAAATCCAACATATTAATTTTTTTTAAGAGATCTAAACTATGAACATAATGTATTAAAGAGAAAATAATAAAATTCTATTTTTTGTTTTTATCTCTAATTTATTTTTTGTTATAAAATTTTTAAAAAAATATTAAAAATAAAAATACAAATACAAATACAAATTAAACCAAACGCACCCTTAACTTTTGTAAATTATAGGAAGTACAATCTTTAAAAATTTTATAAGATAAAAAATAAAATTAAAAAAATTGCAGCTGTGGTTAAAATAAAAAAATTTAAATTTTATAGAAATTAGAAAACCTATTTCCTAATTTACAACAAGAGAAAGTAATGGTAAAAAAGGATATATATATATATATATATATATATATAATATGTAATATGTACAAATTTCACATAAAATAATAAAGAAAAATTATAAGAAGTCAACTATAATATAAGTTAATTTAATTCAATTTCTTATATTTTTAATTTTGAGATTTGAAAAATTAAAATAGTGAAAAATTATTTTTTTTATAACAGACTTATTTTTTAATTAGTTGACTCTAATTAACTACACTTCTAATTGATTTTCTAGTAGAATCGAATCATAAATTATCTCTTAATGATCTTATAACCAAACAAAATGAGCATTTGGTTTGTTTGAAAGAACCTTAGGTGTGTCTGATTTACATTTTTATTTTTAATTTTTTTTTTGTTTTTAGAATTTTATAAAAAAATATATAATGAAAATAATAAAGTTTTATTTTTACTTCTTATTTTTATTTTTTTTTACAAAATTCTAAAAATTAAAAATACTAAAAATAAAAACAAACACATCCCTTTCAATTTCATTATTGTGTATGTTGGGTCTTGGCACCATTTTTCTATCGCTAGCAGCAAAATAAAACCCACCATATATTCTTCTTTGTTGCTTTTATTTTTGGAAGTTTGGACAAAAAACCCACACCACGCCATTACAATGAAAAAACAACCACAAAATGTCATACATATACGTACATAATATCTACATTTCTTTTGGTGATGATTATTTCATTTTGACATGACTTTATTAAGATGAAAATAAGATAAACTTTAAGAACTTTGCTTAACATTTAGTTGTCAATAATAATAATACCATATTAGTCTTATCGCTTTCTCTTGATGATAAGTGTGCTACGCCCTATTCCTTAATAATTAACTCCATGTTGTTTAGTTATGAGTGTCTATATTATGTTTTTAGATTTTTATGTGTGTTGTTTTTAAGCATTAATTTTTAGTTATAGAAAATGTCAAATTTTAAATCAGATTGTTAAAAAAAAACTCAGGACATTTAAGGGAATGAGTATTTATTGAACCCACTATCTTTGTTTCTTTTTTTTAGTTTTTATTTTGAGATATAATCTAAATATCTAACTCAACTATGTGTTGGTTTTGTCATCAATATTGTTTACTCTATATATGATTTTTTTTTTCTTAGTTTAATTTATAAATCAAAAGCATTAATAATTTTGTCTTCATACCTTCTATTTATTCTTTTTTGCTGTCTTTGTGGACCTTTTTGACCATACAATATTTGAATATGATTATGGCTGTAGGAATTGAAGTGATGGTCATGGATATCAAAATATTGACAAAAACATCTTTTTTCGGAGTCTCTCATCACTTCCTCTGTCTGTGTTTTTTGCTTTACCTTTTAATAATTTGAATCCCAGAATATAATGTTTTGTATTATTATTATTGTTCCAGAGCAGCTCACCCTAAATCATTACCTATTTTGAAAATTTGATTTACTTTCGTATATTGGATTATTCAGAATTTGTCCATTGAATGAGAGTTGGAAACGGTGATTAATTAGATAGATCTTAGATGTGAGTTTAAGAGCATGCATTTTTTAATTATTCCAAGAGTTGTGTTATAAGTGCAGACCATGCATTTTTTTAAAATATTATATTTATATATATTATCCCATGCTAAATTAAATTGCTAATAAGCTTTTTCTTATTCGAAGAAGAACAATAATGTTATATGATCACCAAAATTTATTAGTTTTAGTCAACACTTAATAAATATTCTAAATTTTAAGTGCTAAAAATCTAAATTCTAAATATATAAAAATAATATGTCAATTAAGTATTGATTAATATTAATAAAAAGTATTAAACTCCTAGTATATTTTTCTAAAAATTATATTATTTTATGGTCAATGGATCGGAGTAATATAAAGACATTTTGAATGAAAAATTAGTTGAATTTAAATATGAATTATATTAAAATTTATTATATAAATTCAATTAAAAAGTTAATTTTCAGCCAATATTAACTAATTTTTTAAATTTTAAACTTTAAATAATAAACTTTTAAAATTTAAATCTAAATCCTAAATTCTTTAAAAAATAAAAATTGAAAATGTTATTATAAAAAATAACTAATATTAATTAACTAAAAGTCAATTCTCTCTCACAAGTCTAACTAAATAACAAAATATAAATATAAAATCTAAACCATAAACCTAATATACTTAAAGCCTATCTCTAACATAAACGTATGTATTCTCTCTCTCTCTCTCTCCTTATCTCTAATAATTCATTTATTAGGATTACTATTTCTGCAATCCACCATGTTCATTGGAGTAAAGTATTTTGTGGAAGAAGTCTCCAAATTAGAATTATAAGGTCTACAATTAATTAACTTGAAGTTGATCATTTTGCTAAAAAAAAAGTTGAGAAAAAAATCCGTCGCTAAATCGAAGGTTATTTTAATAATTTTTTTTGTAGTGAGAAGATGGTGTTGAGAATAATCTTTTTGTCCATGGAAGAAAAAGTTGGTGTGAAAATCTTCCAAAGTTGACAAAGAAGATTCCTAGTTGTTCATGATTATAAGTGTTGGACGCATGGCGGTGTCTGACCATTCATGTTGGAAATTTCACAATAATAATGTGTCCACATACATTATTCAAAATTCCACTTGATGGACTATTTCTAAACATCATTTATTAATATTTTAAAAGTTTAATTGTGTGTATAGTTTTATTAAATTTATAATTAAATTTTTTTATTTTTAATTTTATAATTAAGTAAATAAATTATTTGACTTGACAATCAATACTTTTTATTATCAATATTTTTTACTTTTTAGCATATGTATTTTACTATATATACAAAGCTACTTTGGTCATACTTTCCTAATAAACTTTCACATATTAATTTCTAATCATGAATATTAAATTTAATACATTGTTCTATAATTAAATTATGGTATTACAATGTTCGTTATATTCATTTTTGTTCTACTGAGCAGGCACAACTAAAATAATAAAGATCATGTCATGTTGCTCATTGCAAATAATAATTGAAATAAATTATAGTTCCTAATAAAGGGTGGATATGATTTAAATTGATGACGACTTATCCACCGTTCCATTCATATAAACGTATTGTGTTTGTGAACATGATGAGTGCCCCCAAAATTATCAATAGCATTATAACATTTTTGTCCCATAATTGCACACGTAATGATGGTATATCAACTCATTTGCGAAAATAAAAATATATTTGTGTCATTTTTTCTGTACATTCTTTTGTATATTTTTTTATGATATGAAAGACAAATATTGTATCTTCTCTTATTTCTTATTAATCGCTTTTAATATAAAAATGAAAAATATGCAAAAAAGTTATACATAAAAATAGTACATACAACATTTTTTCCTGAATAATATGAAAATTGAAACACACTTAGTATCTTTGTCGAACATCTTTCATAGTAAAAAATGTATTTTATTCTTTTTCTCATTCCGTAGGCTTTTTTGGATGTAATGGATTGGGCCTTCCAAAAAGGTCTCACAAACACATTATTGTCAGGCCACAAGGTATACAAAAATTTATTTTGGGCCATATTTTTACAGTTAAAGCATTGGGTGATATAGTTCATGAAAGCTTGTTTACACATAGTCTATAAAACAAAATTAGTAAGACCCAAAAGGCCGAAACTATCTCTGGTCAGTATAATTTAAATTCTTGACCAAAAATATATATAATTTTAAAAGTAGTTTGGGTTTAGTTGTGGAATATAATTCATAAGTTAAAATATAATTTTGAAAGATAACAAACAAACAAACAAACACTCAGACGAAAATAAGTCACATTATTGACCATACCCTTAAATTGTGGACCGAAAAATTTTAATATTTTGGGCCCTCAGAGCATTAGAAAGACGGAGAGCGAGACAATAGAAGAACAGTTTGAATCTGGCCCAATCTACATCTAAAAAATGAAAATCAAGTCCCAAAAAAACAAAAAAGAAGAATGTGGCTTTTAAACTAAGAGAAATTCTTGACCAAAAAAAAAAAAAAAAAAACTAAGAGAAATTCTCATGACCAAAAAAAAAAAAAACTAAGAGAAATTCTTAGAGCTAGCAATTTTTAGGGATTTTGGTCATTGTTTGATTAATATAAATATTAAATTATCTTCAATAAATATATTTTATTAATTTATATGTACAAATTTTAAAAAATATAAATTATATTAATTTATATATATAAATTTTAATAAATATAAATATAAATTATATTTTTTTGTGCAAATTTTTATATATATATAAATAAATTATTACTGATTAAATATTGGTTCAAAACGATGATATTTGCATAGAATTTAATAGCATTATTATTTATATGTCCTCGTGGACTGCCATGCCTTTTTATTTTTATTTTTTTATTTACAATTTTAAACCCGATAAATTTCATTATTCAGACTTTCAGAGGCATGGGGCATGCCAAGCCTTGTTTAATATACAAATTTTCCATCTCTTTCCCTCCTTTTCTTCTATCTTACCATGGTTCTTGGAGAAAGACATACTATTTAGTATTTTTAGTTAAAAGCATAATTACTTCTTACAATTTAAGCCCACATACACCTCAAACCTTAATATATCAAATTTTTTTGGGTATGTTATAAAATATATATATATCAATTTAAAACAAAAACAAAAAGAACATGAACAAAAGGTGCTACCTCAAAGCGGTGAATTATAGCCTACACCGACCCAATTAAAGAGAAAGATACACTTTATCCTTTCTGCATTGTTGTCCAACTTGAAGGAGTGCCATGCATAGATGAAATACGGTAAGGTGGCTAAGGTGGCATGTGGCAGGTGTAATGTTCACCGGTGAAGGAGGAAGTGGTTAATGGATGGAATTTTAATTTAGCCCTCATTGGTGGCTGGTTTGTTAATGTAAAAAATTCATGGGGTGGGGCTGAAACCCATTTGTTGGTGGGATGGGCACTATTTTAGTCCAGCTTGGAGCCTATAGTGTGATAAAATTTGTGGGCTTAATTTTTTTGATTCAGAAAAACAGTAAGTTACAAGGGAATGGAAAAAAAATTTCAAGGAGGAATTCAACTTCATTAAATTGTTGAAACATTAATAATCATGTCTCGAAAAAAAATGTAAAACCAAGAACCTAATTTCGAATGGACAATAAATGTTTATATATAGGCGCATGGAGTTCATATTCGAACACTTCAGTCTGAAAGATAGGAGAGATGGAGGAGAATATGCAATACTTCTTGTTCATTGCCATTACGAAGGGGCACAAGCCCGATGTATACACGAGTTGGGAGGAGACAAACTAGCAAGTTGTGAATTTTACGTTTCTGAGTTTCACAGATTCAATAGCTTTGAACACGCATGCTCGTGCTTCAAAGCGAGAATGTCATCCATTTGTGCTGAGAAAGGTGGTAGTGGTGAAACTGGTGGAGTCAGGCCGGATGGAGGTGGCGGCAAGAAATTGGCTATCTCCGGCGGAGGCTATCCTTGCCAGCCAATTGTTTCATGTAAGACTTGTGAAATGGCATTCGATTTTCAATAATTAGTGTATTTATGAAGCTATGCTTTGCAGTGATGGAATGTGATTTTATTCGATTTGGAGTTTTGTTAGTGCTGCTTATTCTGGTCATTTTATGTCCGGTTATTAATCTTTTTAGGTTTGGAAATTGCTTTATTTATGCGATTTTTGTTGTTCCATGACTGTGCAAAAGAACTTCCTGTAATTTCGGCCGAGGAGCTTAACACAGATTTCGCAGTTGTGCGCAGCATGGAGGAGTGGTTGCTGAAAGTTTGCCTGGAGGCAGAGATCCCTCGCCCCTGTTTCTTCAAGGTGGAACGATTTGTCGGAGAGCAAGGTCCATTCTTTGGCTTTACGATCGTTATTCTGGGCATCCATTTGAGAGCTATTTGTCACTGGTCGTTTCTCGATGGTTGAAAAAGCTACAAGAGAATATCCTGCTTATGAGATACTATACGTGTTGCTTGATGTAACTGGAAAAGAGATTCGGAATTATAACTACAGAAAGGCGAAGCTTCTTGGCGACTCAAATAACGCGCTTTGGGTCAGGGTAGGTCAACTGGAAGAATCTTACGAGAAGCTGAAGGCCAGTTTCGATTTCCTTGTAAGACGCCATGTGGAAGGAGAAAGAGTTTGATGTGTGTGTTCTGAATGTGTCGTTGGTGTTTGGTTATGTTGTAATTGTTCAGTTATTGTTGTGTGTCCTTTACTTTGGTGATTAAAGTGCAAAGTAGTATGTAATGTGTTTTAGTTTGTTGTTGAATGGCTAGGTTTAGTGGATAATGTCCAAAAATTTGTGACAATTACTGATGATGTTATGATTAACAGCGTTACTTTATAATACAACAAAGTACGATTCGTGTTGAATCTCGTTTGTGTTACCCCAAATTTTTATTGTCGTTATTGTGCAGTGGTTGACAGAGATATCCCTCCATGAGAAGAAGATTACGCTTACTTTGGTTTTGTCTTTTTCTGTGGACTAGCTTAAACTGTACGGCTGTACCTGTGGTTACACAGCGTACAGAAAAAAATTTGTCATGGGTTTGCTTTTGGAATGCATGTTCTATATGTGGTCAAGTGTCGTAAACAGAAGATGAGGATAAATAGATTAACTGGTTAAAGTACTAAAATGATGTTTAATAATTATACTTTGCTGAGTTAATGACAATTGGGTTGGAATAACAACCTGATATTATGCGTAAACTGAATATTAGATTAATTAATATATTAGAATATATGTTAAAAAGTAAATAAACGAAGACAGTGAAAAGTAAGCCTACTTCAATGCAGGTTACACATGGTGGTAGGTGGTAGTTTAAGGTTAAGAGGAGCCTACTTCCTAACCAGAGTTAATAAGTAAAGGACCAAGATGGTAACGAAGATAAATAGAATACGTGAGTAGGGAATTTGTTTCCGCTGCATTTGGTTGGATCGGTTGTTTTGACGGACAATTGGGTATGTCTCCATGTTCTTTCGGACGATGACCCTATATGCCTTTCTCCAAGGGGAGTATTTGGTCAACAATTGGTGATGGGTTCTACTGAATGGTTGGTGGTTGATTTTGATAGTAGAGGACCATTGTAGGTGAGCTGATTCTGTAATCGTCCGGCACAGAGGAATTGTTCGAACGCCATACGAGCTTCATCGAAGGTGTCGTAAGACTTATGGAGGTTGCCACTAAATTCGTTAACTTGGCTATGACAGGCCGGCCAGAAACTATAGATACCAGGGACCCTCCCACGGAAAACAACATAGTATATCTTGTTGGCCCGAACCATGTTGAGATTCCAAGAGAGAGGTGTGTTGTGTTTGGGTAAGATGGGAGGTTGGCTTTGGAGGTTTTAAAATCCAAAGACGATTGGTCTTGTGATTCGAACACGAAAATTATTTTGTGTAAAATATCCAACAGTTGGTAAGTGATCGAATGTAGGGTTGACATGTGTCTTTTTACAAGGAGCAGAAACTAAGGTTGGTCTAGCTTATTTTTTGTTCGATGAATGACATGGACCTGGTTGAACTAATATATAAAAAAACTGAGTTGTTATAAAAGAAAACGTAAAATAAATTAGAGTTATTTTAATTAATTCAGATGACATTCCATTCTAAATTCATGTTAGAAATACGCTATTAGTTCGATGAAAAGCCAAAAAGAATTTATCGTTCGTATAATTATGGTGATAAAATAATTAAAAATGTTATAAAATTTTGAATGAATTAAGGCTAAAGTATTGGAAGTGGAAGGACAAAGTTCACCTAAAATTTTAAATGAGTATTTATAATATATGATTTCACGAATATTGTTGTAGGATTCAAAATAAAATTGGACTTAGAACTAGTACTAGAGATGTAATTGTTTAATTTTTGAGATTTAAATTAACTATCTAAGTAATTATAATTTTTTAATATGATTTATTTTTATAATTTATTTATGTTGACATCTAGAAATTATAACTTGTTTTTTAGTTTTGTACTGTTATTGATGAAAAAATTAAGTCAATTTTGTAAACAATATTAACCCAAAGATATAATTTTATTTTGAAGTTTGGATGATATAATTTGTGATTTAATAGCGTTTAAAAAAATTTTTTTTATTAAAATCAAGCCGAAAGCAAATCATGATTTGAGAGTTGGGACAGTTGATCAAGGTTTCGGGGTGTAACTAAAGCATGTTGTTTAGTTAAAGAAATTTTATTTTACTATCGAATTAACTGGTACGGAAATTTTACAGGCAAAGTGTAAACAACAGCACATTAAATCGACATGTGAATCCAACTCATGGGAGGTTGACGAAGACTATCAACTCATAGTCCGCGCAACAGTGGATGCAGGGGATCTGAGCAGCCCTTCCAAAAGCATGGACAGAGTTTTGCTCTGCTGCCCATCTGCGATAGTCATACAGAAGACCCATGTGACCCTTGGTGGAGCACCTCAACGAGACACACACTGTATGTAGTTCTTCTATATGGGGCATTTGGACCTCACCCGGCCATGACATTGTCAGAATAAAAAAGCACCTTGCGTTACAATCGGCGAGTAAACTAGCCGCATCAAGCTCACAATACAGTTCGATCCCTTTCTCTTTTCCCTCGTTGTCGACCCTGCGAAGGAGCAATGTCATTGAGAGTGTGTATTTGGCTGCTTCATGGCCTCTACTTGCTGCACTATTCATCATTTGGAAGCCAATGTCTTGGTTACGTCTCATGAAGAGTTCTCGAAGCGCCTCCCAAAACAGAAGCTCTGGATGGCCAATGGCCATGCACCAGTCAAAAAATCTTCTTGCCTCCTAGTCGCAGCTCTACCACCATGGCGTGGCATGCGGTGGTGGTATAGAAACACTGCGGTGAATAATATCGTTGTCTCCCGCATTGCACACAGCGGTACAGGTCATTCTGAGACTGCACAGGTCTTGAATGGAGTTTGATGCAACTTTAATGGTTATGGCAACCCAAATGTCGTACGGAAGGTAGGCGGTATTTGAAAAACGGTCGATTGTTATTTTCTGTTTGTTCCTGTTGGTTCGTATTTCGATGGGGATATGTATATAGAGTTCCAGATATGGAGTGTAGTAGCAAATGAGTGTGCCACCATATTTATAAGTCTATGGATCCCGTTGGAATCCTGAAATGGAGTGTAGCAAATAGGTTTTCACTAATTTATGCGTAATATTAAACGTTATAGTAAACGTATATATTAAAGTGAAAAACTCTAATATTTAGTAGTATAAATTCTTTCACATATAGTCAAAATAATGTTAAACCTTGTGGCAAACATGTTATTGTTTACTTTTTAAATAATTAGCTTTGTAATCTGCATAGTTAAGGCTTTAGTCTTATCAGGTATTTGAATATATTTTTTTAAAATTGTTTCATATAACACATAGAAAAGAGAGAGTCTGACGCGTAAAATTTTATTAATGTGAAGTAAAATAACTTTGAATTTATTGTGGAAGGTGGGAAAAACGGATACGTAAGCTTAACGCATTTATTATGGAATTTAAAGCCCTGGGAAAGCGGTGTGACTGTCCAATGAGGAAAGTGTTTATACATAAGTGGATTGGAGAAGGTGAGGAGGCATGTCGTTTATACATAAGTTTGGTATTTGAGATAAGTTCGCTGAGCATTTTGTGAATAAGATTCAAGGTTGTTACATCCTGCACGGAGTGAATCACAGTTTTTTTGTTTGGAACAATGTTGACTCCCAGCGTTGGTGATGGTAATTCTTGTTCTGGAAGAAATGCTATTGGCGTCCTTCCCGGCGACGAGGATACGTGGTGTTAAATTATGTTTTTTCCCGGTTATGCTTGAGGTTTAGTTTTTCATATTGTTTTTTTGCGTATGAACGTTCAGATGTTGTCCCTACGGTGAATCATGACGAGTTTGTCATCATCAAGGACTTTGAGTAGATTCTGTGCAGGACATGCGATACCCTTAAGGCAGAGCCTCCAGTGTTTCTGCCGCGTGATTGCGTACATATCCAGGGAGAGCGCTATTATGGGTATATGGTGCAAATGCGTAGCATGCCGGACGGAGTCAATTTTTCTGCCTTCAGGAGGTACTCAGCCGACGAATGCATGGCCAGACAAGATGCTGCTTTTGTATCTCTAGAGACGCTTGTGGCAAAGTCCGGGAAGGAGATCTTTGACTTTAGTTACCAGGTGGCCCACTGTTGTAAGGAACAATTTCTAGAGTTGCAGCGGCTTTCCAGTCTATCCGTGGAGGCCCGTGTCGTTGAACTAGAGAAGGAGAACGCTCTACTGAGGGAGCGGATAGGTGCTTACCAAGCCTTGCACGGCCATCGCGGATGTTAGATTTCTTGCAGTTTGTTTATATTTAGGTTGTTATGTGTAATTCGGTTGTAGTTGGTAACCTTTTTGAACTTTGAACTGCTAAGTCAATACGTCGTGAATAATTTAAGTTGGGGTTTAGGGTTTACGGTTTAGTGTTTAGGGTTTCTTGGTTAGGGTTCATGGTTGACGGTTTTAGGGTTTCTGGTGAATGGTTTAGTATGCAAAGTTTTGGGTGTAGCTGTGTAGGGTTAATTATTTTTAGCTTTGTGTTGTTATTTAATACTTACGATTTATTTCTTTATGCGTGATTTACAACGGTTCCTACACAGGAAAAAGGAAAAATATCGTTACATGTAGGTTTGAATATGTTATTGTTTTTGCATTGAATAATTAGTTTTGAAGTTTCCGTTATTCTGTGGTTATGTTCATATTCGAGTAATTGAAATTATTTTTAAAGTCGTTCCATGTCAAGTTGAAATTAATAGACAGTTTGACGTGTAAAATTTAATACGGAGTAAAATTTAATAACACACAACTTTGTTTCATAAATGTGGCGGGCAAAAAGGTTGTTAGTGTTTGTGGAAGGTTAGGAAAATAGATAACTCACATTAATGTATTCATTATGGAATTTAATTAAGTTCCTGTTGAAGCGGTGTGACCGTCTAATGAGATACGCGGTAGTGGTGTGACTATCTAGTTCCAATTGGATTCGAGAGGGTTAGGACATGGTTTATTTGCCTGTACTTAATTTGGGCATCGTTTCCTTCAGTGGTCATGATACACGAGTAGTTCATTATTCTGAGAATGGTGTGGTGTGTAAAGGTTTTAGTGTTGCCTTAAAAGTTCAAGTGCATTAACATTGGTATTCGTGTTGAGGAATTGGGACAATTGATTTGTGCTATTATGATGTTGTCACATAAGGAATAATGGTTATGGATCATGGTATAGGGTTTAGGGTTCGTTGTCGAGCGTTCATGGTTTAGGAGTTAGGGTTTAGGGTTTAGGGTAAGCCGCTTGGGGTTCATGATTTGGGGTTTTAGGGTTTCTTGTCAACGGGTTCATGGTTTACGGTTTAGGAATTACGGTTTTAGGTAAGCCAATTAGGGTTCATGATTTGGGGTTTTGGGTTTCTTGATTAGGGTTCATGGTTTACGGTCTAGGGTTTGTGGTGTACGCGTTGGGATTGCTTGGTTAGGAATCACGGTTAAGGATTGATGGTTTAGGATTCTGGGTTTAGGGTTGAGGGTTTTGCGGTTACGGTTCATGGTATCGGTTTAGAGTTCGTTGTTGATGGTTTATGGTTTAGGGGTTAGGGTAAGCCGCTTGGGGTTCATGATTCGGGGTTTTAGGGTTTCTTGTCAACAGGTTCATGGTTTACGATTTAAGATTTACAGTTTTAGGTAAGCCGGTTAGGGTTCATGGTTTGGGGTTTAGGGATTCTTGATTAAGGTTCATGGTTTACGGTTTACGGTCTAGGGTTTGTGGTGTACGCTTTGGGGTTGCTTGGTTAGGGATCACGGTTAACGGTTGATGGTTTAGGATTCTGGATTTAGGGTTGAGGTTTTCGTGGTTACGGTTCATGGTATAGGGTTTAGGGTTTGTTGTCGAGGGTTCATAGTTTAGGGGTTATAGCTTAGTGTTTAGCGTAAGTCACTTGGGGTTCAGGGTTCGGGATTTTAGGGTTTCTTGTCATCGGGTTCATGGTTTACAGTTTAGGATTTACAGTTTTAGGTAAGCCACTTAGGGTTCATGGTTTGGGTTTTAGGGTTGCTTGATTAAGGACGGTTAAGGGTTGATGGTTTAGGATTCTGCTTTTAGAGTTGAGGGTTTCGTGGTTACGGTTCATTGTATAGGGTTTAAGGTTCGTTGTCGAGGGTTCATGGTTTAGGGATTATGGTTTAGGTTTTAGGGTAAGCCGCTTGGGGTTCATGGTTCGGGGTTTTAGGGTTTCTTGTCTACGGGTTCATGGTTTATGGTTTAGGATTTATGGTTTTAGGTAAGTCATTTTGGGTTCATGATTTGGGGTTTAGTGTTGCTTGGTTAGGGATCACGGTTAAGGGTTCATGGTTTAGGATTCTGGGTTTAGGGTTTAGGGTTTCGTGGTTATGGTTCGCGGTATAGGATTTAGGGTTCGTTGTCAATGGTTCATGGTTTAGGGGATATGGTTTAAGGTTTTGGGTAAGCTGGTTGGGGTTCGTGGTTCGGGATTTTAGGGTTTCTTGTCAACGTGTTCATGGTTTACAGTTTAGGATCTACGGTTTTAGATAAGTCGGTTAGGGTTCATGGTTTGGGGTTTAGGATTTATTGATTAGGGTACATGGTTTACGGTTTACGATCTAGGGTTTATGGTGTACGCTTTGGGGTTGCTTGGTTAGGGATCACAGTTAAGGGTTGATGGTTTAGGATTCTGGGTTTAGGGTTGAGGGTTTCGTGGTTACGGTTCATGGTATAGGGTTTAGGGTTTATTGTCAAGGGTTCATGGTTTAGGGTTTAAGGTAAGCCGCTTGGGGTTCATTGTTCGGGGTTTTAGGGTTTCTTGTCAACGGGTTCATGGTTTACAGTTTAGGATTTATGGTTTTAGATAAGTTGGTTAGGGTTCATGGTTTGGAGTTTAGGGTTCCTTGATTATGGCACATGGTTTACGGTTTACGGTCTAGGGTTTGGGGTGTACGCTTTGGGGTTGCTTGGTTAGGGATCACGGTTAAGGGTTGATGGTTTAGGATTCTGGGTTTATGGTTAAGGGTTTCGTGGTTATGGTTCATGGTATAGGGTTTAGGGTTCGTTGTCGAGGGTTTATGGTTTAGGGGTTATGGTTTATGGTTTAGGGTAAGCCACTTGGGGTTCATGGTTTGGTGTTTTAAGGTTTCTTGTCAACGGGTTCATGGTTTACAGTTTAGGATTTACGGTTTTAGGTAAGATGGTTAGGGTTCATGGTTTAGGGTTTAGGGTTGCTTGATTCGGGACGGTTAAGGGTTGATGGTTTAGGATTCCAGGTTTAGGGTTGAGGGTTTCATGGTTACGATTCATGGTATAGGGTTTAGGGATCGTTGTCAAGGGTTCATGGTTTAACAGTTATGGTTTAAGGTTTAAGGTAACCCGTTTGGGGTTTATGGTTTGGTGTTTTAGGATTTCTTGTCAACGGGTTCATGGTTTACGGTTTAGGATTGACGGTTTTAGGTAAGCCGGTTAGGGTTCATAGTTTGGGGATTAATGTTGCTTGGTTAGGGATCACAGTTAAGGGTTCATGGTTTAGGATTCCAGGTTTAGGGTTGAGGGTTTCGTGGTTACGGTTCATGGTATAGGATTTAGGGTTTGTTTTCGCGGGGTCATGGTTTAGGGGATATGGTTTAGGGTTTAGGGTAAATCTCTTGGGGTTTGTGGTTCGGGGTTTTAGGGTTTCTTGTCAATAGGTTCATGGTTTACGATTTAGGAATTTCGGTTTTAGGTAAGCCGGTTAGGGTTCATGGTTTGGGGTTTAGGGTTTCTTGATTAGGGTACATGGTTTACGGTTTACGGTCTAGGGTTTGTCGTATAAGCTTTGGGGTTGCTTGGTTAGGGATCATGGTTAAGGGTTGATGGTTTAGGATTCCGGGTTTAGGGTTGAGGGTTTCGTGGTTATTGTTCATGGTATAGGGTTTAGGGTTCATTGTCAAGGGTTCATGGTTAGGGGTTAGGATAAGCCTCTTGGAGTTCATGGTTCGGGGTTTTAGGGTTTCTTGTCAACGGGTTCATGGTTTATGGTTTAGGATTTACTATTTTAGGTAAGCCAGTTAGGGTTCATGGTTTGGGGTTTAGGGTTTCTTGATTATGGTACATGGTTTACGGTCTAGGGTTTGGGGTGTACGCTTTGGGGTTGCTTGGTTAGGGATCACGGTTAAGGGTTGATGGTTTAGGATTTCGGGTTTAGGGTTGAGGGTTTTGTGGTTACGGTTCTTGGTATAGGGTTTAGGGTTCGTTGTCGAGGGTTCGTGGTTGCGGGGTTAGGGCATTTGGGTTTAGGGTAAGCCGCTTAGTGTTCATGGTTCGGGGTTTTAAGGTTTCTTGTCAACGAGTTCATGGTTTATGGTTTAGGATTTACAGTTTTAGGTAAGCCGGTTAAGGTTCCTGGTTTGGGGTTTAGGGTTTCTTGGTTAGGGTACATGGTTTATGGTTTACGGTCTAGGATTTGTGGATTATGCTTTGGGGTTGCTTTGTTAGGAATCATGGTTAAGGGTTGATGGTTTAGGATTTCGGGTTTAGTATTGAGGGTTTCGTGGTTACGGTTCATGGTATAGGGTTTAGGGTTCGTTGTCGAGGGTTCATGGTTTAGGGATTATAGTTTAGGATTTAGGGTAAGCCGCTTGGGGTTCATGGTTCAGGGTTTTAGGGTTTCTTGTCGCCGGGTTCATGGTTTACGGTTTAGGATTTATGGTTTTAGGTAAGCCGTTTAGGGTTCATGGTTTGGGGTTTAGGGTTTCTTGATTAGGATACATTGTTTATGGTTTGCGGTCTAGGGTTTGTGGTGTACACTTTGGGGTTACTTGGTTAGGGATCACGGTTACGGTTGATAGTCTAGCATTCCAGGTTTAGGGTTAAGGGTATCGTGGTTACGGTTCATGGTATAGGGTTTAGGGTTCATTGTCGAGGGTTCATGGTTTTGGGGTTAGGCCATTAGGGTTTAGGGTAAGCCGCTTGGGGTTCATAGTTCGGGGTTTTAGGGTTTTTTGTCAACAGGTTCATGGTTTATGGTTTAAGATTTACGATTTTAGGTAAGCCAGTTAGGATTAATGGTTTGGGGTTTAGGGTTCCTTGATTATGGCACATGGTTTACGGTTTACGGTCTAGGGTTTGGGGTGTATGCTCTGGGGTTGCTTGGTTAGGGATCACGGTTAAGGGTTGATGGTTTAGGATTCTGGGTATATGGTTGAGAGTTTCGTGGTTATGGTTCATGGTATAGGGTTTAGGGTTCGTTGTCGATGATTTATGGTTTAGGGCTTATGGTTTAGAGTTTAGGGTAAGCCACTTGGGGTTCATGGTTCTGTGTTTTAATGTTTCTTGTCAACGGGTTCATGGTTTACAGTTTAGGATTTACGGTTTTAGGTAAGATGGTTAGGGTTCATGGTTTGGGATTTAGGGTTGCTTGATTCGGGACAGTTAAGGGTTGATTGTTTAGGATTCCGGGTTTAGGGTTGAGGGTTTCGTGGTTACGGTTCATGGTATAGGGTTTAGGGTTCGTTGTCAAGGGTTCATGGTTTAAGGGTTATGGTTTAGAGTTTAAGGTAACCCATTTGGGGTTTATGGTTTGGAGATTTAGGGTTTCTTGCCAACGGGTTCATGGTTTACGGTTTAGGATTGACGGTTTTAGATAAGCCGTTTAGGGTTCATGGTTTGGGGTTTAGGGTTTCTTGATTAGGATACATGGTTTACAGTTTGCGGTCTAGGGTTTGTGGTGTACGCTTTGGGGTTACTTGGTTAGGGATCACGGTTACGGTTGATGGTCTAGGATTCCGGGTTTAGGGTTAAGGGTTTCATGGTTACGGTTCATGGTATAGGGTTTAGGGTTCATTGTCGAGGGTTCATGGTTTCGGGGTTAGGGCATTAGGGTTTAGGGTAAGCCGCTTAGGGTTCATGGTTCGGGGTTTTAGGGTTTCTTGTCAACAGGTTCGTGGTTTATGGTTTAAGATTTACGATTTTAGGTAAGCCAGTTAGGATTAATGGTTTGGGGTTTAGGGTTTCTTGATTAGGGTACATGGTTTATGGTTTATAGTCTACTGTTTGTGGTGTACGCTTTGGGGTTGCTTGGGTATGGATCACGGACTGACGGTGTTACTTTGTTAATCCTAAAATTTTTCTATGACCAAATTATCCATAATACTTTTAATTAATGCTAATTCTATCTGTTGAGTTAAGAAATTAACTAAATTAATTAGTGATAACAAACATTATTTTTAGGCAAAATAAATAATTAGTGTTGAGTGTTAATAATTATATGTTGCTAATTATTTATTAAACATTGCAGGACAAAGCTTTGTCTAGCAGCCCAAATTGGAATAAAAATAAAACATCAAGGTTGGTGGGCTGGTTAATCAAGTGAAGCCCAAAAGAAACAAAGCCAAAGAAATCAAACGAGTCGCTTATTGGATATCCGATCCAAGCCCAAGTTGATTTCAAATCCCTCTAATTTGATCTCACATCACAAGCAACGTTCACCTCTATATGTTGGCCAGAAACTCAGAAAAGTGAGAAAGAGAGAGAGAGCTTCTTCCCTAAGCTAATCACCAAAGAAGCAAGAAAGAGAGAGATTAAGCTTGAAAGGCAAATGTCAAATCAGCAAGTCCAAACCAAATCAAGCTTAAGAAAAGATTAAAGGTAAATCATTTCCTCATACATGCATCTCAGTTTCTTCTCCTCTTCCCAACTCTTTGCTGATGCGTGAGCATCTTTCTTATCTTTTCTTAGTGAATTTGTATTTAAATTGTTGAGTTTAATCAAGAATTAATTATCTTTTAGCCACTATGGATGCTACTTTGAGTCTCGTGCAATTTTGTTTATTTTAGGTAGCATTCAGCTGAATTTAATGGAGTTTCTGCAGCACAAGAATTAAAGGAGAGGACAGCGAAGAGCGACGCGCGCGCTTACCTGACGCGTGCACGTGATTTGGAGCTTTCTATGGCGACGCGTGCGCGTACTTGACGCGTACGCGTGATTTGGAGATTTGTGCAGTGATGCGTGCGCGTACCTGACACGTACGCGAGACGTGCGCCACGTACAGAAAACGCAGAAAATGCTGGGGGTGATTTCTAGGCCCCATTTTGGCACTCAAGTAAGGCGTAGCTCCCTGCCAAGTTAGACACAGATCCAGTGAAGTCAAGTGGTCCCCACGTTACAAGGCACAGATTATTTAATTAATTCTGATTTAAATTTAAATTTTAAAATAGGAAAAAATATTATTTTAATTTTATAAATTAGATTTTAAATTAATTAGGATTAGATATAAAAGATAAGGGGATTCTATTTAAATTTACATTCCGGAGTTTACAATTTACCTGAATCCTTATTTTCTTCTCTGAACTATGAGCAACTAAACCTCCACTGTTAAGGTTAGGAGCTCTGTCTATTGTATGGATTGATACTATTATTTTTCTATTTTAATTCATGTTTTGATTTATATTTCAAGAATTGTTTTTGTTCTTTATCTTATGAATTTGGGTGGAACGGAAGTATGACCCTCTTTCTAATTAAGTTCTTGTATAACTTGGAAAAGCTCTTTACTTGAACAACAGCTTAAATACAATTTCTCCTAAATTCTAATTATCTGGGTTTAACGGGATACATGACATATAATCCTCTTATTTTTGGGTAATTAGGATTTTTATGGCATATAAACTAGAATTTGAACTTCACCCTCTAATTGAAATTAATTGACCAAGGAATTGGCGGTTGATGAATTTTAGAGGAGACTAGGAAGGTCTAAGGAATTAGGGTCTAGTCACAAATAGTTTGTCATGAATTAAATCTTGCATGATTAAGATAGTTAGTAAGAAAAGTCGAATCCGGAAAATAGATAACTCTAAAACATTTACTACCTTCTTCATATTGTTTTTCCCAACTTATTTACTTGCCTGTCTTTCTAATATTTAGAATTTATTGTTTAATGCTTTTGAACTTCCAAACACTATTTTCTGTTTGCCTAACTAAGTAGTTTAACCAACCATTGTTGCTTAGTTCATCAATCCTCGTGGGATCGACCCTCACTCACCTGAGGTATTGCTTGGTATGACCCGGTGCACTAGCCAGTTAGTTTGTGGTTGTAATTTCCGCACCATCTGCTCAGTCCATTTTGAGATATATGGAAAAGAGGATTTCTGTTCCTCATTACTGTGTATCTGCGGTCACAAGTGATTTTTGGGGACCAAGTAGTTTCTCAATGGCTCAGATTTGGTTTACCATTGGAAAACTCTTGTGGTTGTTGTTTTATGGCTTTCGATCAAGATAGAGAAGTCAGAAGCAAAGTTTCTACTCTGAGGTTTAATGAGAAAAAGTGAACTGCTGGGTTTGTGAAGCTCAAGGCTCAAAGAGTTGACCTAGGAAGAACAACCAAGCAACATGCAAGGAGATAAAAGAGGTTTGTTGTTCATTCAGAAGCCAAGGAAAGTAAACCAGTGTTATTGAGGTTTTGTTCTGTGAAGAGTTCCCTGAAGAAGTTCCTCTACTTGGATAATGCATTCTCTCAAAGAAGCATTTGGCCAATACTAAAAAACTAAATCAGAGGATTGCAAACCTGGTTTATCACATAGCAAAGAGGCTGTTGATGAAGTCAATCTCCTTCATGTTTTACAGATTATGATGTACTTTTTTATGTTTATCTTTCTGTAATTTCTTGTGTGAAAAGGCATATTGAGAGAGCTCAAGTAAAAGCCATGAGTGGAAAAAGGCTGAGAGATACACTTGAGAGAAAAGCCTAGAGTTATTTCAGATTTCTTTAGGTATGTCTGTGTCTTGTATCTTGTACCTGGGAGGTATCCCTTTCTTAGTTGGGTTAGCACTAAGAGTGAAGAGTTAGGTATTAGCATAGTCAATGTCAAGTTAGGTTAGAACTTGAGTGTGAAAGGATTGGGTCAATCCTGTGGAATTGGTGTATGTAATACTTTTAACTATAGTGGAAATTCCCCCATTGTTGTGGAGGAGACTGGACGTAGGTTGCATTGTACAAGGCAACCGAACCAGAATACATGCTGGTGTAGTTTCTCTCTTCTTTGCTGTGTTCTGTTTTCTGATATTCATGAGACAAAAATAAACTGTCTCATAAATTTTTCACTGCTGAGTTCGAACAGAAGCAGAATTGAAAGCTTGTTTCAAAGGGTCATTTCAATAATTAAAAGGAAGGCATAGATTCAGCCCCCCTTCTCTAAGCCTAGCACAACCTTCACTATCCTTGGGGACCTAAAAGATCATTTTACCCTTTATTAATTTATTTACATATTCTACTTACCACTTTTACCGTTTTACTTCTAACTTTGACTATAACTTTTGTTTTGACCCGAAACTTTTAGGGGTACAGTAATTATTTTATGACTAATTTTAAATAATTTTCCTTAGTTGTTCTTATTTTTGTGTAGTTTACTTTTATTCTTAAAATTTTATAAAAATAACGGCAATGGTGATATGTAAATTTATTTATTATCGTTTGTTTTTTTTTCAAAAAAGACTCTTATTTAACCGTGTATATGGCCGTCAAATAATTTCACCCTCTTGGTTTATAGGGTCGTTGAATATCTGTGATGTTGAATAAAACCACACAATGCGACAAGAAGCAACTTTTGAGATACACTAAAGGTCTAACAGTAGCTGCATATGAAATGGAAGTTGTTAATGATGCAATGCTACGGAAAACGATAATCAGGATTATTTGGCTGATTAAAGGGAGCTTGGCATAGGTTGCAAGCGCCATTTTTCAACGTTGGACCAAAATTTTAGCGTTAACAAAATTCGGTCTGGCTCGCTTTAAAGCGTGATAACTGACAAACACTAAGCAACGCGTGCTTCAGAACCATTTAGCAAATCTCAAGCACCCTCACTCAACAGAGATAAAGCCGATGAAACTGTTCAATGTTTTCGGTGGGACACAGCAACCTCCGACTCTATGGTATGGAAATCTATGTGACAGAAAGATTGTGTTGCATACATAAGATGGTCATTCCATGGAATATGTTAAAATCCCTTATTACTTTGACACGATATTTGTACAATTCTGCATCCTTAAACAACAACAATAACCATGGGATGTGCCCATCTGTTGCAAGGACACTCTTGTGAGAATGCTCCAGTACAGACTAACAAGGCGGCAAATCCAATCCTTCATACCTGGGCGTCCCATTAACGGAGCCGTCGTGGAGATGGTGGCCATGTGCAACGCTTGTTCTATACAGCACCTTAAGCAACCCTATTTTTGGTGTCTCCTGCCAAGCTTCGTTGTGAGTAGTTAATGTAACAAACTGAAGATTGGTCGGCTGCAACAATGGATACCATCTGTGCATATGTTACTAGAATCTTAACTAAATTTATTTGTTATTATAGGATTAGGGGTGGCAGTGGGGCGGGTAGGGGCGAGTTTTTACCCTACCCGACCCCGCCCCGCCGTCCTATTATTCATCTACTACCCACCCCGTCACTACCCGCGGATAGTGAATTGCAGTACCCAAACCCGCCCCTGCGGGTACCCGTCCCTATAAAAATTAAATATTTTAATTTTTACATATTCATATATAAATTAAGAGAAAAACTTAAAATTCATAAATAAATTAAACTACAAACATAAAATTCATACAAAGTCATTAGCTCAAATAACTTGAAATTAAAAAAAAAAAAGTGTTAGATCACTACAAATTTAACACCATAATAAAAAAATTACAATATTAGATATAAAGAAAACTTCAACCCTTATTCTTGATCACTTTCAACATCTTCATCATCATTAAAAGTTTACAAATCAAGATTTAAACCTGAAAATAAAAAAAGATAACAATTAACAAATTAATTGGTACTAATTGAAAACACCTATATCAATTAAATTAAAATTACTGAGGGTATAAAATTAACATAAATCATATCATAAATGTATAAAGATCAGAATGCACAATTACAAAATCAGAATAAAATCAAAATTCAAAATTCAAAATGCGAAATCAGAATAAAATCAGAGATTTTCTACTCTTTATGAATACACATGTATAACCTAAATGATCAAAAGAAACAGAGTCACTATAACACACTAAAATGATTTGAAATGAAAAAAAAAAATTAGAAAGAACAGAGGGTAATAGCTATCAGCTTGTCCTCTTAGAGAAGCATTTGTAGTAAATGCTACTCAAACAAACACACGCCTATGTAGGTAATATCATAATATAGATTTTGTGATCCTTTAACGTGAGCATAATGGTAATTTAGAAATAAGAGAACAATCCCCATTGCAAAGATATATAATTTATCCCTTTATTGATTAGAATTCATTTTACTATATGTTTAGAATCGGGGATGTACAACGTGTCTGGCTTTGCTATCTTCCACAAAATGTAGAACAATAAAATCATGTAGAAAAAATAAGACTAAACATAAAACAATAACAAACACTGCTTCTCATATTATTACTCTGAGAGCCAAGAGGTAAAAGAACATTGACTCAAGAACAACAAAATTTTGATGGCTCTACTCTAGGAAACACTGAATAAAAATAATAGTATATATAAATAATATACATTTTAAAGCTCAAGTTTTTAAAAGGATTGAAGCTAAAGTTTAGGAGAAAAATACAAAACTTTTTGGTTCAGTTTGATTAAACAGAAAAACATAAAGGTGAAGCTTCAATAAATGAATAAATAAATAAAACAACAGTGGAATTATTATATCATCATTCAACAGGATGAAGCCATCAATCTCAGACTCAGAGTAACGAATTCAACAAAAGCAAAGGCTTAGAGTGAGGAAAAACCACATCTCCTATAACAATATATCCACTGGTGAATTGTGATCAACCCACACCGTCACTTCATAGCTCAATTTCATAATTTAATTTGTTATTTAAAAAAGTCGAAAATGATTTTTTTTTTAATTGAGCCAACAAACACTGATTGTTCCCTGAGCCAAGCTATTTCAACCCACCAAACTTAGTAACACACAAAGGAAACTCCCTAGATAATCTGTTATCACCCAAATCAAGAAACTGAAGAATCTTACAAGAAAAAGAGTTACACAATGCAGGAATCTACCCAGTCAAAAGATTCCATGGACTGAATTTTAAATGTTCTTTAGAGCATCAAAATTAATTTTAGTTTTATCTTAACAATTTTAACATAAAACATAAATCATAAAAATTAAATTAAAAAAAAACTGAAGATGCACATCAGCAGTAAGTATTGAGCGAGAAGTGCTTAGTGCTTACCAATCACCAGAGAGATGAAGAAGGAGGAAGGATGGACGACAAGGTGAGTAGAGACCAGAGACCACAGATTAGAGAGGCGAGTTGGTGAGGACAGCGACGGCGAGAAGTGGGAGCGACGCCGACGTGAGCTCAGTGAGGGACAGCAGTGAAGTAACCGAGGTGAATGAGGAGGGTTGGTGTCTTGGTGAGCGACGGTGAATGTGACGAGGCCGACAGGCTACAACGGTAGGACGAGCTGTGACGACGACTTACTGGCGTAGCTGAAGAAGTGACTGTGGTCCTTGACTCCTTGGAGAAGAGCTGAAGAAGTGAAGAGTGACGAAATGAGTTCGCTAGGGTTGAGAACAGAAATGAGTGACGGTGAGGAACTAACCCTAATTTCTAAAATTTTATATATATATGCACTCTGGGGTGGGTAGGGGCAGGTTTACCCTAAACCCGACCCTGCCCCGCCCCGCTTATCCACCCCGCCACACTTCAAACCCGCCCCGCTCTGGGTCAGGTTTAAATCCGCCCGGACCGGGTAGGGGCGGGGCGGGTACCCGCGAGTACGGGTATTGCTGCCACCCCTATATAGGATGACGTTAGTAAGGGATTATCTATTGTGGAGCTCAATGAGATATACATGCTTTTCTGGTTGAAATCAACCAGATTTTTGAACAGGGTTTGTATCTCAATCCATACGAACTGTTTGACATTCGGTATTTCTTTCACGACTGTTGACCCCATTCATACTAATTTTGAGTTTTTTATTTTCGTCAACTGTCAGATCTTCATCCCATCGAGGAAGTCTTCATGCACTAGTACTGAATGGTGGTCGATTTTTGGGAGAAGACTGTGTACCACCTAGACTTCTTCCCAAACGTGAATATGGTTAGTGACCGAGAGCAGCTCATTGAACGCGTGGTAACGTGACCTGTTCTTGTTTACTGTCCCATATTTGAACCAAAATTATGCATTTTTGGTGGCTAATTTGGGGTTTATGCTTCAGCTCGAAATGCTTTACGCAATGATGACTTCTCCGGCATTTGGACCCGTGCGGCAGTTCACTCCTGAAGACATGGGTAGGTGGCCGATACAAAGAAGAAATGGGATACCAAATTGCAATACCAAGTGCATCTTATTTTGTGTGTATTGGGTCTATATATGGGATCACTATGTTACTGTCAGGTGTAACCCGTTTGTGATTTACATTTTTTAGCGATAGCTCTGCTGCCTAGGTGATACAATGGCTCCAACCTGAAGGTTCCTTCAACCTGTATGAAATTAGTGGGGTTGTAAGTACCTGCATATGAATGTAAGTAAAATATGTCCATGTGCAATAATTTACATCCCCATAATGTTTGTGTTTCGTAGCTTGAGGATTCTACACTCTATGGCAGAACGACTGTCTCCATTGTGAGTGGACCTTTTAACGCAATCGACAGCTTGGTTAGGATGTGGGCAGATTAGTGGCAGCGACGAAGGACGCTGTGAAATCAGCTTCCTCGCAGGACGTACTTGTCAACGGAACAGGGGAGCACATGGTGGGCCAAGGCAATCAGTTGCTTGTGGACAAAATAAGGTTCTACAGGACTGCAACATGCCCTTCAGAATCATTTAGTTTGTCGCTTTTGGTATTAGTCAGCGTTATGTACTGCCTTAACTTTTAAACCAGATTAACTTAGTTTATTAGAACAATATCTAAGATAGTTATAATTTAAGGAAAAGTGTAATCAGGTGTGGCTTGTTGCAATTAATGCTCCGCTGTGATAGTTGACTCTACCTTATTTGTCTTATGTTGGGATTATCTTTATGACAGTATGTGTAGTGATAACTGGGAAAAAGTTAAGGATGGGACAAAATGAAGACTGCAGAGAGTCCTTCTTCGCTCCCACCAAGGTTTCTAATGCAGCAGCATTTAGTTTATTCGTATTTTTTTGGAGTGGTTAAAACTAATTTTTTGTCGCTTTAAACCCATACTGGAATAACCAGTTAAAAAAATGTTGAATATACATGCATGCAATTTCGAACTAAAGTGTAACCACATCAGGGTTGCCACTCCTCCCAGAAAATATAATAACCCCATTTTTTCAATAATAATAAAAAAACTCTCGTGTATATTACAGGCGCTAATAGTAGGCGTATAGCGTCCTGTTCTGTAATATGAAAATAAAAAAAAACCTTTGTGGAACATGCTAATATGTGCAAGCGTATTAAGTGAAACAGTATATAAATTATATATGCATAGTTTAGTGTGATGTAACATGCATAACTGTGTATAACATGCAATTGTTAACTCGTATAAACGGTTTAATGCATACATGCACACTGTAATACATCGTTTAATATTGGTGCATTAGGTGCTTTCCATGAACCCAACCAAGCTTGCCTTTGTCTTGGCATGCATGACGATAATTTGGACATTCAATGAAGGTATAATTGACCTTCTCTCCTGCTCTGAACCCATCTTCTGAGCCCATCCTCGTCCAATGCATTGACAATGACCAGTGAGCAACTCTGGGAGTCTTTCACCTTAGTAGTAACTCCTTGGTGAAAACTTTATACAATACTCAGACGCAGTGTATACAGAAATGGAACTCTGTTGGAAAGGTAGATGGCGCAAGATAACAAAATATTAGTTTTCTCCGGTTTAAAAGGCTTGTAACACAACAGGCGTAGACCACCCATATTACTCCCACTAACTTAGTCTTTCTCTGAAAAATAACCTTTTAACACCATGGCCGTTGTCGAGTCACCGCCTGCCAATGGCCACTTCGAGATGACCGACGATTTTCCCGATATCCCGGAAGGAGAGACGTTGACCCAGCCACCACAAACTGTAAGTATAATGGTTAGACGCCGCCTATTGGATACGTACTAATGATGTGTACATGTAGATCGTCTATATGTGGTAACGGCTTATTTTTTTCAAGATCTTCCGTACAACGGTGACCTAGCCACCAGCGTAAAGGATCTTGTCAAGACCGTGCAGGGCAAGTCATCCAAGGTTGATGAATGCGAGAGTCGTCAGCAATAGCACGACGAGGTCGTGAGCTTATTGTGTTCCGTCGTTCACATGATTCAGCAGAACTTGGCAAAGTTGACATTCGATAAGACTGGGCCTGAGCTAAAAATATGTGCCATTTACAAGAGAATGCGAGCCGAGAAAGAGGCCTCTGACATAAATGGCCTCTTTGGCAACAACGCTCTCCCCTTTGTAAAAACATACACCTCCATCTATGACGACCCTAACGACTACGAGACCATATTTCCTATAACTATTGCGGATGACCACGACACACCAGTTCTCGATGGCAACATTTTCCTGAAGGGTGCGGCAGACTACCAAAGCCAGACAAGCGTTAGTGGAAACTGCGGTTCGAAGGTAACCAGTTGTATTTTCCAAAAGATAATGTCTATCATGCCACAGTTTGTTATTCAATTATATGTTCAGTTATTCAGTATGAGTATAGCCATCATTTGTCATCTTTTGTTCCCTCAATAAAGTCGACATCTTCTACAAATAGAATATCGGATGTATCTAAAGATATTGTCTTCATCCTATTATGTATAAGTTGTTTTTTCCTTACTTTTGTTCAAGAGGTATAACTTTTTTTACATATGTGATATATTTTTTTAATTTTTTTTGCAAATATTTCAATTTTGTGTGGTTTCTTGTTGATATTTCCATCGCCGTTTTTATAGAAGTTAAATCGTTTTTAACATGGGATTTATTTATAAATTTCTTGGCCAATATCCTAAATTCCTACAACAGGTTAAATCTGTTTACTTGATTTTTCTAATTATGTCACCTCCGTTGCTGGTCTCTCGAATTAATGAAAGTAATCGTTATTTCGCAGGTGGACGACAAATCCATAAGGATGCAGACCGCCCTTGGCCTACTGTTGTCGCCCTTTAACAAACAAACAAGCTGGATTGGGAAGTTTGGGTCAATCTCTCGGAATTGACGGTTGTAACTTATTCGCTGCGTTACTCTTCACTCTTTCATATATTTTGTTAAATTTCTATGGATATATATGTTATCATGAAAACTTTTGTTTCGTTGTTGAACTATGTAATCTGCATTAGCCGTAGTTGTGCTCATACCTTAGTGACATGTGAACCTGCTCTTTTGAATTCGAATTCGTTGTATAACTATTGTTTCTGTGAAATGAATTAGCATGTTTTGGGCCTAATTAATGTTATGGCGTAAATCACGCTTTACTGGGCTAGATCAACGTAATAATATAAGCCCAACAACCACTACTTACTCAAATACTCCTTTATGCCCACAATATATGGGTTGATCAGTTTGTTTTGCAAACAGAACGGTTAAAGCCTTTTAATAGAGATTGATCCAACAAAAAAATTGTTTTAAAAATGAAATCTCGGTAAAAAAACAAAAAAAAAAGTTAATGTGATCCATCAGGCACGAAACCTTTTGGCTTGTAGAAGACAACTACATCGAAGGGTGATGGCACATAATCCTAACAAGTGAGAGTCTGACTACATTAATTAGATAGGATTCACCCATCATATCCGCCCGATTCACACGCTATCCATTGTGTTCGTGTTCTTGTAAGTTGTGACTCTAAGAATTTCCCCTTCTTCTTCGTGGTGCCTCGACGAAAAAATGGCCGCAAGAGACGCGAGATCCCCGCGTGCACAAGAGCATAACGATGCGAAAGACGACATGGTTAGGGTAATCAAAGCGGCAGGAGAGCCGTCGCGACCGATGGTAGGTTACAGCTTCCTCTTCTATTTTATCCAATTTTTGTGACTCTACTCTCCACATTTAGTTCTATCTGTTACGCTCTATCTTAATATACCCATATCTACAGCGTCTACCATTACCAAATGGTCTCCTCCCCAATGCTAGCAATCATATCTACATCACAGTCAGCGACGGGTCAGAGCAAACGTACAAGATTACATGTAGCTCGAAGGGGTCGGGAGAGATAACTCCGGGGAGGAAATAGCAAAGGTTTTATCCAGAATAAAAGTTACAACCTTTTAACATTCTGCTGTTGAAGCACAAGGGCAGGGACGACTTCAGCGTTTGCATCTTTTAGTCACCCGGAGTGGAGAGGACGTATGTTCTATCCGGTGGTGACTCCGGCAACATGTCAAAAATTCCCAAGAAGCAGGGATCCCCGCGGGGACCGCCCCAAATGGGGCCCCGATGGCGGGGAATTTTCCCTGCGGGGACGGGGATGGGGGACAAAATTCTCCCGAAGCAGATGCGAGGACCCGAGCGGGGATCCCCATCCCCGTCCCCATATTCTCCACAATCTCCGAATATATTAAATTACTCAAATATCCTTATGAATTTAATTTTTATTTCAGTTTTTAAGTAATTTCACTTTGCATATATATATATAGAAAAGTTAACCCTAAGTCCCTAACTTCTCTTTCCAATTCCCAGTTCCCACTTCCAACAGAGAGTGTTGTAACCTCCGAGTTCCCAGTTAACCCTAACTCTCCTTCGTCTCTGCATTCTCTCCGTCATCCCAGGCTCCCAGCCAGCAACCTCTGACCACCATCGTCACGGCCTCGTCACTGTCCGTTTCAGCCGGCCCACACTGCATCATCACCGCACCGCCCCGTGCGCCCTGTTCCGTTCGCTCTCTTCCCGTCGTTCGCCGCTCTTCTCGTCACCGGAATTTCTGACATCTTCATCCATTTCTCTCTTATCCCTGGTAAGATTCACTACTCTCTCCTTTTCTTCTTGTATTTTGGGATTTCAGTTTAGGTTTTTGCTTTTTTTCATGAATTTGATGGTGATTTTGATTTTTTGAAGTTGGTGGCTGTTGTTTTTGTTAATGGATATTTTGTTCTATGAATTTCTGATAATTGGTGGCTGTTTTTTTTTCATTTTTTTCATACTTTATTTTTTTTATATTCCATTAATTCTTAATTCTGATTTTATTAGCTGTTGCCTGTTGATGAGTTTATGCTATGCTATTCTGTATTAATAATTTATATTTTGTAGAATGAAAAATTCTAATTTGCTGCACCATTTATATATTGAATTATAACCCAAAACGGTGATACATGAATCGACTAAACATAAAGCTGATTCACCTTCTTATTGTGCTTAATTTATTGGTTGAGCTACTTTAGTACAAGGATTAAGTGTGTTTCAGGCCTCAAATTTCAGGTTCTTTGTTTGTTGTAGTAAGTGTTAGTTATGAGTTTTGATTGCAATTAGGATTCAGTATATTATTAGTTCTAAACTTAAGTTTTCACCTGTTTTGTGTTGTAATTTCTGACTTTAATATGTATGTACACGGATTTGAGAAAACTCTCCTTGCAGTGCAAAATGTGATTGATTGCATGTGGTTGGAAGAAAGTAATACATAGGTTTTAATCCTTGAGAGTGATGTAATTAGTAATTTGAAATTATGTTTTAATCCAAGTTAGAGCACAGATCTTTTTTTTTTGGGCGTTTTGTCTTTAATTATTTTCTCTATAGGTTTTTTTTCTTGTAATTCTAAAATTGGAATATATTGTTCCCAGTGGTTCCTCCAAATTAAGCTATCTTGACATTTGGATTGATTAGCTTAAGTTGGAAATGGTTAAAAGGTTAGCTGGCCAAAATGAGATGATGAAATATAAAAATTACTAAGTGAGATCCTTAGAATATTGATTACTTAAGGGATGTAAAATAAGCATCTAACTTCACAAAATGATCAAAACACAAGCTCTATAAACTGTTACTGCATGTGTATGTAATCTATAACATCACATGTTTGATATTTTTCTATGTTATAGGAATCATTAAAGATCATACTATTTTCCTGAAGTTTTTTTTCTGAGCCACAAATTAGTAGTATGCTATTTCCTGGTGCGGGATTAATTATATTGAATTAGAAAAGTACAATAAGGAAAAAGGCACTTAATAATTTGTTTCCTTATGAGAAGAAGTTAACGAAAAAGGCACTTAATAATATTTGATTTCGTGTTTATGTATTGAATTTTAATTTAGTATTTCTGTATTAAATCTTACTGTATAGGATGGATAGTTTAAGCTCAACTCCTATTGACAATAATAATGAGACAGAACAAACTCAAGATGCCGAGGGTCAAGCAATTGAAGCACATGTCCAAAGAACACAACAGGAAGGACAAGAAGAGACACAAGAGGGAGGACAATAAGTTAGCCAAAGTGTGGAAAACAGTCCTAACAAAAAAGGATTAACTTCTGAGGCTTGGAAACATTTTAGAAGAGAGCAAATAGATGGAAAGTGGAAGGCAATATGTAAATATTGCGAAAGAAAGATTGGAGGTGACACGAAGCAAGGAACTAAGCACTTGCATGATCACATTAGAATTTGCCTGATTCGTACTGTCAGGGGACCAAAGCAATCAATATTGAAAACAATGCAGCAATCATCAGGTTCGACAGGAACGGGAAGGCCAACGGATTCACTTTTGGTTGGAAACTTCACATTTAGTCAAGAGGGAGCACGACGAGCATTAACAAGATGGGTTATTAGGGACGAACACCCTATGTCGTTTGTTGAGCAACAAGGTTTTCATGAGTTTATGGCTGAGACTCAACCTTTGTTCAAATTTTATACAAGAAATACAGTGAGAAGTGATGTTGAGAAGATGTATGAAGCTGAAAAGGAAAAGCTTCTAAAATTGTTGAGAAAAAATTCAAGCCGCATTGCTATAACTACTGATATGTGGAGTGCTGATTGTCAAAACAAAGGCTATATGGCGATTACAGCTCACTTTATTGATGATGATTGGAACTTGCAAAATTAGCTTGTAAGGTATTATTTATACTTTTAGCAACTTTTAAATATTTGAATTTTTAATGTCATGATTGTTTATTATATTTACATTACTCTAGGTTTGCATATGTGCCTGCACCCCATATTGCTAAAGTTCTTAGTGATGCTTTGGTGAATTCCTTGTATGATTGGAATATAGATAGAAAATTGTCAACTTTAACGGTTGATAATTGTAGTACAAATGATGCCATGATTCATCTTGTGCTTGATAAGATTTCACCGTCTAACTTTGTTAAGAGAGGGGAATTTTTTCACATGCGTTGTTGTGCTCACATTGTGAATTTGATTGTGAAAGATGGCATGAATGCAATATATGGTTCTATTGAAAAAATCAGAGATAGTGTTTCTTTTTGGGTTGCAACACAGAAGAGGAAAGAAAAATTTGAAGAGACTTGTAGGCAATTGAATATTAATTATAGGAGAAAGCTTGCACTTGATTGTAGAACTAGATGGAATTCAACTTATCTAATGCTTGCTTCTACTTTGCCATATAGAGAAGTTTTTGAGCGTTTAAGACACCGTGAATCTCTGTATAAAGTTGTACCATCTGATGATGAGTGGGAAATGGCAAATGAACTTGTTGATAAATTAGAAGTCTTTTATAGTGTAATTGAATTATTCTCGGGCACTTTATATCCAATGACAAATTTGTACTTTCCCAAGGTGTGTAAAATGAGATTGACATTGAATGAGTGGTTGCTTAGTCCCAATGAGATTATTCATAGAATGGCAACAAATATGATTAGTAAGTTTGAAAAGTATTGGGATCAAATTAATGAAGTCATGGCTGTGGGAGCTATCTTAGACCCTAGGTATAAAATGAAGTTATTGAAATTTTTTTCCCTAAAATATATGGAACTCAAAGTGAGCATCATCTGCGCAAGGTAAAGAAAATGATGGAAGAATTAGTATGTGAGTATCAACTTAAGGCTAGGGTTAAAAGAAGAGCAACAAATGATGATAGTTCAGCTTTTACTTTGAATGTTGGACATGATGAAGGATCTTCAAAGAAAAAATTTAACTCTATCTACTTGCAATTTGTGGAAGATACATCTGAAAACTGTGTTGCAAAAACTGAGTTGGATTTCTATTTAGAAGAGAGTGTTATGGTAGATAAAACAAATTTGAAAAAATTTGACATTTTGGGCTACTGAAAAAATATTGGAGTGAAATATCAAACTTTACAAAAGATTGCAAGAGATCACTACAAGAAAAATACCCATTCAGCCACACTTTTTTTAAGCTACATTTGAAAAGCGTAGCCTATTCTAGAAATAGGCTACGCTTTTCTCCGTGTTTCCTTTTTGCAGGAGAATAGGAATCACATTTGTGGCATCGCTTTTCTTAGATATTATAAAGATCACTTATAAAGTGTAGCCTTAACTTAAGAGTTATGGGTTCACTTTTTACACCAAAGAGAACACTTTTAAAGTGTAGCCTATTTGTCATATTTCAGGTGCATTTTAAAAGTATTGCCTAATGTATTTCAAGTCAAATATGTCAACACTTAGTAAATTTTTTTCACCTTTCACCAAATATACAAGTACGCGTACAGTAGACACTTAGGCAAATAAAAACAAAATAACATGGCCACTGAAAACATCACTCGCGATCCCTAGCTACCATTCCCTTCATCACCCCCAAATCAGAGAAGACCACTGACGGCGTCACTGCTCACGGCGTCACCATCTCCACCACTCACTCATCTTCATCACTCACCTCTCACCACGCCGCCACTCATCTTCATCACCGGTTCTCTTCGCTGCGCGCTGACATCAGGAAGATCGACTCTGCGCTCGACTAAAAGCTTCTCTTTATTCGCTCACCGTCGTCAAGAAAGATATGTATCACCTTCATTTGGTTTCTAAAATCTGAGAGGGTAGGGTTCCGATTTTCGGGTTGCAATTTGGGGGTTTGGTACAAAATCCTTTGAATTCGTGAATTGATGAACATGCATGCTAATCTTGTGGTGCAGGAGAACTCAGAATTTGCTGGTTTCATTCCGTTATTGCTGCGGCGCAGCAGAACTCGTGAATTTGGGATTGTTGTGGCACAGGAGATCGAACTCGTGAATTTGGGATTGGGGTTTCATTCCGTTTACGCAGGTGAGTGATGTATAGTTCGTAAGCCAACTTTCATTTTAATTCCTTGTTCATATACATTATCTTTCAGTATAACAGAGGAACAACTTCACATTGTTTTTACGATTTTAGTTCCTAAGTTCCTAACTGAATCTACATTATAATAATTCTTATAAGTCAGAATTTCAATTGGATCCCAATTTTTTTTAAGTATATAATATTTACTAATAAATGTAAACAAAATATTTATATTATTTGTTGTGTCATACCCTGTTGAATATGAAACGAATCTACCAGTGGATTTTGCCATTTTGATTATATCCGGTAGAAAAATTTTACTTTTGGTAAATGGGTTTTGATTGGTGAGCTTGTTCTGAATTTTGGATGATGTTGTAGTAACTATGAGTTTGGGTTGGAAAATTTTTTTTTGTTCTCTTCTTGCATACTTTTAATTTTTTTCCCCTTAAGTAGTCACACTAAACCTTTTGGTTCAGTTATTATTGTCTATTATGAATGGATTTTGAGTGAAAAGCTTTGTTGTGTATGATGATTGATGAAAAAGCTTCCCTATTCCATCCATAATTACTTGTTCTATTAGGAATACACAAGCTCAATTAAATTCCAGCACTTCCTTTTTATTTTTTCCCTCTGATTTCTCCAATTCAAATCAATTTGCACATTTTAAAACTTGAATAATTAAAATCCTGTGTGTAGAGCAGTGTCAAAATTGGGAAATAGATTTTATATATAATAGATTTTGATATGTCAAAGTAGTGGAGTTAGCTGTATTAGCTTTTAGGGAAGTTTGAAGTTAGAGCCATAGTGGCACTTAAAAGGCATATCTAGTTCTAAAAGACATACAAACTTTTAACTAATTAAAAAGAAACTGTGATTTTTTAGAGATCTATTGTCATAAAAATAAAATTTGAGTTTCGTAATTTAATTGATTTGTAGTGTTTTCTAGGGAATATAATGTTGTAGTGCATTTTATATTGTAGAGCACTTTGATTTGATTTGATTTATAATGTTGTACTATATAAATCAAGAAGTTAGGGAAAGGACACTTCAACTAATGAGAACTATGGGCTCTTATCCCTGAAAGTAGACCCTCACAGATAAAGCACCCACTTATTTCCTCTGCAATTGGTTTTCTTCTCAGTATCATAACATCAACGTACTATATAGATAAGATAAGAAAATAGTTTTTAGTTTGATTGAGATTGTTCAATATTCCAAGCAAACTGCATATACTCCTTAATAAGAAATTTGAAGCGTAGCAGTGAGCAGTGAAATCTAAACTGAAATCATAGATATTGATATTGTTAGGGACAAGTACTAACTTGCCTTGTTTTGAAGGCATCAGTGGCACAGATCAATAATAAAAAAGCCGCATCAGAGAAATCTCATGAATTTTGGTCTCTTTTAAGTGGTAGTTTTGTTTGTTTATTACTTTTGAGAATAACTTTGATTAGAAAACATAATAGTAGTAAGTAGTAACAGAGCAGAGCAACACATGGAGGCAAAATCTTGGTAGCATTTATTAAGGTAATGGTAATAATGTGTTAAAATATGAGTCTTCACGTTATCATCATACTCTATCACTTGATAATAATTCACATCACTCACTGTCTCACTCTGCCCACCTCCATCTATTTTCATAACTTTACTTTTATTTTTTAAAGTTAGAACTTCCAAGGTTATATTATATCACAGGCTCTGCTCCGTAACAACTTCAAATCCGTGACTTATTGAGATTTATGATAATATTTTTATTCTTAATTATAAGTCGTTTAATAGTTAAACTGGTCCATGTGAAAAGATTTACGTTGTTCAATTCTGCATACTCCACATATAAAATAGTAATACTCCATTATATGTAGGACTGGCCAAAAATCCATTGTTTTTAAAATAAAAAGGGCCTTAAGATAATAGTGAAATACATTTTCATTATTATTTTGCTGCTTGAAAAGGGATAATCGGAAAGGTATAAAAATTTCTAACTGCAATATCAATATCAAGCATTCCCATATTCACGTCCACCAAAATTGATAGATTTCTATATATAATGTGACCATTGACAAGGCCCAAAGAGGCGCATGGATGACCCATGTGGTTTGCATGAATGGCTGCCAAGTTCATGGCTTACCAATTACCAGGATAATATTTTGATTAGCTCATGACTTACCATTAAATCGTCTCACTTCTACTGACCTGAATTGAGTTTTGAGAAGCAAGATTGCTTCCTTTTATTTTTAGTTACTCAGTTACTCATGCTTTGGATTTGAATTTTGGGCTGTTATCAGATTGCTTTTATTTTCCAAATAAGTTACCGACCTGAATTGAGTTTTTTTATTTTTTTCCCTTTCATTTTAATTATATCAGTTTAGAATTTATGAAAATAAATCAAGACTAAATATGATTATAGTCTAATCTCTTAGAATTTTACTTGGTAACAAACAGATTGAAGTTTTTGGTTAAAGCTCTCAAGTGGATTTTGTCAAAACATTGATCGTGTCATGGCAAGGTACAATGCATACTTTTTCTTTTCACTTTATTATTATGCTATTAATTCATGTGTAGCTCCACTTTGATTGCTTTATTAGTTATGAAGTTGTAATTTAACTTATTATTTATGTACTATAAATTCTTTGTTTTCCTTAATTTGTTTTGCTTCAGCGAGTTTCTAGTAAAATGTTTAGAGAATTAATACTTCTAAGACTAGGAACTATTTCCTAACCTAACTACAAGGCTATGAAGTCCGTTTCATAGCCCATGCCCCTTATATTTCATAACATCATTCCTCCTCTACTCTTGTTATCTTCACTTTACGACCCCTTATAAATTTTCCTCCAAAAATTTTAATAATTATCGATTAGATTTTGTGATATGCCGAAGGATTGGATGGATCTACCGAGGTATAGCGAAGAGTATATCAATGGTGTTATTAGTTTCTTAGAGTTTGCATACTTTGAGGGAGAACCGAACGGACAACAAATTCAATGTCCTTGTAAGAGGTGTTGTAACATTGAGTGATATAGAAGAGATGTGGTATTTGACCATTTAGTAGCCGACGGATTTGTTAAGGGATATAGAACATGGATTAATCACGGGGAATGGACAATCCTGATGGTGGTTGATGATGACACGGATGATGAAGGTACACGCGATGACATCGAAGGACTGCTTAATGATGCATTTGGAGATCATGCTGAGGGTGTTACTGTAGGTCCAAATGAAGAGGCTAAAAAGTTTTATAATTTAATAGATGGGGCAAGTCAAGAGTTATACCCGGGCTACAAGAAATTTTCTACATTATCTTTTACCATCCGCCTGTACTTGTTAAAGTGTTTGCACGGTTGGAGCAATGCCTCCTTCACTTCCCTTCTTGAGCTATTGAAAGAGGCAATGCCTGAAATTAACATACCTCCAACTTTCCATAAGACGAAGGCTATGATAAGAGATTTAGGTCTGGATTATAAAAAAATTGATGCTTGTCCTAATGATTGCCTCCTGTATAGGAAAGAACTAAAGGATGAAACACAATGTCGTGTATGTGGAACATCTCGATATACTGAAAATTCTAGTGATAATAGCGAGAACCAACCTCACAAGAAAGGTCGTCCTATTCCTGCAAAGACTCTGAGATACTTTCCTATAATTCCAAGACTTCAGAGATTATTTGTGTGCTCAAAAACGGCAGCTAGTCTGAGGTGGCATGATGAGGAGCGCGTTAAAGATGGGACGTTAAAGCATCCTGCTGATGGACTGGCATGGAAGAACTTTGATGAAATGAATGAAGATTTTGCAAAAGAATCACGCAATATTAGACTAGGCTTGTCAAGTGATGGGTTCAACCCATTTCGTAGCATGAATATTTCATGGAGCACGTGACCCATAATGTTGATGGTATATAACTTGCCTCCGTGGATGTGCATGAAACCTGAATATTGTATGCTTTCTTTGCTTATTCCTGGGCCACAATCACCTGGCAAAGATATTGGCGTGTATCTACAACCATTGATAGAAGACTTGAAGTTGTTGTGGAAAATAGGGGTGGAAACTTATGATGCATCAAAGAATGAGACCTTTCAAATGCGGGCAGCTCTTTTGTGGACAATTAATGATTTTCTTGCGTATGCTATGTTGTCTGGGTGGAGTACAAAGGGAAAATTGGCTTGCCCTTGTTGCAATAAAAATACCTCTTCTCTACAACTAAAACATAGTCGGAAGACAGTTTATATGGACCATCGTGTCTTTTTACCCATAGATCATCCATGGAGAACCAATACAAGGTCTTTTAATGGGAAGCAAGAATTAAGACCCCCTCCACCTGTTATAGAAGGAACGGAAATTTTTGAGATGCTACAAAATGTTGAGAATGTTTTCGGGAAGAAGCAAAGTACATCAAATAGTTTCCCATGGAATTGGAAAAAAAGATCAATTTTCTTTGAATTGCCTTACTAGCACAAGAACCCGCTGCGTCACAACTTAGATGTCATGCACATAGAGAAGAACATACTTGACAGTATAATTGGAACTCTTTTGGATATCCCAAGCAAGACAAAGGATCATCTGAATGCTCGATATGACTTAAAATATTTGGGGATCTGGAAAAATCTTCAACCAAAGGAGGTGAATAATGGCAAGAGAACAAAGTTGGCAAAGGCATGCTTTTCTATGACTGCTGCAGAGAAGTCAATTTTTTGTGGTGTTTTAAAGACAACAAAGCTACCTGATGGTAGTGCTTCAAATATATCATGGTGTGTACATCTAGGAGAAAAAAAATTTTCTGGGTATAAGACCCACGATGCTCATTTTTTGCTACACTACTTACTACCAATACCGATTAAAAGCATCCTTCCTGATCACGTGGCCATTCCGTTGATTCGACTAAGTTTCTTTTTTCGTCGCATATGCAAAAAGTTAATCACACTGCAAGAGATAGATCAACTGGAGTTAGAGATTGTGGAAACATTATGCCACCTTGAGAGGATCTTTCCCCCTAATTTTTTTGACATAATGGTTCATCTTCCCATTCATTTAGCAAATGAGGTGAGATTGGGTGGTCCGGTGCAGTTTCGTTGGATGTATCCTCCAGAAAGGTACATGTGTACATTAAAGTCGTATGTACGCAACAAAAGTCGCCCCGAAGGTTCTATTGCAGAGGCATAACTGACTGAAGAGTGCTTAACTTTCTGCTCAAGATACTTGCATGGAGGTGTGCGAACAAGACTTAATAAGCGACCTCGGAATGATGATGATCCTAATGACGACGAAGTTTTGCCTTCAAAGTTGTTTTCTAACAAAGGTCATTCGTTAGGCGTGGGAAATGGAGAACCAATTAATCTCGATGACATATCAAGTGCTCAAGCCCATGTATATGTATTATACAATTGTGAAGAAGTCGCAGATTATGTTAGGTAACTTAATATAACTTATGTTTATTCACTAAATCAAGTGCATTTAGATTTTTTCCGATCAAACATAACTATTATTAACTACAGAGAGCATGAGGATGAGGTTAACAATCAGCGGGGAACAAAATGGAGAAAAGCAAAAGTTCACAGTAAAACCTTCTCGCAGTGGTTTGAAACTCGGGCGAGGGATCCAGTTGTGCCTGTTTGGCTAAAAGAATTATCTCGAGGTCCAAGCTCTGTTGCAAGAAGATTTTCTGGATATATAATTAATGGATATAGGTTTCACACTGTGGAGCGTGAGGCAAGGAGAAAAACACAAAATAGTTGTGTCACATTAACTGCTTTAACTTCAAGCTTTGCAAGTGCTAAAGATAAAAGTCCAATTCAAGACACTGTAGCTTATTATGGCAGGTTATTTGAGATAGTAGAGTTAGATTATTTTGGGCGTTTTAAGGTTGTATTATTTCGGTGTGAGTGGTATGATGCTGGGAGAGACAAGTATGGTCTTACATTTGTTCACTTCAATAAGAAATGCTACCAGAATGAACCTTTCATACTAGCATCTCAAGCACATCAGTGTTTTTATGTGCAAGATCCATATGAACATAACAAACATTATGTTATGGAAACTATCCCAAGAGACTTATTTAAAACAAATGACGAATCTGAGTCTGAGGCCCGTCAAACCTTCTATAGTGAACAACACGAGCATATAACAAGTCCTGCCATACCAACTGATGATGGTGAACTTATTCTGGAGAGGAATGATCTACGACCTACAGTTATTGAAACGGTTCCCCAAGTGACTTCTGCCCAAGAATATGAGGCAGATTTCATTGGAGATTCTGATTCTGATGGGTCAGCCTAAGCAATTTATTGCTTAATATGTACATATGTATAACTAAGTTTTCTTCACCTTTTTATTTGTAAGTCATATTTTTGTTTTAATTTCTCATTTTGTTAGTGTTTCTTATAAGATATGTCACTTTATTGCTTATATTAACTCGAGTTAACTAATTTATTTGTGTAGGAATAAAGAATTTATTGATCTTAAAGCAACATCAAGTAAAAATTTGCTTCGACAATTTAAAGCCAAGAGACAAAAGATTGTAAATGAACGCAAGCAATATGTGATGCAATGTGTAGCACGTAATGACAAGGAGGAAACTATGCCAAGGTTGGATGTAGTCGAAAGTCAAAAAGAGTTGAGTGCAACCAAAGGAGTGAAGAAATGTATGTCAAAGAAGCTAGATTTTACTCATTTACAAAGCACACTCAGCACAATCAACAAAAGGATGAATTTCACGCCTGAAACCTTGGAAGTACAGCCCAGCATTCCTGCGCAACAGCCAGAAAATAAAAAAAGAAAGAATCACTTGACTGTGGCTATGGCTGAGAAAAAGAAGCATGAAGTACAACATGAACCGTCAACACAAGGCTTGAACAATTCTAAGCTTACAAAGGTGGGTGCAGATGAACTTAAAAGGAAGCTCGATGCAATTCGTAATATGAATAATAGCATGCCAACAAGTGTAAGCCAAGATCGGAGTTGTGTAAATTCTACTCAGCCCACAATCAACCAAAGGCATCAGCAGATTATTCAAGTCACACATGGTAGAACTCAAAAAAGGCAACATGACACTACTTTGCTGAGTTCAAACACTACCCCACAAGCTGAAGATTTAATGTCGGAGCAAGATGGATCAAGAAAGGAAAAGAGCAAGCCAAGGGTAAGGGCTATAACTATTGATGAATTTTTAAAATAAAATGGGATAGATGTAGAAATTGACGGACTAAGCTCTGAACTAAGTGATGATGTGGGAGATAGCTTTCCACTTGATGAAAATTATTATTCACATGTGATGGAGGACATTGATGATGACGAAGGTAATTTATTTCTATCATTTTTTATATTTTTTGTAAATCATAATGCTTAATTTTTCAATTGGCATCACTAATTACTTCCTAATTTTCCCCCTAATGCATGAAACTAGGAGAGCCAAAGAAGAAGAAAACCCGAGGAAAAACAACTTGCAAAGAGATTTATGCAAGAACTATGGAACAGCGGGAAGAAGTTATTTTTGATATTGGACAGCCAGTAGGACCAACCGATCAAAGTGTGTCTTATTTAACTAGTTTCGTAGGAACAATTGGTAGAAATAAAAGATTTGTGAGTCTTTTGTACACTAGCTGGCATGCTGTAACTCCTAAAGCTAAGAAATTCATGTGGAACTATGTTAATGTGAGACTCTTCTATTATTATTAAATGTCGATTATTTTAAATATAGGAAGGTGCGTATAACACTGTTGATATCATGCAGACCAAGTTTATCCTCCCAGATAGTGGAGAAAAGTGGGAGATCCAAGCAATTCGGGATGCTTGGAAGCGGTTCAAGGGAAAGATTAAGCAGAAGCACTTTGTTCCCTTTGATACCATCGAAGATATGGTGAAAAATCGACCGACACAAGTTCCAAAAAGTCAATTCATAAAATTGATCTATTATTGGAGTCATCCTACAATCCAGGTAAAACAGTTGGTACTTTAATTGCAAATATATTACTGTTTGTTAAGACATAAGCAAAATAATGAAATTTCAATTGATAATGTTGGAATCTGTCCTCTCTCATGCTGTACGAACACATATCCATTCTGATGTAGGTTCTTGAACTGAATTGAATTTTTTTAGGTTATATTGCTGCCAGTTCCATTCTGAACTTCTGAATTTCTGTATTTACAATTCTATTTTTGGGTACTTTGTTTGCTGTAATTTTAAGTTGCTGCAATTTTATTTTCTATAGTTCTGTTTTGTGCAATTTTATTTTCTGTAATTCTATTCTGTGCAATTATATCTGCTACTATTCTGGTTGCTGTAATTTTGTTTGCTGAAGCAAAATTTAATTATATTGTTCTCTATTTCTATATGCTAACTTTTTATTCAATTATAGTCAATAAGTGAAAAAAACAAGAAACATAAAGAACAGCAAAAGTTTCCACATCGCATGGGGCCAATCAATTTCAGAAGAGTACGAGTGGCTCTGGTATACTTATTTCATATTTGTGCTGGGATTTGTTTAGTTAATTTTAGTTATGTTGTTATAGACTTACTTATTTAAGGCTTTATTTTATAGCGCGCGACAAAGGAAACAAATGAGGAACCAAAAAGGTTTGAAATGTTCCTTGCTACTCGAACAAGTCGAAAAAGGAAGGAAGTTGATCAGGAAACACAAGTTGCAATTGTATGAGAATTCATTGAATTACTAATGATTATAAATCAAATTTAGGATACGGTAACTAATTCTATTTCAAATGTTTCTTTTAATTAGGATGAATTCCAAAACCGGCAAGCTGCTGGTGAAACAGATGAGGAAGCTTTTGAGTCTTTATTTGGAAAAGAACAACCAGGTCTGGTTAGGTGCTATGGAAGATCTATTACACGACGTGACTTAAAAAAGCATGCAGAAATTTCTAAACTCAAGCAATAACACCAGGAAGAAGTCACATCTTTGAAGGCTGAACTTGGAGACATGAAGGCCAAACAGCAGCACCAAGAGGCTGACCTTCATGGATTGTGAAACATGATTAAGTTACTAGTTCAGCGATCTGAACCTGGAATGAGGCCGAAAGAAATTGAAGCTTTGTTACAAGATGCCCAACACTCTCTAATTGATGCAAATAGCGCTCATGGATCAACACATATTCCAAACATAAATATGGTATGACCAGTTTTTTCTTATTCCCTAATATTTGTTTATATATTGTTAATTGTTAATTAGGATTTTGAGTTTAAAATTTTTATTTGTTAGAACTTAGGAGGATGCCATATCTTTTTAATTTGAACTGAAATTGAAGAAGATGGAAGCTGTGATTTAGTTTTTTTGGTTTTGTTTTTTCATTATGTAATTTTAATATTATTGTTATCAGGGTGAAAGTTGTAATTTTTCTGGTTTTTTTGGTTTTTCTGATTTTTCTGGTTTTGATTTTCTGATATTTCTGATTTTAGTTCCCATTTAGTATGAAGTTGTGTTAGTCCATTTTTTAGTTGTCCTTTATGGTGATTTATAGTATCCCCCTGAATGTGATTGTTATTTTAAAGCAAAAAACTTTGGTGATATGAAAAGTAAAGTAGTTTCAATTATCCTATGCCTCTCGGATATTGTATGTGTTATTAGTCTGTTAATTACTTTTTTCTTGTTGTACTTTTTCAAATTATAATTATTTTTCTATATAATTATGCAGGATAATTCTGAAGATGCAAATGAAGATTGAGATGCTTATCATGATGGTTTATTGACAAAGATGGAAATTAAAAGATGTATGGTTGATGATGATGTCTTTTATTAGAAGCTAAGATACATTTATATGATATAATATTTTTATTTTTCCTAGTTTATTAGTAGTAAACTCTAAGTGCATTATATGAGTATACTTATTCTAGTTTGAGATGTATGAATGCTCAAAATTATGATCATTCCAATATTTTTGGTTCATTGTATAATTATATTTTGTTTCAGTATAATTTTTATTGTTTAAAGATTATTGTATGGTATTATTATATATATGTATACATTTTTATTTTATAATAATTAACTAATTTAATTAACAATACATGATTATATATATAATTATATTCTCAAATATTAGAGTTTAGATAAAAAAATTGTTAGAAATTTCTGTTTATATATATATATATATATATATATATATATATATATATATAAACATAAATTTTAAAAAAAAATGAGGGACAAAAGGCTACACTTATATAGAGTAGCTATAGGTATATTATTTGCTACATTTATAAAGTGATGCAGTAGCCCTGAAAAGTGTAGCCTATTCTTTAGAATTATGGTAACTATTAGTGCTGAAAAGCGTAGCCTTAGGTCCTGAACAGCATCACTTAAAAAGCGTACCCTATTCTCAAAGGCGAGAAGCGTAGCCTTTGCTACAGAAAAGCGTAGCCTTTGAGAATAGGCAACACTAGTATAGGCATCGCCTACAAAAGTGTCTCCGAAGCCTAAAAAGTGTAGCCTTTTCCTAAGGCATCATTTTTTTTCGTTTTTGGCTACACTTTTCAAGTGTACTTGAATGGGTGTTTTTCTTGTAGTGGATTTTTTAGCCATTCCCATTTTTACTGTTGCCTCAGAGTCTACTTTTAGCACCGGTGGTCGAGTTATACATCCACATTGCAATAGATTGGATTGTGAACTTGTTGAGGCGTTAATTTATACTCAGTATTGGATACACTCTTCAAGTAAAAGTACTAATAACTCAAATTTTATTTCGTATTAAAGTTCAATTTCATGTTAAATTTAACTCTCGTAAATTGTTGGTTGATATAATATAGGTAAATCAGGGTCAAAGATTCTAATTCCTTGGGACTATATGATGGATATGGAGATTTAAGAGTTTAGGTAATTATTTTTTATTATGTCAAATTCTTATTAATTATATGGTATTCTTGTTTATGATGTATGTTAACATATTCATGTTTGTGTTGTATTTTAACAGAGAACATGGAGTTGTTTGTTGGAAGCTGAAGACTTTATTTTATGGCTTTTTTTAAGAATGGATGTTGTATTTTAAAATTTCGTTTTATGAACTATGATCACTTGATTTTATATTTCTTTATTTGTAAGTTGTAATCATGGATAAGATATGTATGTTTGTGATATGTATGTTTGTGTGTTGTTTTGACATTTTGTAGTTTTTTTATATTTTTTAATTTTTTATGGTAATTTTTATATAAATGTTCAACATAAGCAGATGGAGAATGGGGACCCGCGGAGAACACGGGGAACGTGGAAAATGGGGATGGGGGTAATTATTCTCCCATGGCGGGGAATGGACAGGGACGGGGACAAAATTTGAGGGTGGGGACGGGGAGCAGGGAGGCATCCCCCGCCCCATTGACACCCCTAGAAAGCACCAGATACAACACTAAGCGAGTTCCAAATTAAGGTCGCCACATATGCATTTGACCTTCAGCCAGACCCAATGTAAGCATTTTAATGTTGTATTTTCTTCACTGTGGAATTGGTTGTGTGGCCCAGTTAATCGCAGATTTGGTGCAGGGAGGAGCTTGTCAAATTAGGAGACGTAATCGTCAGGAGAAAAGAACTCCTCACACTCCGCCCAGGAAAAATGCATGACGATATCATTTTCTATGCTCTGGCCATGAGACTAACTCTGGGGAGTCAGACTCCGGATAGGCCAACTATTTGGTGCCTGCCCCCTCATTTGCGGTACATCTCACGTAACTCACATTGTGGCCACTAACAACTTGTTATGCACTTGGAACTTATTTTGTCCCCACTTTGTGTTTTTTTTAGAATGACGTTTTGGAGGCAAAGCTGCTAGCAGAAATGGTTAGGACTTACAAGGACACCTGGATGAAACCCTCCCACAATCTGGCTTACGTGAGTTGCTTTGTTTCTGTTCCTTGCGTGAAAAACATACATAACCCCTAACATCCTTTTATGCATATTAGTTGATCTCCTTTACAGGCTTATATTCCAGTCAAAGACATATCAAGCCACTGGTATCTGATGGTGGTCGCGTTTGATGAGATGAAGCTGTATCATTTCGATGCATGCATGGGGATGAGGAAAGCACCACACAGAAAATCATCATACGGAACTTGGTAATTTCCCTCCATGCACATTAGTTCTAATAATTGTTGTGTATAAATATTTGAAAATCACCTTCACTTTGCACCACAGGGAGATGAACTATCCAAAATTATATCCACCCTTGCATACCCCGCCTATTTCTGAAAGAGGGCCAGGGGAGTGATGTGCTTCGGCATAGCAGAGCCAGATGGCCTTGCATCATGCCAAATCTGGTGAGTTCCGAAACATATATGTAGTTCACGTTAACCAAACATCCTTCATGGTCATTCCTAAAACAAATTCTTATTGTGCAATCATGTTTCTGCTGCATGTGTTTTGAACTGGATGGCCATGGGGGGATTTCAAAGGAAATTCCTACAACAGGTTAAATCTGTTTACTTGGTTTTTCTAATTATGTCACCTCCGTTGCTGGTCTCTCGAATTAATGAAAGTAATCGTTATTTCGCAGGTGGACAACAAATCCATAAGGATGCAGACCGCCCTTGGCCTACTGTTGTCGCCCTTTAACAAACAAACAAGCTGAATTGGGAAGTTTGGGTCAATCTCCCAGAATTGACGGTTGTAACTTATTTGCTGCGTTACTCTTCACTCTTTCATATATTTTGTTAAATTTCTATGGATATATATGTTATCATGAAAACTTTTGTTTCGTTGTTGAACTATGTAATCTGCATTAGCCGTAGCTGTGCTCATACCTCAGTGACATGTGAACCTACTCTTTTGAATTCGATTTCGTTGTATAGCTATTGTTTTTGTGAAATGAATTAGCATGTTTTGGGCCTAATTAACGTTATGGCGTAAATCACGCTTTATTGGGCTAGATCAACGTAATAATATAAGCCCAACAACCACTACTTACTCAGATACTCCTTTATGCCCACAATATATGGGTCGATCAGTTTGTTTTGCGAACAGAACGGTTAAAGCCTTTTAATAAAGATTGATCCAACAAAAAAATTGTTTTAAAAATGAAATCTCGGTAAAAAAACAAAAAAAAGTTAATGTGATCCATCAGGCACGAAACCTTTTGGCTTGTAGAAGACAACTACATCGAAGGGTGATGGCACATAATCCTAACGAGTGAAAGTCTGACTACATTAAGTAGATAGGATTCACCCATCATATCTGCCCGATTCACACGCTATCCATTGTGTTTGTGTTCTTGTAAGTTGTGACTCTCAGAATTTCCCCTTCTTCTCCGTGGTGCCTCAACGAAAAAATGGCCGCAAGAGACGCGAGATTCCCGCATGCACAAGAGCAGAACGATGCGAAAGATGACATGGTTAGGGTAATCAAAGCGGCAGGAGAGCCGTCGTGACCGATGGTAGGTTACAGCTTCCTCTTCTGTTTTATCCAATTTTTGTGACTCTACTCTCCATATTTAGTTCTATCTATTACGCTCTATCTTAATATACCCATATCTGCAGCATCTACCATTACCAAATGGTCTCCTCCCCAATGCTAGCAATCATATCTACATCACAGTCACCGATGGGTCAAAGCAAATGTACAAGATTGCATGTAGCTCGAAGGGGTTGGGAGAGATAACTCCGGGGAGGGAATAGCAAAGGTTTTATCCGGAATAAAAGCTACAACCTTCTAACATTCTGCTGTTAAAGCACAATGGCAGGGACGACTTCAGCGTTTGCATCTTTCAGTCACCCGGAGTGGAGAGGACGTATGTTCTGTCCGGTGGTGACTCTGGCAACATGACAACCCCCCAGTTGCCAACGAACCGTCCACACGCTCCTCCACCGCCCCAGCATCGAACGGGGTGTATCAATATCCCCAGGAGCGCGGCTGCCGTTGAGGTGTAGCAGACATTTCGGTCCGACCACCCCTTCTTCATAATGCACATCACAAGAAGGCTGTTGGGCGTCCATTTCCTGGTAATGGCTTTCCCTCTCGACTATATACACACCTGTTACGTTGGCAGTATTTGGGGTCCACATTATTTGTTTTGTTCTTGTGCTGTTGGTTAATTTTTTAATGGTTGGGTTATGTGGCGGCTTAGGTGGTCCACATTAACTGTTATTCTTTTGCTGCTCGTTATTTTGTATTTGTTGGGCTATGTGGCATTGTAGGTGGTCCACATCTTGTGTGTTGTTCTTGTGCTGTTGGTTAATTTTTAATGGTTGGGTTATGTGGCGGAGCAGTTGTTGAGTTAAAATTCATTAGAAAAATTTGTTGATAATGTCTTTATTTTGTTGTTAAATTCGAATTTATTAGCAAACAAGCACCGAATTGCATGCTAACTGTTCATAATGCCATCATTAGTGGCCGATTTATTTTAGTTGACTTCATGCACATAGCATTCATGTTACACATGACTTTAAGTACATCTTCTTGTCGTTTTTGGTTTGCCCAACCAAATGTACCGCACTTTGGCGTCGACGTCAGCGACAATATAATACTCACTCTGCATGCAGGGGACATCTCCGTCCGAGTCGTTTACGGCCGATACGGGAGTAAGCGAAGGCGCAATTGTGGCACAATTAGCGGAGAGTGGGCAGAATTCTTGCGCAAGTGCAACATAACTGATGAGAAGCTGACCGTCTTTGAGATTTCCAAGACCAACCCGAACGTCAAGCTCTTGGTCCAATTTGTTGACTATGAATGACTGCAACTAAAATGATGAACATGCTGACCATGTTTTTTGGATTGCCTTTTGTTATTTGGCAAACAGATTATCCCTTAATATGTAACAACTCCTTGACTTAACTTTTTGTAGATGATACAGTGTTTGACTCCTTTTATGACATTTAAGTACTTTATTATATACCGTGTTCTTTATCTTGAGTTTCTAGAGTTAATCTTGCCTCCTACAGTCTCATACAGCAGCATGGATGCTCTAGATTAATTTGCAATTTCAATATAGCGCATAACAAAAGAATGTCATATCGCGGCCTCAATATGGTCAATTTCCAACTATAACAGTCCAGAATAGAGTCTCCTATAGCTACCCATTCTTTTTCCAAGCATAGATCATGATGCATGATCTTCTGAGAAACTAAAACACCTATTGCATAACATTTGCCTAATATGAACACCAATTACACGCCCCACGTTCCCACTGGAGTGAGCTGTGAGCGCACTAACCACAGGAATGGTTATGAAATTGTGCCCTGTGAATCATAGTCCTCGTCCAAACCAACGTTCGCTGCATCGTCCCATGCCAACTACAATGACACATTCCATTAGCCATGAACTACCAATCGATAAATGGTCAAAACATTCAACGAAAACGACGACTAAACAAATTTATTGACATTGTGTTACCTCCTCGAACGAGTCATCCATTGTTCCAGTTTCACCCCCACCCTTAGCACCAAAATATGATGCACCATCTTGTGTATTCATTTGGCTGTTAGGATTTAAGTGACAAGATAGTCAATTATGCCCCGTCTAGTGACAAAGACCGCACCTCTTCACCCCCTTCACCGTTTCCTTTCTTTGCCTCTTTCGACACCGCGCCATCTGTGGATCCCTCACGCAGCCCTCTAGTGTTGAAGCTTCTCCACCTTCATTGCGACCTCCTGCATCACCACAATCCTTTATCTCTTTCAGCCGCGCTATCTCATGAAGAACTTTATCCGTCATGTTGGCAAATTCAGCTTCGTCACGACACGCCAAAACACACATTTCCCTGCATAGATCATTCAACATCTAATTGCGGCAGGTGATCGTTGAATCTTAGCAAAACGGACCTTTCTCCATAAACGCCCTTACTTTGGAGCGAGCACTCTTGGACCAACGATCAAAACAAGACTGTCTGGTATGTCAGTCATCTCCAAATGTGCTAGCACTGCTACAATGTGATCACATGGTATACCAAGGGACTCCATTCGACACGAGCACTTGAAACTGTTACTGTCACCATAATGACGCACTTACCACTTCCTACGCGCATTAGCTGACCTCAACAAAGTGAATGTATCACAAGTCTAGCTCCATGTGTGTGTTCGTACCTTCAGTGTGCAAGCGCGGAAAAGCATGGGCCTGAAGTTGAAGAAAATCATCCTTGTGAGCTTCTTTGCAGCTGACCTCTCCAAATCATGAAACGGACTCTGTAGCACTGGTTCCCCAACCACGGATAACAGATCAGAGTGTGCTTCCCTGGACCTCATTTGGGATATGCTACACATAAACTGCTCAACAAAGTCCCTCAAATTATGGCGAGACTGGACAAATTTACCGAGCATTGAGTGCAACCCTTTGCACCTTGACATTGTACGAAAACCCCCAAAGAAGTTGCCACGTATATGTGCAGTTGCCCACATACTTCTCCTAGAGTAAAGGTTAGAAACCCATTGATTATCAGACAGACCCAGCGCATCGAACACATAATGCCAATGATCTTCAAACTTCGAAACCTCATAATTGAGCATCATGCATTTCTTAAATTTAGAAGTAAATGTGGGGTTGCTTAGGTTAGAAGTGGCATTCCTCAGCAAATGCCACGCACACAAATGGTGATAAGCCCCAGAAAACACCGCTTCGATTGTCTTTTTCATCGCTCCATGCCCATCTATTATCACACATCCAGGTGCTTTACCCTTCATGGCGTCCAGGAACTGTTGCAGCAACCAGGTGTAAGTCTGCTCATTCTCATTTGCAACTAGCACAGCGGCAAACACAATTGTTTGGTTATGGTGATTGACTCCAGAAAACACAACCAGTGGACACATATACTTATTCTTCCAATATGTCGCATCAAATGCCACGACATTCCCAAACAAACCATTATCCAGCTGACTGCAATTATCCGACCAAAATAGGTGCACCAAACGACCGTCCTTGTCCTTGTCCTTATCATGTTCATTTGTTCCAGGGCGGCTGCATCCATTTTCCTATGCCCCGGTAGCATGAAAGTCAGTCTATCGTCCAACAACTCGTGGTTGTGAACGTCCTGAAAGTACGATATTATCCATCTACCACTTTTCGAGTGCACGTGGACGCGCATTTCTGCCTCACAACCGCATCTGGTCTCCGCCTTTGGCTCACGTTTTCGTCGCATGCTATCGTTAACGGACCCCATTTCTCTGAACCCCTTTTGGAAACATACAAATTCTTGTTGCGTAACCTCATTCCTTACATTTTCTCGAATCTTATTCTTCCTCACAGCGAAACCATTCATATTCACATACAAACTGTAAAACAAGAATGCCACCGATCGATTCGGAAAATGGCACATCATAATCTTCTTTGCAGTTATTTCCTTGAAATTGATACACCCCATCTCTGCAATACCGTCGACTACTCTCTCTTCCCAGTTGTCAAAGAAGCTGTCCCCGAAATTCTTATGTGCATCCGACTCCACTCCTAATTTCCCATCCTCAACTTCGTCACCGAATTCGTCGCTACCAAGACCAAAGGCATCGCTTCCATCGCCTCCCTCTTCTTCAGCAGACAACGGTTGATAATATTCGTCCGTCGCGGATTCTCCTTCCATACAGGCCTGCGCAAAAATGACGTTCACAAATTAACATATTTTTACATAAGACATAATGATCTGTAACAAAAAATTGGCAAAACTCTACCATGCTCTGTCCTAACTTGTTTGCCACCCAAAAATTAAATTCTGAAACAATATCACCGCCAACAGCCACAGAAACTACTCAGCCTAGATCCATTACATTTAAGATTTTGCCGTCACTTGAGACGCCGGTTTATGGTCGTCACTCTTCATCTCGTCACTCTCCCAAATGGGCTAAAACTCAGTCAATAACCCATTCATACAGGAAATTCGAATGAAAATATGTATAAATTTAAGTGTCATAATACTATATGCAGAAATGTATAGATAATATTATAAAATATCTAAAAATCTGACACCAAAACAAAAATTTATATAAGAAATTACTGATGCATCCTTCTCCTCAATTGGACCAATACAGGCTATAACTCACCCCTCAAAGCCTACGAAGATGGAATCAATCGTCACTGATGGAAGTTGGAAAAAACAGAAAAAGCAGGATTTGGAATCAAATTAGCTCCAATTCTTTGAAAGCATCTCTATCCTTTGATTCCAAAGCTAATGGCACGTATTTTATTTTGAATTTATAAATTTTGTTTCTTGTTTTATGCGGAAGATTATGGAAAGAATCAAAGAATTATTATAAAATGGAGCAACTTGCGTGTGGAAAAGGTGGCTTTAAAAAATTGATTGATAAAGACATTTAAAATAAAGATATTAAGAAAAGATAAGAAGCTTAGAAACGAAACATTGAATAGGGTTTGGTTTTAGGATCGAAATATTTAATTAAATTGTCAGACGTTGAAAACTTGGATAATGAAATGCAACGACAAATTCGGAGCAAAAATATTAACATAATAATAATGCATAGAAATTCATGCAAAAGAGACACATACAATAAGTGAACGAACTTTTGATATCTAAACTTAAACTTATTAGCTTCAATACAAAAACGTACATAATATATATCGGTATATTGAAAAAGATTGTTATTAACTTATTATGTATATATAACATCAATTTAAGCTCAATTAAGCTTATATAATTTAATCAAACATGGTGGCATCAAATTTTTAGTTATTCCGAATTAAACCTTGAGATCTGTGCTTTTTACTAATACAAATACGAAAACTCTTTAAACCTCAATTTTATAATAATTATACAAAAAAAAGTATTCACCTTTAATTTGCAATGTTATAGAACATTAGGATTTGGATAAATTAATATTAGTTGAGAATGCAGATATTTTTTCCTTTCTCAATATTAAATAGACATTTGGCACTTTACTTGTGCAACGTGAGGACGAAAGTTTTGTTGTACCAAAACAATTACTTATAAACTAAGAATTTAATTTCTAATGTGTTTAACTTATAGTATAACTTTTCTATACCACTGTCGCATTATATTGATGAATATAGAGAGTTAATTATATATTTTTATAGTTATTATTTAAATATAGTACCAAATAATAAGATTTAATTGAACGACAATATATAAAACTTTTATATTATTAGTGCAATAATTAAAGTTCATTATCAAGATTGATTTTCAATGTATTGCTTTTGTTTAAATTGATAATAATATATTCAAATGAGAGGCAGTAAGCAATTAAAAATAGAGTTTCACTAGCAATTAAGAAAGGTATTTTGACAATAAAACATTACTAATATTAATTAATTAAAAATTAATTTCGTATACTTATTCATAAAAATAATATGATGAGAAATATAAACAATAAACATGAGACGGTATATTTAAATATACTTATGGATGTATTATGAGTATTAGGAGGTATAAATCTATGAGACCTATTATACATACAAGTTTTTTTGACTTACAAGCTATACAAGTTGCTCCAAATTCAAAAAAAAAAAAATACGCGTCCTTTCAACAACACATTCACTCTTCGTCTTCTTCCTCAATCAAAATGCAACTCATCAAGAAAAAAACACGCGCCCCTTCCACAACATGTTCACTCTTCCTCTTCTTCCCCAATCAAAACGCAAACCATCAAGATTCAAGGGACATTCGAAACAAACTACTACAATTTTGTAGAAACGTTCTAACTCCTTGCGAAGAGTAGAAAAAATTAAGAGGAAAAGATACAAATCTCCATCAAAAATCACCAGAAAAAAGGAAGAAACATTATTCAAGGTACAATTTTACTGTTATTCTAGGTTTTTCTTCTAGATTGTCTCTGCCATGTGTCTCATCCTTAACCAGCAAAACATTCAAAGATTTCAAGAAAAAATATACTGTTTCTCCCTATTTTGGGTGTATTTCTTAAATCCTTTAGGTGTATTTTTGTAATCGTTTGGATGTATTTCTGTAAACGTTTGGGTGTATTTCTGAAGTTCCATTATCTTCAAACGATTTCAAAGCTTGATTTCAAAAACCATGAAAATCGAAAAAAACGAAGCAAAAGAGAGAACGCACGAAGGAGATCCAACAAATTTGGCAAGAAACTCGAAAAAAAGAAACGAAATCTTTTGAAAAATGAAAGTTATATAGTTATGCGTTAATTGATTTGAATTGATTTAAAATTTTGTTAAAAAGGCACGTAACATAAGCAGCGCGTTTAATGGGTGGACTTCATTCAGACTTGTAAAGTTTGTAAATACAAAACACTTATACGTAAAAATTAATCCTAAATCTATCTAATTCTAATGATAAAATAAAACAAGTTTAACTATTATCTAGAGAATAGGATCTAATCTTATATCCATATATTGATGTTTATAGATATTTAAGGATGAAAAAAATTAATTATTACACCATAATTACATGATAAGAAATTAGTTGATACTCTATAGTCTATATTGCATTTAATATATTTAAAATGACATTATGAATTGGAAAATATCAAAATCCAAAGATGACACCTTTGCACAGAAAGAATGGATGAACAGAGAAGAGCCACGTGGCAGTGATCATGTGAGGACTGAACTCACAATGGAGCAGAAAGCGACCGACCAATAACATATCTCCACGTGTCCCAACCTAACATCACCCAACCCCTAATTAAATTCCCCCACGGATTCCAAAAATATCTTCAATCCACTCTCATCTCCATTGACCAAACAATGGCTCGCCTCTCCCTCCTCCTCCTCCTCCTCGTCGCCGCCGTCGCAACCGCTGTCGACGACCAAGCGGATCCCTTGATCCGTCAAGTAACCGATGGAGACCATCACATGCTCAACGCCGAGCACCACTTCACAACCTTCAAGACTAAGTTCGGAAAGTCTTATGCCACTCAAGAAGAGCACGATTACCGCTTTGGCGTCTTCCAGTTAGTTACTCCAATCTCTACTGTTATTAAGCACGTGACTTAATTCAGTAACAAGCTTCTGTTTAGTTTGTTAGAGAATAAATCGATGCTTTATATCGTAGATCTGGCGAATAAGCTTACATGTTTATGTTTCTTATTATAGCACGTGACTGAATGAATATAGTTCGTTAGATGACGGTTATTTTTCTGGTATTGTTAGTTAAGAGTTGTCACTGTAACTGGTTTTGTTTGATCGGTGCGATGTAGGGCGAACCTGAGGAGGGCGAAGCTGCACGCGAAGCTGGATCCGTCGGCGGAGCACGGTGTCACGAAATTCTCCGATCTGACGCCGGAGGAGTTCAAGAGGCAGTACCTTGGGTTGAAGCCGCTGCGGCTTCCGTCGACCGCTAACAAGGCTCCAATCCTGCCGACGAGCGATCTTCCAGAGAATTTCGATTGGCGTGACAAGGGAGCTGTTACTCCAGTCAAGAACCAGGTACGTATTATTATTATTATTATTATTATTATTATTATTATTATTATTATTATTATTAGAACTACTAAAATTTATTATTTTTAGTCATCAGTAGTTATTAATATTTAAAAAAATGGGATAAAATAGATTGTTAGATTATTAGAATAAAAAAATTGACTTAATAACTAAATGATGGACAAAAACAATAAATTATTCTTAGTATTTTTCTATTATTATTATTATTATTATTATTATTATTATTATTATTTAGTTTACTGCTAAAGTTTATTTGAAGTATATAGGTTGGTTAAGTCTAATTTTCAAGTATTAAGTATTAACTCAAAATGTCAAGTTGGAGGTATTTTCAGTTAAGCACTTCCAAAAATATTTGATCATGCTAGTTTAACCTAAGTTTTATTTTTATGTTAAATTATTCTGAATCTCTTAGTAAAAGCATATGTGTACTGGACTGAAAACATGACTAGCTAGGTAACAAAAGTTTGTGGTCCATGTTGGTGTTGGTAATTTTCTCTTGATTGATGACCCTGCGTGGCTAACTCTTATTGATGATGGTGTTTTCAGGGCTCTTGTGGTTCATGTTGGGCGTTTAGCACGACTGGGGCTTTGGAAGGCGCTCATTATCTGTCCACCGGAGAGCTTGTCAGCCTTAGTGAGCAACAGCTTGTAGACTGTGACCATGTGGTTCGTCCTCATATCCTTATTTAAATTTTCATGAAATTGTTGTGGTTATCAATTATGATGTTTAATTACATTGATATGTTTTGAGATTAGAGAATACTACATACTATAAATTTTATAAACTAACTTGCAAATTGAGAGGTATTGTGTGTAATTTGAAAAATTGATGTGATTTAATTTACCCTTTAACAAAAGATTCCCACACAGATAGTAAAATTGACCAGCACCTGCTATATGATATACCGCTTATCTTAGAAGCCATGATGATTGATGAGTGAATCAACATATAAGAAATCATTATGAAGATTTAAGATCTTAATGTTTTCCTGACATGATTTAGAATAGAACACAAGGTGGTCATTTGATGGATTTACATAGTTGTTGTTTGAAGTTGAGTTAACAGCTATGAATCTGTGACTTGCAGTGTGATCCAGAAGAATATGGAGCATGTGACGCAGGCTGCAATGGTGGGTTGATGAACAATGCTTTCGACTACATACTCCAGGCTGGAGGAGTACAGACAGAGAAGGACTATCCTTACAGTGGAAGAGACGAGACCTGCAAATTCGACAAGAGCAAGGTCGCAGCTACAGTTGCGAATTTCAGTGTGGTTTCCCTTGATGAAGACCAAATTGCTGCAAATCTAGTGAAGCATGGCCCTCTTGCAGGTACCTAATCTTAAATTGTTTCCTTACTTCCTCATCTGAAGAACTGTGTTTGGCAAAGTTATAAAATTAAACCTAATTCAAGAATAGTTTGTTCGTATGATGACAAACCTTGATGTTCTGTTTTCTGCTTTGCTTGGTACAGTTGGTATCAATGCAATATTCATGCAGACATACATCGGGGGAGTCTCATGCCCCTACATCTGCGGCAAGAATCTGGATCATGGCGTGCTCCTAGTGGGTTATGGCGCGGCCGGATATGCTCCCATTCGCTTCAAGGACAAGCCATTCTGGATCATCAAGAATTCATGGGGAGAGAGCTGGGGAGAGGATGGATACTACAAGATCTGCAGGGGTAAGAATGTGTGTGGAGTGGATTCCATGGTCTCAAGTGTAGTAGCTACTACATTTACATCTAGCAACAATTAAATTAAAATGCAACAAGGACTTTATCATTCTGGAGTTTTTATGTAAATAATAACATGTATGCTGTGAAATGTTCTGCTAGAAGCTAAGTAAGTATCTCTGTTTAGGATCTCAGGAAAAAAACTTCAATCTTCAAAGTTTGGTTATGTATTATCTAATATATGTATGCCTTATAAGTCCAGTGCCAAGATATTTGTGGCAACTTGGCCAGTAATTAAATGAACTGGAAAACTTTGGTATGAGATCTTATATCTTATGGCTTTCTCTAGTAATCTATTTCGTTTTATTATCGTTGTGAAAAATTTGATACATTCTTAAATAAGTGTAATCTAATTAATTCTTAGAGTTGACAACATTATTTCAGTTTTAGTTCTGATTCCCTACTTAATAACGTGAAACAATCTTCAATATTTACGTGCGCTATAATACTAACATGCATTGCCATATCTAAGTATGAGATATGACCCCTTAGACATGAATTCATAGCATTGATAAAGGGCTATCTAGAATTTAATCATTCGTCTACTATTTGAAAATCATAAAATTAAATCTCTGTATCAAATGTATAGTTAGAAATTTAGAATTTAATATCTATGCTAGCTGTAAATTTAATTTAGCAAATGAGTTTACCAAACTTTTTTTTTTTTATCTAGAAAAGAATCAAATATTATAAAGGGCTATCTAAAAGGCCAAAGTAGACATCCAAGAGTGGGTAAGGTAGCTGTGGGGCTACCTAGGAAAGAGGCAAATTAAGAAAGGGCTACATACTTAGGCTAATCAAATATTGCTTGGAGAAAACTACCAAAAAAAATATATATATTGCTTGGAGAATTAGGTGGCTGTGACCACTGACCTTTAAGTGAAGGTGGCATCTTTATATTAGTCATAAATTGATACAGCAAATGAGTGTGTTAACAGGTTTGAAGATGTTGCAAAAATGAAGATGGTTCACTTCAAATTAATCATCCAGGCAGAAAGAGAACCATCTTGATTCAAACGGTTTTATGGTCCTTTTCCTTTTGTTATTCACTATGCTTATTAATTTTATTTCTAGTTGGTTTTCTATGCAATGGTCCTTTCATTTTATTTTTTTTTTCATTCTTTTTGAGTGGCTTGATTTTTCTTGTGTGGTGCTCCAATCTCCTTTGAGTGACAAAACATTATGCAATTATTGAAACAAAAAACTGAGAAATCATGTTATCTACCTCTTCTTAGAGAAATCATGCCATCCAAGTATAGAGCTATTAAAGTTTAATTAGGTTAACCAAGTTGAGTTGGTCTAGTGGTTAGCTTACTAGTTCGTTTAAGCAAGCGTCGGAGATTTGAATTCTGCCTTATGTATGTCGCAACCCATTGGCTAACGGCAAACTCTTAAATGAAGTTAAGATCCGTGACGGATTAGTTATTGACCTGCCAAGTTAAAAAATACTGTAAAAAAGCAAAAAAAAAGTTTAATTAGGTTGACCCCTTTTTTTATAATAATTAGGTTGACCTTTTATTCCGCATGAGTTGACTCCGAAACAGCACACTAAATTATTGTGTACTAATACATGGTTGATCCAATTAAAGTTTATATATAGGCCTAATAAAAAAAAGACCAAACAGAATGCTAACCCAAGACTGTTGAGGCTTTCATGCTACTAGAGCCCACCTATCATAATGGTTTTGGAACTCTGAAAAAGTTCAAAACTTATTAATGTTCCATATTTGTATATTACTATATTACATCCATAACTATTTAAGGTAAAAAAAATTTAATTATTTAATTTTAATAGCAATTCGTAGTATATATGAATCATTACATAAATGTGCTAAGTAAACTTGGACTGACCCAAACTTTTTTATTTGTAGGAAGAAGCTATGTATATTGAAAAATGAAATTAAATCCCTAAGGAAAGCCACCCTAAGTTTGAATAGAATAAAATTAAAGTAAGCATAGTTTCTACTTAGCTTCCAGCTCTCTAGCTCCTGTAACTTTGGAAAAAGATATACACTGATAAGTATGCCGTAGTACTTCTTTTTGTTGAAATTTATAATCATATAATTACTATCATAATAAGTATTTACTCTTAACAACTTTTGAAGAGAATAAGATAATATGAAAATTTTGGTCAATATATAATATTGGACAATACTTGGAAATAGATAATACAGCTAAAAAGAAAATGATAAAAAGTACTTCCTACCATCCAATACGTTAAAAGAATCCTTTAATTTCTAAGCGTGTATATATGAGATCATGATTCATGCATGATTTATTATTTTATTCCATTTTTAGGAAAAGACATTATAACCATTTTTTTAATTTTCAGAATTGCATTATAAACTAGTTAAAAATATACCAAGAAAATTAAATAATATATTTTACTCTATAAATTTATATAATTTCTTTTATAAATTTATAAACAAATAACACTAAAAATAAATTATTAGTAAAAACATAGGTTTAATTACTGTGTCGATCTCTATAATTTTATTGAATTTTTAATTAGGTTTTTAAATTTGTTTTCTTTTCAATTAAGTCTATATACTATATTATATTTTGTAATTAAGTCCTTATTGTGATAAAAATATTGGAATTAATAGAATATTCCGTTAAACAAAATAAATATGTCTAATACTTGACTAAATATTTTATATAGTTTAACAAAATATTCTATTAATTTTAACGTTTTTATCACTGTAGATTTAGTTACAAAATTAATATGATATACGGACTTAATAAAAAATAAATTAAATAAAGACTTAATTAAAAATTTAATAAAATTATAGAAATCGACAGAATAATTAAGCCAAAAACATGTGTTGATGTTCCTAATAAGGGCACTACCTAGGCACAAATGCATGCGCATAAAAGTTGTGTCAAGAAATAAAGAAATAATAATGGAATTTAAAAGAGAAGAGAAAAAGGAAATAAATAGTGTTTTTGTTTTGTGCTCTTCATCTCATGATGACGATAACAAAAGGCTGGTTCCATTTTCTAATCCCTAATTAATTGAATTGAATTAAAGGAAAGAAGAGACGTAGTTGGTGAAAGCTAGCGTGTGTTACCTTGGTTGAGACATGATGACAATTTATCGGCTGAGAAGCCTATAATCCACTTAAAGAGAAACCTATAACCCAAGATCTTCGCTCTATACATAATCTATATTCTCATCACACATCATTTCACTCACATGCAAAAACACTCATTTGGACCCAACCCTAGCTAGAAAAATAACCCATAACTATGTCATCTACTATATATTGTTATATTAAATGGGGACCATCTCTCATCACAACCAACCCCCCGAAAAAAAATATTTCATTTTCATTCTTATCTTATCATCACTTGTTTTAATTTCTTTTATTTTGCAATCTACCCATTATACGTTGTACTTGCACATTTTGAAGATTGAGGCATTAATTCCTTCAATCGTTATGACCTTAAGCTCAAATTAAAGGACAACCTAACTTCAAAAGATTAGCTTAATAGATAGGGTAGTTTATATATAATTAATTTCTAATTTTATCATCTCTTTTGAGTTCTGCTTATTCTTCGGATGAGTATCTAAGCTTAAAACCCTAAATTTTTCATAAAATACTATGGTTTATGAAATAAAATGTAATGATTTTTTGATAAAATAAAGTATTGATTATTATATATTAAAACACGTGTAACTAAAGGACAGTGGTCTATTAAGCGTCGTATATTCGTTTAGCAACAATTTAAAACCGTCACAGAATTCTTGTAAAACTATCGATATTATTTGTTTTCCTTTCAGTGTATTACATGAAAAATAATTTAAACTTATTATTGACTTTAGTGGGTTTAAAAATTGGTTCATAAAGAAAAATATTCAAAATTTTATAAAGACATTGTAGTAGATGATGCATCTCTAGGATATGTAGAATCCAACACATCCAATCAATTCTAAGACTGGATATTATTCATGCTTAATATGAAATTTGTAGGGCTGAACATTTGTTTAATTTGTAGACCAAGTAACAAGTAATAAACTTTGAATAATAAACTCACATGTCATATTAGAATTGAAGGTATTTATATCAAGCATAAAAATTAAACTAGCTCATATAAAAGATGGGTTACGTTATTCAAGCTCTTATAAAAGTAAGGGTTAAAAAAAATTTTTTGTGATATTTATCTGTATTATTATAATACATCATCAAGATTTTAATTCCTATATATTATCAAGTTATGAATGCTATTTTTTTCTAAGAATTATCTAATAATGCATAGTGATAAAGGGCAATAAAGTAAATGGATGATGAAGTTAATTGCTTCCCGGTAGCCGGTAGGTAATTAACTACATTATGTGATCTCTTAATTTATGTGATATTTTTTATAAATGTTTCCATGAAATTTATAATAACTATAAAAATTTAATTAAATAAGTTATCATTTTTAGGTATTTTATAATTTTATTTTAGATGTTTTAATAATAACCTTGACTTATAAAATAAGAGATCAATCAATTTATACTTAATTTTTTTTCTTACAAAAAGAAAATAAATGTACATTGAGTTGATCTTGTAAATATAAATTTCATCATTAGGTTTTTTATTATAAAAAATATTGTTACCTTCACTTCAAGTGAATAATTGATGCATAAATTATATCTATTTTCAGAAGAATGAAAAAAAAAGAAATATTATTTTTATTTTGTAAACTAATTTTTTTTCAATATTTAAATATTCAAATAGTAAGTTGTAACTTTTAGAACAGCAATTGAAGTAAGGAAATTAGGAAATTGATTGATTTGAGTTTGGGAAATAATAAGGTGAAGGGAGGGAAAGCAAAAACAAGCACAAGGCTCGAGAGTTAAAAATGGATGATTCGATGGGACACCCAAATCATTCACATTCTCATTCTATTCACTCTCTGAAATATATTCAAAGTCATTGCATTATTACACGTTCAATTTATGTAAATAGTGCCATCTTATTATTAGTGTTACTAAAGTTTTACATAACCATTTGGGCAACAATATGTATATTGTATGTGATCTGATTATTTATTAGAATTCAGTTATGACATAATAATCTTAAGATCACATAAAACAACCAAATGAAATTATTATGTAGATGGTAATATTGTGTATATTTTTGTTGTTTGTTAATTTTTATAGAAAACAATCTTGGCAGTGCAGTATCTTCTACTGTTAAACCGCGACTAAATTGTGGCAGTTCTTTTAGGGTTTATTTTATTTCTAAATAAAAATAATTCAGCAACAAATAATATACTTAATTTTGTAAAATTTTTCATAAGAGAACTTAAAAAATAAAATAAAAGTGAAAAATGAATTTTCTTGAGTGACATACATCAACTACATATGAAATTAAAATTATACATAAATTTTATCGATAAAATTTTCATTCCATTTTTACTTTTCATTTAAACAAATACACTCTTATTACGTGGGTAACCTGAAATAGGTAGATTGGATTTGAAGGATTGACCCAAACGTTAAAGAAATGTGGTCTCCGATTTGGTTTAGGTCTGGGAGCCGCCGTCCGAGTTGTGTATGTAAAAGAATGGGAGGTGGTATTTGCAAAGACACTCCGATGCCTAAGTTAGCAAGGGAGTAAGCATGTTTTTAGAGTATTGGAACTTAGTTTTACCTGAGTGTGTCAGTGTATTTATAGTAGTGATCCAATAACCACCATTGGAGTAGTTCCACTTCTGCTGGTGGATAACTGTTCCTCTATCTTAGGGTTGTTGAGATATCACTTCTAGAAGTAGATGAGAAATTTTAGGGGACAATTACTTATTCGAATAAGTGTTATCTGCCAGCTCATGTCAATCCCGACCTATTTGGGGAGGAGCCTATGTCGAGCCCAACCTCTTTAGACGAGGTCGGATAAGTGGTGAAAACCAACCTTTGAGTTGGACATTTTTAACTTACTTAAATCTGGACAATAATATTGGGTCAGAGAATAACTCTTAAAGTTAAGAATATAATTAAATGATAAATGCATTTTCCACCAATAACATGTCGCTTTTGGAGAAATTAGATGAGGAACTTGACTTGTTTAGCTACCGTTAATTTCAAGATTCCATGTGTAAAAAAGTGAAAATAAATATATATTATTGACAATGATGGCTACTTAAATAAGTTATCTTGTTGGGCCAGCCCAAACCGACCTTGAAATTGGTCTACTAATTCAATCATGGAGTGGAAGTTCTACAGTAGAAAAACACCGATAAAAAGAGCAAGGTTCTTCTCAATTTTGACGCCAAAAAGAAAAGAAATGAAAAGAGAAAAAGAAAAAAAAAATCTCACTTCTCCAACCATTCTTTTACCAATAATAAATGGCATGAAACAACACCTTGATCAACCTCAAATTGTGATTACTTTTTTATGTAGTTGATTCTTCTAGCTTACATAATTAAGGAGAAGTCATATTAATATAATTTAGACATCTATAAAATACCTAATAAGATTCAAGGGTAAAAAATAAAGTAATACTAGTTAGGAAGAAAAAAAATAGTCCAAATAAATTTGTCTTATTTAGTATTTATTAATTTTAGTAATAATTAATAAATATTAAATAAGACGAATTTTAACTGTTTTTGGCAAATTTTTTGTTTGTTAATAAATATTTTCAAAAAAAAATTTAAAAGTTTAAGAAGTTCATGAGGAACCAAACGGGAACAAAAATTAAGAAAATATACTCTAAATGCTAAAATGAGGTTACACCAAATTATGATGATTTGAATGTTTAATTTTTCCCCTTAATTAGTCTAATCACTTGAGCTTATTATTAGGTCTTCCCCTAAACTAGTTTGTTTATAAAGTTGCTCTGATTTTATATAATTTTCATGTTTTCTTTCCCAAAAAGTAATGTATGTTGACCAGAATTATTGAATAAGAATTCATCTATGTTGATGAAGGAACGCACAATCAAAAATTGAAGGCATAATTTTCTTGGCCACCAATCAAATTTAATATTGATTATTCAAATATTAGGCTATGCACCTTTGATGATAAGGAGAAGCAACAAAAAAAGTTTGGTTAGCATGTGCTCTAAGAATTACTTATTAACAAACCCACATGAGAATAGTTTGAGTTTTAATATCTTTAAATATCTTTAAATAGAGAAAAATAACACTAAAACAAACTTTACTACCTTTGTTATATACTAACTTTAACTCAAGTAAAATTAAAAAAAAAAAAAAGTTTAAATAATTTCAGACCTAATGACTTGAGAAAGAGAAAAAAAAAAGTATAGTTTCCTTTTATATATGTAAATTACCTTTTTTAATGTATTTTTAGATTAAACAGATTTCTATAAATTAATTCAAAATGCACTTAAATAATAGAAATGTGATAATAATAATAATAGTAGTAGTAGTATATTAAAATAAAAGATGTAACATGCATGGTGGACAAGGTGCCGCCGAATAATAAAAATGGCAGTAATATATAGTTGGTGATGATGGAAAGTGATACGATCTTCTAATAAGTAGCAGCAGAAAGATGATTATGATTTGTTTTCTCGGGCCCCTAATAATAACAATTGAATTTTAGAATTCAAGAATATATAAAGTTTGTCTTTTGGGAATGATAGAATAGTAATAATAATAACAACAACAATGCAATAATAATAATAATAATAGAATTAATTGACATTGGTTGGGTGAATTTTTTTTAAACATGGGAAAATATAAATTACTAAAAGACCGAATGGGCTTTTTATTTTTAATATGAATTAGGTACATGTAATACGAAAAAATGAGGGTTTGAGTATTAATAATCAATGGTTCGGAATTATTCAAGAATTTGAAATTATCGAAAAATTTAAAATTATCGATTTGATAGAGGGAGCTATGTGCTATCAAAAGAAAGAAAGATTTAAAGGAAAAAATTTAAAAAAAAAATCGTGACTCTTATTTTTTTTGAAAAAAATTTGTTTTTCTTTAAATCGCTAGTTATAATTTATGTATTTTTTATTACTTTCTGGAATTATTACTCATTTTATTCCGACAATATTGTATTCCATATCGATGCATACTACAAAATTCACATAATACTATAATTTATAATAACCAAAAAAATTAGGCACCAAAAAGAGTAGTAGATTATTGTTTGTGATAAAACCTTTTTGTCGTATTGTATGTGTGGTTAGTATTATTGGATCCCAATTATTAGCGGTCTTTAATTTAATTACAATTGGGGCGCTTCACGTGCTGCTGAATCAATCACTCATTATTGAAGGTTTTATTTGATTCTATTAGTCCCTTTTTGACACTATGCTCAATTACTATTTACTGCTCCTACTTCAATTCACTATAAGCTATGACGCTTTGGCCCTCCTAATGCTACCCCTACATACTGTCTAATAATGTCTTTTAATTTGGACTTATTATTTTCAAAATTATGTGTGTTTCTTTTAACGTCCATTATATATATTCAATAATAGATGGATTAACAATATATTAAGCAAATTGCATTTTTAGGGAGAACACTAATAAGATTCAACATATTGAGAAACAAACATTGCTAAAGATAATTGATCTCCATAAATGGCAAATATCCATTTGAGCGTCTAACAATTTTCTTTAAGGTGTTAGTAAAATTCATATGGTTTTTCTTAAAGACTAATTCATTCTAGATTTAAAATTTATTAGTGATTAATAATTATATATATAATAAAATTAGAATTTTTGATATTTATTTAAATAAACTAATAAATTAGTTATTTGATCAACCAAATTAGTTAGTAAAATTCATATGTTTTTTACGGTGTTTTTTAATTGAGTTAACCAAACACTAATTCATTTTAAATTTGAGATTCACTTAAAAATTTGTTGTCACTAACTAATAATTAATTAATTATTATATATATAAAATAAAATTTAAATTTTTTATATTTATTTAAATAAATCAATATACTAATTACTTGATCAACCATAACGAAAAACAAATATTGATAGACACTTTTCCTTTTTCAACTTAGTTGAAGACACACAAAATTTGTGGATTGTTGTAAAATGAAAAAAAAAAAGTAAAAAAAAAAAGAAGGTTTGATTGTGTGTAGCTTTCGCTTTCAACAAGTGACAGCTAGCTAATAAGATAGCTGAGCATGAAGCTGTTTGATCCTTACAAATTGACCTATTCCAAACTTTGTTTAATTCATCTGCCATCTCTATCTTTTCGCATTACTATATTACTATTGCTGCATTTACTTCTAGAAATTCTCACTACCATACATGATATAACAAAAATTTAAAATTTATCAGATATTTCAATCATTTTCAATAATTAATTTTAATTATAAAAAATTAATCGTATTAACTTTTTATAATTAAAATTACCGGTTAAAAATTATTAAAATACTAATATACCAATATATTTAAAAGTTTTATCTTGCTATATATATATATATATGTTGCTTCAATACTACTGTAGGAACTATGACCATGGAAGACCTTAATTATTAGGGCATCAAATTTCATATCATATCATATTATTATTATTATGGCAGCTAAGCTCTTGGTACGTTTTATTTGAATTGTGGTGCATACCATTAATGAAGCAAATTAAAGGTCAACTCAACAGTTCTTTTCACATGAGATGACCTAATTACAATGTTAGGTCAGTTGGATACAAATTGTTATTATTATTATTATGGAAAATGAGAATTTGAAACTTTTATGTAATTTAATTTGCAATCTTTCTATGAGCATTTATAGATGAAATGTGCCGACCCACCAAAAAAATTAAATTTTTTTTTGACAAAATTGATCTCTTAAAAAATATTGAAATCATGGAAGAATGTATATATTATTATTATTATTAACCCTTCTATCACCTTTTGAAATAATTTAATTTCAAAGAAATAGTATTTTGAATTTTCTGCTAAATCTTAGATTTTAAAAAACGGTTAAAGCTAATTCTGTTTTAAAAAAATTCTCAAGAATAATTCTTAAGAATAAAAGGTGACAACAAATACTTATTTCTTATATAAAATTATTAGTTATTATTAATTAGCTGATGTGTCATGAAAGTGATGGAAGAAACAATGAGAATTTTTTGATACATCATCAACCATCCAATATGGTAATATAATCATCAAACATGGAATGAAAATTACATTCATCGAGGTTTTTGTTTGATGCATGTTCCACATTGGAAGGCCTAAACTATAAGACAGCAAGTTTTCATCATTTAATTAGAAATAATTTTATTTGAAGCGAGACAAAATTATATATATTATTTATTTAATTTAATATTTAGTAGAAGATATAGTATAGGGCTTTTCTTGAAATTAATTGAACCCAATTTTTTTTGTTTAATTAACACGACTTCTCACTAACTTAATTAATTAATTACGTGGTAGCCGGTTGGTATAGAGCTGGTTCAATTAATTAATATGTTTTTATGTCTTTCTAGAATGCTACTGAAATAGATACTAGTAAATTTTTGCTTGCAAGCTAGGGCAAGTTTAAAGAAAGCACAAACAAACATGCAATCGATGAAGCTCGTGTATGTCTCATAACGGAATAAAATGGTAAACAAACAAAGATATATCTAAATTATTCTATCATTCGCAAAAATGTTTTAAAGTTTGATTATCAATAAAAATATTTTTAAATTATTTAAAACTATGATAAAAATGCACTTTCGTAATATTCTTATACTTACTAAGAAAGTTAATTCTTGGAAATTAAAGCACTCGACATGCTTGGCTACATATTTGCATTGCTTGGTGAGCCCTATAAGATAGGGAGTATATTTATTAATTTATATTTAAGTAATGAAAAAAATGATGAATTAATGTTCTTTTCCTAATATCTTTTTCTTTAATATTTATGATGAATTAATGTTCCTCTCCTAAAAAACACATTGAAATTTTTTTTTTTACAATGGTTAATTAGTCCCATAAAAATAAATTTCAAAAATTAAATTAAGTATTTTTTTTAACAATTTCGTTGTTTTTCGAAATAATTATCAAGAACCATTTGAAACTTTCTTTTTTTATTATTATTATTAATAAAGTGAAAATACAGGTAAGATAACATTACAACATATATGTCCTAAATAGACTCTCCATTTTAATTTTGTTTCATTCATATGTTCTATTATATATGACTTAATTTTTAATTAATTAATATTATTTAATTTTATTGTGAAATTGTTTTTTTTAGTATTTATTTTTAAAAAATTTAAAATATAAATATAATTTAAAAAAAAATTATTCACACCATAATTTGTTGAGATTTTGTTTGTGCAAGAAAGTGTCGTACATGCAATGAGTAATAGCTCAAATAGCATAATCTCTATATTCAATTAAGAATTTGTGAATTTGAAGGTAAAAAAAAAAAAAAAAGTGTCGTACACAAGAACCGTTGGATTTGGTTATTGATGATGACGTGGATGATCTAAGCGGTGATTGAGACGTGTGTGATAAAATGTGAGTGACGCAGCACTTCTGCTTTTGGTTACATACTTAGATACTCACTTGAAAGAAAATCTTTACAAAGAAAACTAAATAATAAATATATATTTTGTTTTGTTTCGTTAATTATAGCGGGATGGTCAGAGAGAAAGTACTACCGGGTTTTCCGGTGCAAGGACGAATAAGTAAAAGCCAATGATGTGACACGTGGGCCAACCTCCTCCGTTGATGGTCAAAAACATCATTCTTATTTTCTTTTTGATTGTCTACGATATTTTTTTGTCACAGGACAAAACAATTTTATGGTAGATTTAAACTATATTTAAAAATTTATTATTATTTAATAGATTGTTATATACATAAAATAAAATTTTAACATCAAATATTTATTTAACCAGACAAGTGAGTTGAATCCTCGACAAACTTGATTCATGAGGTTGATTTTCATTCACCCATCAAAACTCTCTTTGATGGACAGAAGTTTTTTGTCCTTACAAACTTTGGTCAAAATAGTACCCTTTATTTTTGGAGAAATTTGTTCTTAAATGGTTGATGTGCATCTTGATCAAACAAAAGGACATTAGTGTAAGTTCAAGAAAAAAAAAAAAAAAGAGCGACATTGGAAAAAAAAATTTATTCAAAACTTTTGATGTATATATACAACAGACTTTCTGAATTCTTGTGTTTTCTAACAAGGTAGAAAAAAAATTGACCTCTATATTCTGAATTTAACACTTAACTTCCTTTATGCATTGTTGTATCAAAAGGAAATTAGTGCTAGCTTGTACAGTAAAAATTTATTTAGAAGAACATAAGTTGATCGAATAATCAATACTTGTGTTTTAAATAAGTGTAAAGATTTAAATCTAGATTACTTATATGGTAACTCATTAGTCCGGACTAAGAAAAATCGCAAATAAAGAAAATAAATAAATAAATAGAAAATTATACAATAATTAAGTAAAAATTTGTTCTTAAAAATGCCATGAAGTGGTGTTTGATATATTTATTATTCATTTTTTTTTACTAATTGTCTCGCTCTAGTAGATACGGTGTATATATGTAGAGTTCAAATTAATTAAATGTTGCACCCAATTTAATAATGAAGAATATATATGTACATGTACTCAAAATATATACAAATAGATAAGCAAGCTAGTATTTTTCTGTGAAATATTATTTGGAACAATTAGTATGATAGGATAATTAATTGTTCCTCTACACTTATCTTTGTAAAATTTTTGATAAAACAATCTATACATGTTGAAAGATTTAGATTATATACAAAAAGGGAGAGAACAAAATGTAATTAACTTTAGTAGAATCCATATATCACCCAAATTATATCAAACAAAAAAATGATATTAGTTTTGTGTGAATATAATTGAAATAAAGTAGAAACTATTTGTTTGTTTTAATTAATATAATTGTTTTTTCTGTTTTTTTTTTGTAAAATTTTAAATATTTATTTTGTTTATAATATTCAAGTAATATTGTTTTTTATTTTTTCATTAATATTGACATAGCTTTTAAAAAGAAAATGATGATAACATTAATTATATTAATTACAAATTTTCTGAATATATTTTTCATTTTTTTTTGTCAGAGGATACTATGTTGATATGTTCCCTTCGGCCCAGACTTTCTCTTTCTTTTCTCTTTTCTCTTTTCTCAATTCATAAATGAGTTCTATGGCGGCGAAACCACCACTACTTACACACTATTTCTCATTCCATTATTATTATTATTACTATTGAAAACGATAAATAAGTTCTTAGTCTTTTAATTTGAAAATAAATAATTTTTAGATAAAAAAAACTATTTATCTTTTTCTATTGTTACTGCTTCAACCACATACAAAACCTTCTCTTTCTCTTTAATAATCTTTTTATTTTTTTATTTTCCACCCTGAAATGTTTTAATCTTACTGAGAGTCAACCAAATAAAACACCCTCCAAAAAAATCAATTAATTAATTAAGTGTAGATATTTTTTTTTTAAAAAAAAAGCACAACTAAGTACTAATACTTTGCACTTGAAAAGGCAACAAAATTACAGAGAATTTATATAAGCTTTCTCTCTCTCTCTCTCGGTTTCTTCTTCTTCTTTTTAGCTTCTTCATTCTGCTATGGATGTTATCTCCACCACTATTTGGTGCAACCTAACATGGCAGGTTTATTCTCTCTAGGTCCACATCATAGCAAACAAGAAGAACAAGATCAAGAAGAAAACAACAACAACAACAACAGCAACATCCAATTGCTATTGAGAAACGAAGAGATCTACACCAATAGCAGCACCACCAACACCAACACCAACAGAGGGTTCGAGATATGGCCTCATCATCATCAACCAAGCTACTACTCCTTCGGTTTGGGTCCATCTAGTGAGAGAAACACCACCACAAACCTAAACGACGACGTTTCGGTGTCTTTCTCTGATGAGTCCAACCGGTTCGGGTTCACCGTGATGAGATCTTCTTCTTCTGGATCGGGTTTAGGAAGCGGCACCAATTGCCAAGACTGCGGTAACCAAGCCAAGAAAGACTGCCTCCACCTTCGCTGCCGAACCTGCTGCCGAAGCCGAGGGTTTCAATGTTCTACTCACGTCAAAAGCACTTGGGTTCCTGCTGCCAAACGACGCGAGCGCCAACACACTCTCGCATCGTTACAGCAGCAGCAACCCGGGAGAGCAGGAGAAGGAGAAGGAGGAGGCGATGTTCACTCTAGACGAAGTAGAGAAGCCTCCGCTTGTGTTCCCATGCCGATTACTACTACAGGTAAATTCAATTGAGGGAGAGATTATATGTAAGAATTGCAATTTCTTACTATGGTCTATTACATTATATATCATGAAATTCCTTGAAATGATTAATAAGCTTCATGATATGTGTCACATGCATTGTGACCCCTTATTATTATATGATGAATTTTGAATTGTTGGATATGATGAAATTAGGGTTGGAACTAGGGCAATTCCCTCCGGAGTTGAACTCACCGGCGGTGTTCCGGTGTGTCAAAGTCAGCCCAATGGACGCACCTGATGAGAGGTACGCGTATCAAACGGCTGTCAATATAGGAGGCCATGTTTTCAAGGGGATTCTCTACGATCAAGGTCCAGATGGTCCTTTCGCCACCAATGCCGCCGCCGCCGGTGAAGGTTCCTCCCATGGAGGAGGTGAGCCTCATCATCAACAACTCAGTCTCATAACAACCACCAGCGGTGCCGGCATCACATTTGACCCTTCACAGCTTTATCCGGCGCCGATGAACGCTTTCATGGCCGGTACGCAATTCTTTCCGCCCCCGAGAACCTAGAGCCTTAACAGAGTAATGTTATTTGAATATAATAAAGAGATATATCATAGTGATAAGAAGAGAGAAAAAATGTTTTTTCAATTTCAATACTCATAACATTGTATTCATTTTCTCCTCTCTCTTCTTATAGTTATGTTATATCTATTTTCTATGTTCAAATATTATTATTAGAGTGTGTATCCCTCTCTCCCTTTGAATAATTTAAATTGGAGTCTCTACTAGGATTTATGTTTCTTGATGGGAGGTATGTATAACATTATTATTGAGCTCAATGCAACTTATATATATTGTAGCTTCTAGAGAGCTATAGAGAGCAGTTAAGAAGTGTTCACAAATGATTAGGACCATGATGATCATTTCAGAGGGTGCACGAAATTAAAGGGTCCCCTTGTGTTTCTTTTGTTTTTGTCTTGTCCCAATCTCACTTCAGATTTTCATGCTGCCAAATACTAAATTCTTATTATATCTTATCGAAACTCTCAATCTTAATTTATCTTAAGCTAATTTTCAGTTCTACCAAATAATGTGTATCATTTCTTTTCTATACATAGATAGCATCTGGTTATGTGCAATTAATAATATTATTATTTTTACAATCTGTGATTTTCCTAGATTGATTTGATTTGATTGGATTATAGTATTTAGTTTTTTTTTTTTTTTCTGCTGGTTAGTGCTGTAGTCCATGATGCTTTTTCTCCCGTTTATCCGCGTTTTCATGGTGGATCAAATCAAAATGGAACAAAAATAGGTTTCGTGTTTGGTCAAGCATAGAATTTTTAAACTTTTCTTTTAATTCTTTGCATGATTTCTGGGGAGGAACATGCATAAACTTATTAGTATGTGTAGCAGATAATATTTGTCGGATTAAATCGGTATATTTTTTTATAGGTTTTATTTTGTAATAAATAAATAATATGTAACAATACTTTTTACAGAAAAATATTAGGAAGTCAACATTTAAAAAAAGAAAAAACAACTAATGTTTCCTTTATATTCACTTTTTGATGAGAGACAAGGTACAAACAATATAATGTGAAGAGATAAAATAGATTAAAAATATATAATGATAAGTCCCATATAATTTTTCTGAATTTCACATCTAATAATGTCTAAACAAATTATAATTTTAGATGTATGTATATTAAGTGCTTAACATGTAAAGCTCATAAATAATATTACCCAAATAATATATATGTTACGAATACCAACATCTATTATGTGGTTAAAGTAAAGTATTGATTTAAGTCTCAGATGAAAAAGTACTAAAGTAGCATAGAATTTTGCCATCAAGCATATTTTGGAGCAATTCAAGTTAAGATATTAATATTAAACAATTAATCATGTATTAAGATATTAATAAAAATAATTAATTTTTAAATTTATTATTTAAAAATTATTCAATTAAAAGTATGAATCTAATTAGATAATTGTGTAAAATTTTTTACATTGTCAATTTTTGAATGAATCAAGTAAAGTTTATAAAAATTGTAATACTTTATATTGAATCACACACACTAAAGAAGTGATTAAGTATAGTTTAAATTATTAATTAATAAACATGGCACGGACGGTGGGTCTTAATTAACCTTTAATTTGTTACTTTGTCTCCTAATACATTGGCAATTGTCCATTGATGAGAAAGGTCCAATTCATGAGTTCCAAAAGTGCTTTGATTTCACTTTCTAAGTTTCAATTGAAGACCCATTATTATAATTTCTGTATAGAACAATCAATTGCAAATTAACATAAAAATGGAGAATTGCAAGTAGCATTTACACCAACTACTTCTCTGAGGCACAATAAAAATTATAGCCACTGGAATAGACATAACATTGATACACCAATACATATAATATGGATCTCCATAAGATGTCTATTTCCGTATGCTAGAGTTGGAAAAGTTGCATTCTTAGCTTCTTCAATTCAATTTGGCTCATAAACGTTTTAATGATTCTCAAAGTATGTGCATGTGATGGTGTGTTAGTGTATATATACATATTCATACAAGTGGCTACACTATGTAACATAGGTCAAGGTACATATCATATGATCATAGCTAGGGTTAAATTCATAGACTTCTGGTTTTAGTTGATGAGCAAGAATCACAAACTTTACGGAAAAATTTCCCTAATTTTGTAATAAAAAAAACTGACCCATAACATGTGCTATACAACTCTTCACTTGATTGGGACATACCCATTATTATTACCCAAAGTCTCTTTCCTTCTCTCTATCTATATACACACTTTTTTGTTTTTCTATTCATGACCCTACTTCAATTCTTTCATATATTCCTTTCCCTTCTTTAATTAATTTCTTTTGATTCATTCCTATATTGTTGTTACAAGTGTTTATATATTCTCTTAATTAATTATTTTTCTTGACTAATTTTTTTTTTATCTTTTTTATTTGATTATATCTATTGCATAAATTGTAAACCGGAATGGTAAATTTGTCACATCTGAATAATATCATCAGAGGCTCAGAGCCTCGTTGAAGCAAAGGGGACGATGGCCCCTCAATTTTCAAATTTTCATATAAATTATAAGTAATTTTTTTATAGTTTGACTTCCTAAATTTTTCCCACCATTTGTGTAAAATTGATTTTATGCTTTTTTTTTAAAAAGATCACTAGTTAGATAAAACTAACACTAGGTTTTAAAGGACACATCAAGACAAACGATTTTTTTTATCTTTTGGATGGAAAAAAAGAAAGAAAAGAAAAAGAGACTACAAGTCTACACTACATATAACTGCTAAATAGTATATATGAATGAAATATACTATATGATCAACAATTTTGTTTAATCAACATAAAATGTTAATTAATCAAATATGTTCTTTCGTTTTTTTAAAGAAAAGAGAGTGAAAATAGAATTATTAGTGTTATATTGACTAATTTCTCATTTAAAAATTAGTTTTACAAAGCTGGTTTTCATTTTAAAATTGGTTTTTATATTTAAAAATTGATTTTTTTTTCATTTAAAAATCAATTTCTCTATTTAAAACTTATTTTAATAAAAATTATTTTAGCCTTTTCTATCTATTATAAAATCGATTTAAATTTATAATACATTTATACTTAAAAAACTAATTTTAAGACTTAAAATCATCAAACCGATCTTTATCAATTTGAATAACCACTTTTTTAATTGATTATAATTTATAAATTACTTTAAAAATTGATTATTTAAAATTTAATTTATATTTTTTATGAATAATCCTAAATATATAATTGTTTTGAATATTTATTGAGTCGTTGTTGTCATGGTTTAATTGTTTTGAATCCCTGCCAAATTGAATTAAGGTTTAGCTGATTGCAAGTTTCCAACCGCCTATTAATTAACAATTGAGAACTAGTTGCAAGATATTAACACTCAGCACCATCATTTGTTAAGGATTATATCTCTATTAGTACATAATTAAACGATCAAAATTAAACAATAAACAAGATCATCATGTTCACGCTAGCTAAGGCATGGATTTCACCGTTTTCTTTTTAATTAGTTTTTGCTTTTTCATGATATTTAATTTAACCTGGCAAATTAAAGTAAGGACTAATCCATTTGAGTCGAAATTTTATTACTTAAGCGAGTAAGTAATTGACTATTCGATTAATTTTAATTGGTTTAAATAACAATTATAATAAACCTAAACATATGCTTAGTCATTGTTATATATATTAACCGCCGAAAATGTAACTAAAATACATGGAAAAAAATTATAGACTGGGGTACGGTGAAGGTCAACAATTATTTGATATACCACTCATAATATTTTCAACATGAAACTGACTTTATTCTATCTTTGCCAAATTAAACGTACTTGAAATATATTTAATATCCATCTTTACATATCTAATTATTCCCCAATGACCTGAAATGTCAACTTTTCGTAGGCCTAACATTTTAACATCACACATTCACCTAAACAAAGTCTTGAACAAGTGCAATAATGCTATTACTTTACAAACAAATGCAACATCCAATGTAATAGAATGAGTGTTGGAGTATTTAAACTAAAAATGCAATGCAAGAAGAACATACATTGGTCAAAGCTTGTACGGATAATAATTGTATGGGGTATACGCGAATCACGGGCCATATCATAATATAGACTTTGTCTCTCCACTTGGGAATAAGCTAAGCATTATGCAATTTGTTTTCTTGTTCTTGTTCTTGTATATATACTTAGAGTGGTTATAATTATGCGTAACTATGATTTGTTATGATTGATTAAAATGTTTAATATAATACATATTTGTATTGTAATTATTAGTTTTATATAAAGACATTTTTATGAGCTAACTACTTATCAATATAATCTCAAGTTTTTCAGGTCAGAGATTATATTGTAAGTAAGTTTTGTTACACATATAATTATTTATATTTTTATTTATTAATTTAAATATTTAAAAAAAATTTATAATATGATATTAGAATTGGTCCATATTGTTCTTTCCAAAAAAAATTTAGTATAAGAAAAAATATTATGTAAGAAATTAAGGTAAAGCCACCTAAACACCTAGTTGATTGAGATCATACACAGATACTGACTGTATTATACACCTAAAAAATTTTGAAGGAATCGGTCTACTTTGTTGATTATCATGTTATTCTACTTAGCTTAATTAAATAAGTTGGTCTCTTATAAAAAAATATTTATGATTTTGAAAAGAAAAAAGAAAAGAAAAAACTTATTCTATAATACAAATTGTTTTTCTTTTAAATTTCAACAAAGATATAATTGCTTAATTTTTTAGAATGTATTACTAGTTTATATACCAAAATTAAGGTGAAAGGAATTTTATGTGATTTAAGGTACACAATAATTTACAAAAAAATAAAATAAAAGAAGAGGTATATATATAATATAAAATATGAAATTTAACTAATTGAATTCTATTGATATCTCTTTAAATAATAGATAATGTATAAGTTTGTCATCAAATTAATTTTTTAAAAAGGTTAAACCGATATGATGAGAAGTTTTTTTTGAGTTTATGTAAATCTTGCATAGATTTTATTTTTGTCTTTTTATTTATCTTATGCTAAAATTCTTTTTTTTTTTTTGAAGTCTAATAAAAATTAAACTCTAAATTTTTATGACATAAAAATTTTAATATGATATGATAAAATCATTTTTTTAAGAGTTTAAATTACTAAAAGGAGGCATATTAATAGATATAGATATAAAAGTAGTAGATAGTGCGAGCAAGAAAGAAAGTAAAGTAGCTAGGGTTTGAAATGATAGTGAGAGGAGGTAGGTTGTAGGGTTTGAGCAATGAATAGAGCGGCATGTAGATGGTAGCACAGTCCATAGCACCAAGCTGTTTTTTGCTACCTGCTCAGCTACTTATATACAATACACGAGTGGTCCAACTCTTACTCCAAACTCATCAACTCTAAATAACTCTTTTAATTCATTTATATATCTCTAATATAAATAATCTTCTAGTAATATATTATTTGTATAATTAAGTTTGATCCAAAAATTACTTATTTTAAAAATTTAAATTAATTATAAATAAAAATACATAAATGACGATATATTTTATAGATCTTTTTGTGTAAGAATTTTTTTTTTTTAAGATTAACAATAATCAAATTTTAGACGTCTTATAAATTGATGTCCTACTTTTAAATATTTAGTTTATAATAATGAAATTTGAGTATCTAAAAGCTTTATAGCCGAAAACAATCAATGGAAGACACCCTAAAAGGGAGATGCAATTTTTTGTGAGTACTAATAAAAGGTTGAGGACTTGTTGCAAAAAGGAACCGACATGCAAATGTACTAATTAAGGGTCCATGCTATATCCAACCAATATATATATATATATATATAGCTAGGAATAAGCTCTGAGAATTTTCATTTTTTTTGTTTGTTATGACTCTAAATTGATGAGATATGAATCTCCTAAAAGATAAATCCATCTCTAAAAGTGTTTGGAACTATGTATATGTATTATATATTATGCTTGGTTCTTTATGAAAAAAATAAGGTATTGTTAAATTAATATTTTTCTTACATTGTTAGGAGGATTATTTGTGAATTCTTTCTTATATTCCAATAAAAGAACACACATATACTTCAACAATGTAAGGTTTTCTTTGAAAAAAGAATATATAAATTCTTCATAGTGAAGGATATAGTAAGAAAATTATTTGGAGCACCATAACCTAAGGAATGATATGTGGTGAATAGTAGTGAAGGGTAGGTACAAAAATAAAGCTGTTAAAAAAATGGGATGCAGAAAGATTGTCTCGATCTATATAAATTTGATTTTTGAGTCTGCTGAATTTCTAATCATAGGGTTTGACCCATAGTCCTAACTGCCTTTATTTTGAGATCTCATATTCAACAATACCATTATTTTGACTCGTCATATTTTTAAAATCAAAATTCCAAGGTGATTTCAAACTCCTAAAAGAAGTGTTTGATTTTTTTTTTTATATAAAAAAACGACAATATGTAAGTTTGCTTTATTATTATTATTATTATTATTATTATTATTATTATTATTATATGCCAGTACGTACTTGATTCAACCCATTCAAATGATAAATGAGACTTGTATATGGCTTTCATATAAATTAAAACACAACACTTTCATGGGTACGAATACAACAAGATTGATATATGACCAAGATTTTGTAATAATACATATTATATATATATTTGCCTTAATGCATTGATACGGTAGGTTTTCATTTTCTTGTTCCGATGATGAGTAAAATGTGTTGGTACTTGGTACAGCATAACGTGGTTTTAGGGTCTAGGTCTAAATCCTATAGAGCTTTGGGTTATCAATAATGTTTGTTCTTATTTGTAGGCCCATATACAAACTTTATTTGGTCCAACCATTTTACTTAAGAAACTCTCAACATGATTTGTCATGTCTCAAATATAAAATATCATATATAGTACACAGTAAACTATTAAAAATATTCTATCAAATTTAAATAGTATTAAAATAGAACGAAAACAACTAAATATAATATATATTTATTATTTTTAACCTAATAGATTGAATTTTGATGTAGTATTTTGTAAGTATAATAAAATAAAATAAAATATTTCATCTTTAAATTAAATGATTTCTGCCAAGTGAATTTTTTTGCGATTTTTTTTGTATGTAATTAGAATAATTTTAATTTAAAGCAATGAAAAAAAAGCATCTGGAGATTAAATTTTACTTCAGTTTTTTACATGAATTTTCTAAAAAGTTATTTAAATATTCTCACAAAAATTTAGATTTAATACATAAATAATTATCAAATATAAAATTTATTTATCATTTATATAAAAAATATTTTTTATTATTTTTATCATATTCTTAAATATTTTAGGACAATTTGTGTCATTTTAATTTGTTAACACATTTTTCGTGAGTAATTTTGGTAATATATGCTAAGTATAAAACACCAATTTATGATAAATAAGAAAATATAGAGTAAAATTATGTTAGCTTCCCAAGTAGCTTGTTGGTTGAAAGCATGTACTTTTAACCCAAGTGAACTTGGTTCGAAGCTGGCACTCAGGAATCAGAACTGAAGGCATACATGAGGAAATTATTAAACCTCAAATGAGGTATTTCAAAATACCTCTCTTTTTGGGTTTTATTTGCACCAAAAAAAAAAAAATAAATTAGATACATAAAAGGATAACATAACCTTAGGATCAGAATACAATATGTAAAGGATATAACTATAGCCTTTAATGAAACAATATAGTTAGTGTAACATAGAAGGATATTTTTAAATAAACAAACAAAGAGATTCTTTTTTTTTTTTTTTGGGTCACAAAACAAAAGGATTCCTTCAAGCGCATAAAATAAATCTAGAATTCAATTCAAGAAAGCAATAAAAAACCCAAATAATATTTTGGGCTGAAAAGCCCAAATAAGATGTCAATAAGTTGGGTAACAATGGGGAACCTATTTAAGTTGATGGATCAAATGTTTGGATCAGAAATAGTCAAATAGGTAAAAAAGTCTTTCAAAACAAGGGGGAAAAAAAAGGAAAGAAGAAAACCCTTTTTTTAGTTTTTACCAAAAGATATGTTTAGTAGCTTAGTTAGGTAGATCAAGTAAAACTTTTCTATATTGATATCTTCCCAAAATGTAGAGACATAGTAGGCATGCATGACATTGAAAAAGTTTTCTATTTTTATATTTCAAAAGATAATAAGAAGATTTTCTAATAAATATGTATTTATAAACCCCCCCCCCCCCCCATCTTACTAATACTTTTAAACAAAATAGTGAAAATACAAAAACTAATTCTATTTATGTGTTTTTTATATATTCTCATTGTCTCTTTATGTCTATACTTTATATTGTACTTTTACATACTATGTATTTTCTCTTCATTTTGAAATAAGAGTTTCTTTTATCTTTTGAATTCATTAAAAAATTAAAATATCTAGATAGAATAATAGTCTAAAACCTAAAATATGAAAAAACAAATATTTAAAAAAAATTATGAAACACTATATTATAAGTTATATCACTCTTACCAATTTTACAATTGGTGGCACCAACCCCCTAATTGAAGATGGGAAAACAAGGCTTTGTCGGCAGGTAGCCCTTCATTGTGTGTCTTAAAAGTGTAAAAATATTATAAAACCAAGAAGAATAGTATCCCTTCTTTTGCAAAATTTTTTTTTAGGTTTTTATGTATTTTTCAACTGATAGCTCAAAAACTAATTTGTTGTGGTATTAAATTTTATTTAAAAGTTTACCACTTGTCAATGAGTTGCTATATATACAAAATAGAATTCAAATTTTCGACACTTATTTAAACAGACTAATAAATTAATTACTAGACTAACCCAACTTTGTTCCTTCTTCTGCATTTTATGATTGAACAAATTAAAACAAATGCAACCCATAAGGTAGCGATCCAAGAAGACCCATCACATATAGTAGTATTCTAGACATGCCATGCATATCATCTACATATATTTGATAATAAATCATACAGTGTATTGTTACATTTTTTTATAGGAAAAAAAGCCAAATTTAAATTGTTCTTAATTAATCACTTTTTATTTTATATTTTTATTTATTTATTTGTTTGCAAAACTAAAATGAAATTACTAAAATGCCCTTATCAATAGATACAATAATTTGGTATGTGAAAAATATGAATAAATATAAAAATTAATTTTTAAAGTCAATATTAATAATTTTTTTTTAAATTTAAAACTTATGATAAAAAAAATAATTTAAAAAATAATTGATATTAATGTACCGTTGATTTCTCATGATATTCTCCATCATATATATATATATATATATATATATATATATATATATATTAGGTAGAAACTATATATCATTTGACCTTTTAATTTTCATCGATTCTAAAGGGTAGTCAATAATGTCAATCTCCAAAAGCATATATAGTGATTATTATTTGTTCATCAAGAATTCTCACTACATACATATATAGATTGAATAATATCCCACATACACTTACATAACAATAAGCTCAAAGTATTCTCTTAATTGGCATCGGACCCAGAATTGAGAATATTCTCTATGCTGTATGCTTCATTATAAATGCATTTAGGTGACCATAACAAGTAACGTGTGTGGATCTTCAAAGTTCAAACTACTATATATGATAATATAATAAATTAAATGAGATTAATTATTTATATTATTTTTTGATTATGCCACCATACAACACAAGTTGCATTGGGGTACCCATAGCATGGATGAAGGTTGTAGTAGGTCTAGGTCATCCCGATTCCTTATCCTTTTGGGTCCACAAAAAAAAAGATTAACCATTGTTATTATTGAACAACCACAACATTAAAAGCTAACTACTAGTCATTCACATGGTTACTAACTTATTGGTACCTAGGTTAATAGGAATTATATATATATATAATTGCTTGACACATACTACATTAGTACATTATTTCATTCTAATGATACTATTTTTCTTAAATTAATAGAAAATAAATAAATAAATAAATAATTATATTTTTAAAACATTTGTTTAAATAATTTTTTTAAAGATTTTTTAAAATTTTACATAGAATTTTTTTTATGTGCCTTATACTATTTTTTTAGAATAATAAAGATTGAATTTTAAATTTTTTAATAATAAAAATTTTGATATTATATCATAGTATAATTTTTAAAAAAAAAATTAAACTGATAAATTGGTTTTTTTACTATATCTATATGAAGAATATTTTGTTGAAAGGCTTCTATCTTCCCATTGAAGAAAAATGTAGGGTTAAGCCCCATCTTGGTTTTTGAAATTGACGAGTTGCACTGATTTTATTTTTGACTTTTTAATTGTTATAATTTGGTTCTTCAGATTAAAAAAATGTACTAATATAGTTCCTCATGTATTTTTTGTCGTCGAAACTCAACACCGTTAGTGACGTAGTTAAGTCTTGTCACGCTAGACATATTAAAATGACGTCGTATGTATTTTAGCACTAAAAAAGACATTAAATAACGTCGTTTGAGGGTTTGAATAATACTAAAACGTTATACCTTTTTCTTTTAATATTGTTCAAATCCTGAAATAACATCATTTATTGTTCTTTTAACGCCAAATATGTATATCATTTTAATATGTCTAACATAATAAAACTTGGATTATCAAACTAACAGTATTGAGTATACACTATATTAATATATTTTTTTAAATTTAAAAGATCAAATTATAATAATTAAAAAATCAAAAACTAAATCAATACAACTCACCAAAAATTAAAATAGACTTTAACTCGAAAAATGTAAGACAATTCTTTGATTTGATCTTCTTCCTTGCCCTCTTTGCTTATAATTCAAATCTCTTGATGTATCTTTCACTAATATATGAAGATTTTCTTTATGAGATAGAATCTCTCAAAATTTTATTTAATTCACTCGGGATCCGTATTAGGCATAGGTCACTCATTACGTCAGTGTGATTAAATGTATTGGATGGTCGCTATATTTTATTCAATAATAAAAAATATTTAACGTTAGTTCAGTTATACTAAACTAAAACGCTTAATACAAATTGACATTTATCTTGTACCTTGAGCATTTAGTCAGAAATTTGAATTCTAATAATATTAATATGCATGAATAGAAGATTTTGACCAACACCTGTGCTCTTTCGAAAAGTCTTTAATTAGTATAATTGTGCAAAATAATTTAGTCATAAAACGAAAATAAAATTAAATTACATGATAAAATTAGTTTTATTCACAAAATCAAATACAAAAATATCAGTATACATTAAAATCAACCACTAAATTAATTATTATATATTTATATATAAAAAATATCTTATTTAATTTATTTTAATATATATTTTATATTTATAATTAATTTTTAATATATTGAATCAAATATATAAAGATATCCAGTAATACTAAGAGAATAGAAAAATAAATAAAATTTATTTTATTTAATATTTATTAATTATTTAATAGACAAGTAATTTGCACTTCTAAGTGCATGAAAATGGAAATACATAGTGTGAGTGAGTAGTGAGTATATGAGACAAATACATGCACAAAAGAGAGTCTAGATTCAAGAAAACACTATACACCCATCTCAATCTAATTTTTAATTGTAAAATATTATGCTAATTGCTATGGCCATATCACATTCATATTCATATTCTTATGCATATTGGCTTACACTTACTTACATCTCAATCACTTGCCACTTTTGTTTTGGAGTGTTTTGGGCAACCTCAATGGTTCCTCTCCTTTAATTTTTCTCTCTCCTCCCAAACACAACAAACAAACAACAACCTTATTCAACACAACACAGAAAACAGAGCATAGAAACAGAGACACTTTGATTTGATGAAGATCCAGTGCGACGTGTGTAGCAAGGACGAGGCATCGGTGTTCTGCACCGCCGATGAAGCCGCCCTATGCAACGGCTGCGACCACCGTGTCCACCATGCCAACAAGCTCGCATCCAAACACCAACGCTTCTCTCTTCTCCGTCTCTCCACAAAGCAAAACTTCCCTCTCTGTGATGTTTGCAAGGTAAGAAAACAAAACACCCCACTCACACTTTCTTCTCTTTTCTTCATCAAAACATCATGGGCACCAAGAATTTCTCGTCAAAATCTGATTTTGTCAATGATTTATCAAGTGGGCATGTGAGTTGCATCAGCTTTATATTAAGTAACAACTATATGTGTTGCAATATGCAAATCAATAATAATGATAACTCAAAACTAAAAATCTATCTTTTTTTCTCATTGAAAAGTTTTGGGTAGCAAGAATTTTTCGTCAAAATTTGATTTTGGCAATGATTCATCAAATGGGTAAGTAAGTTAATGGTATCATTTTTGTTGTGTTATTCTATAGGAGAGAAGGGCCTACGTGTTCTGCCAGCAAGATAGAGCGATTCTATGCAAAGATTGTGATATTCCAATTCATTCTGCAAATGAACACACAAAGAAGCATACTAGATTCCTTGTCACCGGTGTTAAACTCTCGGATTCTGCTAAACTCTATTCAGCCGCCACTCCTCCTCCTCCTCCTCCTCCTTTGATTGGAAGTAATAGTAGTAGTGACTCTAATTCCAAAGCTTCTCAGATTCGAAAATCTTTGGTATCTGAGCCGACTTCTTCAGCAGCATCAACGGGGCTTCTCCCAATTAAGGGAGGAAACTTGGTTGGTGTTGCCGAAGAAGACGCTTCCACGAGTACTCGCAGCATATCTGAGTACTTGATAGAGACTATACCTGGCTGGCAAGTTGAAGACTTTCTTGATTCATCAACTGTTCCCTTTGGTTTCTCTAAGGTATTAGACATTCAATTCTTAGGTACTCTAAAAGAGTAATGTTCCTTTAGTTCATTAGTAATTGTCTAAGTTAAAAGGTTGGACACTTCGACAGCAACTAACGAACGAAAGGAATATAAATACAAATACAAATTTCCATTCAAAATATATATATATTTTTTATTGTGATAATAACTTGGATCTGGTGAATTGTAGGGTGGTGATGAGATGTTTTCAGTGTTTGACGGTGAAATTGATGGAAATATGTATGCATTTTCAACAATGGAGAAGATGGGGATGTGGGTTCCTCAAGCACCGCCACCACCACCACCACCTCTTGTATATCCTTCACAATTTTGTGAGGCAAAAGATGTCACCAACAACAACATCAAAGGTAGCATCAGCAGATCAAGGTTGGGGGATGATAATTTCATTGTCCCTCAGATTAGTCTTCAATCCAACAACACCAAGAGACCAAGATATCTATGGTAGAATAATGCAAAAAAATAAAGTTTCCAAGTTCAAATCTTGTGAAGGACAGAACCCCTTTTCAACTATCAACATCCTTCTATCTTTTGTTTATGGTTTTGGTCATATTTTGTCCCTCCACTTTTTTTCTTTTTTATTTTCCCTTTCTTTCTTTCTTTATGTGGCTTGAGTTTCACTACTCTGCCAAGCAATGTTTATTTTGGGTTCATTTGACTTTTTTTTTTCCAAGAAAAGAAATCACCCCTTCAGATGAGATCAAAGGAGGTAATGTATTGTGTAATGATGAATTGGTGTAATGTTTTGTTGACCAATGTAAATATATAAGCCTTTCCAAGAGTTTTAAGAAGCACTTTTTTGGGCTATGATCAAGAAAGAATGAAAGATACAGTCGAAATAAAAATGCTAAATATCTAGATATTTTTGGATAATTTGCTTTTATTATTTGGGCATGTTTAGTTTGAAAATAAAAGAAGGTGAAAATTTTCAATTGTATATTATTTATTACACATAAAATCATTTATACTTTTTTTATGCTATATTTTACTTCCGAATCAAACATACCATATTGTTTCTATGCAAATTACATCTGAGTCTCATAATGTTGTCATCATGTGTAAGAAATAGTAAGCAAGAGAACAAATTGAAGAGTTAACTTATTTGAAGCAGAGAAAAAACTGATTGAAGTCATGTTCATGTTCATCCTTTTAGAGAGGGGAATGGGGGGCCTTGAAAGAGGGAAAAAGTTTGATGGGGGAGGTGATTGCATGCACATATGAATGTGATGATTGTGATTGAAATTTATAAGGGACAGTGACAGTGGAGTGTGACCTAAAAGGTTCTGAATGGATGGCATATGGCTTTGTCTCAATATAGCAATTTATGAGAAGTGGTTGATGTTATGGTGTACAATAGTAGGCTCATTATATTAGATTCAAATTCAATCAAAACATGTCAAATTGGCCCTTCTATTTGTAAAAGAGAAAAGCTCAAGTCTAACTAGAATTTATTGTTTTTTATTATTATTTTTAGTTATTAGTTTAATTTTTTTAATTTAATAATATATTTTTAGTTTATATTTTTAAATATTACTAACTAACTATTAATTAAAAATAATAAATTTTATTAATTTTTTAGTATTTTTCTTTATAAAAATATATATAATTTTTTATATATATATAAAAATTATGTTATATGGTATATAATATTAAGATTTTTACATCTTATAAAAAAGTTTTCAAATGTACCCAGAACATTGATGTTTTAGTAACGATTAATTTTAATTAATATATATTATATATATTTTTTACAATTAAAATTAACAGTTAAAATTATTAGAACATCAATATACTTAGTACACTTGAAATTCTCCCTAAAGCATTACACTACTATTTTCTATAGATATGACCATTATAGTTTTCTTAGAAAATCAATATGAATATGACAACTTCATAGATATTCGGTGTAATATCTTAGAAAAATAATTAGTACAAGTTATCATTAAAAAAAAAAAGTTGCATATATAACTCAATAACTGTAGTGTACCTCCATCATCATTGTGCTTTTGTTGTTCTAAAATTGGAAGTTGTTGATACGGCTTCCACTTTAATTTCAGTAGGCCCTATGAGTTTCTTTTAAATTCTTAACTCTTATTACTGTCTAAGAGGTGACTTGCCACAAGCTTTAATTGAAGTAGGAGCATAAGCCTTTTGTACTATGATCCGAATCTACTAACATGCTTGGCTTTTCCTTTGAAACTCTTTAATTAAATCATAATTTGGACAAGTGATTTGGTAAGATATTGTTGTCTACATTATTAAGAGTATTTTTTTTCTTAAAAAGTTGAAAAACTCTATTTAATTTTGTTAAGTATATATAGATTTTTGTTATTGATTGACAAATCCAACAATAATATTCATTAATGGTAAAACGAAAACCATTAAATTAAGTAGATTTTCCAACAATATTAAAAAAAAAACCCATGTAAGTCATTATATATGTTGAAAAATAAAGAGAATAATATCTGTTAGATACTTAGATATGCTATGGAGATATCAAGCAGAAGAGAGTTCTTGAAGCAATGAAATAATTAAATAAATAATTAAATAACAAGTTATCACCAATAAAGTTGAAAAACTTTAAACAATGTTATTGGAAACCACTACTATATATAGTATTATATAATATAATATTGCTTCATAAAGTTTCTGGATCAAAATAATTAGGATTAGAATAATACAAGTGGAGTGGAATCATTTTATGCGCTTCACTAAAAGGAGGAAAAGAACAAATTAAATCTCCTAGTAGTTGATGATTGATAACACTATTTTAGCTCATGGTATTCTATTAAAAGAGTAAGTCATTATTATAGTGGAGAAGAAAAAAAAATATTAAAATAGAAGATTCGAGTCCAACAAAGTGGAACATGAATAACTTTATTTCCGGATATAGAGGATATGAATATGAATACTTTATCTTGTTTATGATATTTTTCATGGTCTGTGGAGATCAGATAAGAGAACAAATTCTCAAGGCAAAACTCAAAACTGAAATACCCTCATATATCACATTAATAAGTCTTAATTAATTTTAGTCAAGTTTTTGCAGTGAATGAGATGTTGTTAAGGAATAAAAATTACAAAGTGTAGTCTATGTTTTGTCATAGGAAAAAAAAAGATTATTTGTACCTAACAAAAAATGTTATTTCTACCTTATAAAATATGTTTAGTTATGGATAAAAGTGAGTGATAGTTTTTACTTTCCTTTTATGAAGGATTAAGTACTTTTTTCATTCTTAAGGTTTGGGATGAAAAACAAATTTGTCTCTGACATTTTTTTGTTATTAAAATCATCCTTAACGTTACAAAATGTTATAAAATCGTTCTTTTTGTTCATAAATAATATTTTTCAGACAATTTTATCCCTAAACAAAAATTAAAAAAATACCCCTCATCCTCATCTTCATCAGAATAATTTACAACAGAAAAAGAAAAAATCAGAGCACAAAATTTAACATCAAGAAAATTTTTGAACAGTGAATCAATAATAGGGTTATCAAATTAAATTTATCATCAAAGTCAAGTAGTGAGCAAACTCAACACATAAAATTCTGTCTCAGAAGAAAGTGCTAACAACTAACAAGTATTTCAACTTTTCAACAAGAAATCAAAATTCACAAGTTTGATAAACATTAAGCCATATAAGAAACCGTCATCGTCGTTATTTTCATGGATCAACCAAAAATAGAACCAGATCACAGCAGCAGCTGCAACAACAGTAGAACCAGCTGCCACCACAGGCCACTGAACATTCAAACCCTTCACCCTTTTCCCATCCCTAGCAATAACCCTATTTCCATTCACTCCACCATTCATAGTATCAACTTTCTGGTTCAGTCTTCTGATCACATTCTTAGCCACTTCTGCTTCTTCCTTCAATTGAGCAACAAACAATTTCAAGCTCTTTTCTCTCTCATCAGACTTTTTCAGTGCCTCCCGCAAGTTCAGTTTCTCCTTAACCCATTCCTTCATATCCGAGCTCTTCGAATTTGCAAAGTTCTCCATTTCCTTAGTCTTCTGCCCTAATTCCAAACCCTCTTTTTTCTTCTCTTGAATCTTCTCCCTCAACTCCTCCTCAACCTAGTCCACTTGTTCCTCTCATCAACACTTTTTTCTCCAAAGCACCAATTTCTTCTCCAAATTCCTAATTTTCTCTTCACTCTCATATTTGTCCTTCTTCAGGAATTCAACTTCTTATTCCAGCAATTTCACTTTGAATTTCATCTCCAGTAGCAGCTTCCTAAGCTCAGCAGTCTCAGCCATCATCTCCTCGGCGGCTCTCATATCCGATATGGAGTCATGTTGGAGCCTTGCCAACTCTGTCTCCAACTCCGTCGCTCTCGCGGTGATCGCACTTGCAGAAAGGGAGAAGATAGTAGGGTGATAGAAAGGGAGAGAAGAAGAATTGGGGGTTGGGGAGGAGGTGGTTTCGAAGAGAATGGTAAAAAGAAGGGGATGGGGAGGGAAGACAGTGAAGAGACACCGAAGTAGGGTGGGGTGGGGTTTTGTTTTTATTTTTTAATATTATTTTTATTAAGTGTTAAGGGTAATTTGGTAAAAAAAATAAAAAATGACGATTTTATAACGTTTTGTAACATTGAGAATGATTTTAATAACAAAAAAAAGGTTAGAGACGAATTTCATTTCACCCCAGACTTCAAAGACAAAAAAATACTTAACCCTTTTATGAATGTACTTTATATTCATCAATTTTGTATACATGATGAGCTAATGTAAAAAAAAAAATCTAAGTTGTAGGTATAAAAAGTTTATCTTTACCTATAAACATTATATGGTAAAATTTTAGATTAATGCATAGCTTCACTTTTTGTTCTATGCTATATTTTAAAAAAGAGTTTGCAGCAATTATATCAATATATATGTGAACTTCAACTAAAAAAATAATTAAGTCAAATTTTTACTACTAATGATATTATTTGAAAAATAAAATAATAAATTTGACTTAATTAATTACTTTTTTTTAATTAGGACTTGTACCTCTTGTATTGATATAATTACTGTCAACTTCGTTTAGGATGAAGCATCCGATGAGAAAAAAATAGTCACGCATTAATAAAAAATTTTATCAAATAATATTTATAGGTGTAGATAAATTTTAATATTTATACCTATTTATACACTGATTCAAAAAGGTAAAAAGTACATCCAATAAAGGTGGCTTTTTATATTCGATTTTATAAAAGTCGGGCACGACAATGAAATATCTCCAACTATCTCTCTACTTTATTTAAAAGGAATATCTCAACAAAGTCTCAAAATAAATGGAACAGTCATCCACCATCAAAGATGGAACTACACTAAAAGTGATTATTTTTCTACTATAAATACGTTGATAGAACCTTAGATACATTCAAAACTCAATCCGCTAAAAATCTGCTTAAAATTTGCTAACTTAAGTATCAGAGTCTCTTACAAGTACCATCCCACATCCTTACGAGTAACTGAGAGGCGACACCTTGGCGCACAAATCGGACGCTGTCTCAAAAAAAGTTTAGATCCTACGTTTAGACCCAAATCACCATTTCAGATAACCCTCAGAATAATATTATAGAATTTTCCTAATCATCAATGATGAGGATTTATTTTGGTGGAGACAAGAATCTCTCCCAAAACAACACCAATCTAACCGGCAAGTGCACCGGGTCGCATCAAGTAATAAAAACTCACGGGAGTGAGGTCGATCCCACAGGGATTGAAGGATTGAGCAATTTTAGTTTAGTGGTTGATTTAGTCAAGCGAATCAAGATTTGGTTGGTTGATTGGTGAATTGCAGAATTTAAATTGCATTTAAAGTAAAGAGAGCAAGAAATAAATTGCTGAATCTTAAAGAACAAGAAATTAAATGGCAGAAACTTAAAGGGCAAGAAATGTAAATTGCAAGAATCTTAAATGACAAGAAATATAGTTGGATTGAAATGTAAAGGGGATTGGGACTTGGATTTACAGGAATTAAACAAAGAGAAGTTAAATTGCATCAAACAGAAGAGTAAATAGGAATTGGGGTTGATTCGGATTTAAAACAGACAAGCAAAATAACCAAATAAAGCAAGAACAGAAAATTGAAATGGTAAAATGAGATCTCAGGACCCAGAGACTAGAAAACTAAGTCTAGATCTCAATGCCTTCCTAGATCCAACAAGAACAATAGCAAGGGAATTGTAAATTGTAAAGAGAGTAGATGAGCAGCAAGTAACCAAAATGGAAATTCAATAACAGTGGAAAATAAACAAGATCTAAGGTGAGATTGAAACAGAATTTCTTCAATTCTTCAACCCAAGATCCAAGACAAGTGTAATTGAAATTGAAAGCAATAAAACTAAGAGGAAGAGAATGGAATTCTCCTTCCCCCAAACTAAGAAACTAAATATCACCCAGTAACTAAAACTCTCTGAAAATTTCAAAGGAAAGCTCAAAAAGGGAACTCCCCGACTAACTTGAATTCTAGCCTATTTATACACTTTCTTCAATTGATCTTCAAGCCTTGAGTTGGGCCTTTGCTCTTGGTGGAATTGGGTTGAAAGAGGCCTTGGTTAATTGCTCTTGAAGTTTGGAGAGAAACCCAAGTGAACCATTTGAACCGGATTTGAATTTTGTAAAGTTGGATTAAAAGTTTGAGTCAAAGTTAGGGGGCTAACTTTGAAGCTAACTTTTCATATCAGCAGCCCACATTTCCTGATGCCAACGTTGGTGCCAAAGTTAGGGGGCTAACTTCAGCGCCAACGTTGGCCCTTCCTTATGCATAAATGGCGCCAACGTTAGCCTCCAAGTTAGGGGGCTAACGTTGGCGCAAACTTTGGCCACCCCTGGGATAAAATTCTCATGCCAACGTTAGCCTCCAAGTTAGGGGGCTAACGTTGGCGCAAACTTTGGCTACCCTGGGTGAGAATTGTCATGCCAACGTTAGCCTCCAAGTTAGGGGGCTAACGTTGGCGCAAACTTTGAGTGCCCAGGGAAGAAATTTCAACTTCTCACGTTAGCCTTCAAGTTAGGGGGCTAACTTTGAGACTAACTTTTCACCAAAAGTTTGTGCCAAAGTTTGAGGGCTAACTTCAACTCCAACTTTATGTTTCTTGGTTCAATTTCACTTGTTTCATTGCTCCCTCTTTGCTTCTAGCCATTCCTTCTTGCTTCAACCTTTTTCCAAGCTTTCTTCACCTATCATAAATCAACCAAACACATCAAAGCTATGCTCAAAATCATGAGATGTTCATTCTATCCTAATATGCACCAATTATGGCATCAAACCTCATGAAATTGTATTAATTTATCTATGGTTGATTCAATCAAAGGAAGCATGAAAATCTACCTAAATTGGCTTGCTTGTGGCTCAAGAAAGTGCATAATTCAAGTGAAAACAAAAGAAAAAGACTAGTAAAACTATGCTAAGATGACTTGTCATCACAACACCAAACTTAAAGCTTGCTTGTCCCCAAGCAAGAAATGAATTATTAAGAAGAAAGAATGAAATGGAAGAGGGTGTTCATGCTAGCAGAAAGTTATTGGTAGTTCATGGGATTTTGTGTGGATATGCAATACTCACTTCTTATTGACTCTTAGGCCTAGAAAGTCTCCTTCAAGCTTCAAGTAACCTATTGCTATGACCTCTCATTATTCCTTTGTCCTTGACTATTACTTTGTTCAAAGCTTTATTTGAGTGTCATGTGTAGCAAGTTCATTTTCTTTTCTGTATACTTGACACATTATTCACCATGGACACTTGGCTCACCTTTCCTTTTAAACATTGATGCCCAGCACCTCTTTGGGTTACTAAATGCCTTGTAATTAGGTTGCTCTTGATAGTGGATTTTCAGCTGATGATCCCGGATTAGTTAATCCAAGTCACCGAGTGTTGAAGCACTCCAAAGAGCTTAGTAGTCCAAGCAGATCCTAATACACAGACACCACAGGCATATATTTTTAAGGTTCAAGCTATTGGTGTCCAGCTTTGTTTCTTTTTGTTTTCTTTGGTTCTGCCATCTTTTGGCTATCTCTTTTCTTTCTTTCTTTTTGTTTTTCTTTTGAACCAAGGATTTTCTTATTGAGATTCATAGACAGTAAGCCACTCTATACTTAGAATGAGACATTCTAGTTCACTTATTCACTAATAGTGAGTTTTTATACAATCACACACATACCACCACTTACTTTTATTATACTTCTATCTAACAGAGAACTATCTCACTTCACATTCAAACATTTCTTTTATTGATTTAAAGATGCAGGGGACAGAACATGCTTTTAGTCAAGTGAAAGTAAACACACAAGCACAACTTAAACTAGCTTACTTATTTTAAAGGGAAATTGACTCTATTTGAACTAAATGAACACCATTTCTCAACAGCAAAGGTTAAGTGTATATACAACCTATTGGTTTGCAGTTCTTTTGCTCGTCCTTCTGTTGTGTCCCTTTTTGAGTCATGATGCCGAATTCTTTGCTATTTCCTCTGATTCAATATTTTTATTCTGGGCAGACTTTTATGTTCTTGCTACAAGTTATAGAGTTAGGACTAAAAAGCAATTATATGGTTGAATAATTTGCTTGATTGCTTGAGACTAGCAATGTGCAAGAGGTTAGAATGTGTTTCTGAATGAAGTTTTGGTGGAACACCAAACTTAGAATCCCACATTCTCCCTTAATTTGTTTTTGGTGTGTAATACCAAACTTAGTTCCTTGCAATACATCTCAATTATTCAACATTTCTATTGAAAAAGATATGAAAAGAAAACTACCTCAGGTTGGGTTGCCTCCCAACAAGCGCTCTTTTATTGTCATTAGCTTGACATTTTTTTTTCATTCTCTTCAAGAGGGCTGTAGGTTCTGGACCTCTTTTTCCTTGTCCCATTGTCCTCCCAAGTATAACTTTGCTCTGTGACCATTTACTGTGAATTGACTCTTTGTTGCCTCATCAAGCAGTTCAATACTCCCATAGGGAAAAACCTTTGTCACCAAGTATGGCCCAGTCCACTTAGACCTTAGTTTGCCAGGGAAAAGTTTAAGCCTTGAATTGTACAGGAGCACTTGCTGTCCCGGCTTGAATTCCTTCTTTGTGATCTTCTTGTCATGCCACCTCTTAGCTCTCTCCTTGTATATCTTGGCACTTTCATACGCGTCTAGCCTGAATTCATCTAACTCATTTAGTTGTAACAGCCTTTTCTCTCCTGCAGCTTGGGAATCAAGGTTGAGGAGTTTAGTAGCCCAAAAAGCTCTGTGTTCAAGTTCTACAGGAAGGTGGCAGGATTTGCCATACAAAAGCTGAAAGGGTGACTTGCCAATAGGAGTCTTGAAAGCTGTCCTATATGCCCATAATGCATCCTCTAGCTTTCTAGCCCAATCTTTTCTTGTGATTCCTACTGTTTTCTCTAGGATCTTCTTCAATTCCCTATTTGCCAATTCAGCTTGGCCGTTAGTCTGAGGGTGGTAGGGTGTGGCTACCTTATGGACTACTCTATATTTGTGGAGTAGTTTTTCCATCTGTTTGTTGCAGAAGTGACCACCACCATCACTAACAATCCCCTTGGGTACTCCATATCTTGTAAAAATGTGTTTTTTAAGGAATTGAAGGACAATTTGTGCATCACAGGTAGTTGTGGCTATGGCTTCCACCCACTTTGAGACGTACTCCACTGCTATCAAGATGTATTTGAAAGAATAGGAAGGAGGAAAGGGTCCCATGAAGTCAATTCCCCATAGGTCGAACAATTCTAATTCCAAGATGAAGTTTTGAGGCATCTCATTTCTTCTTGTTAACCCTCCTGTTTTCTGACATTTATCACATTGGTGAACATACTCTCTGGCATCTTTGAAGATAGTTGGCCAATAGAAGCCACTTTGCAGTACTTTAGCAGCTGTTTTTTCTGGGCCAAAGTGTCCACCATAAGCTGAACCATGACAATGCCACAAGATATCCCTCATTTCACTCTCGGGAACGCACCTTCTGATTACTCCATCAGAGCATCTTTTGAATAGGAAGGGTTCGTCCCATGAAAATTTCCTTGCTTCATTGATTAACCTCTTCACTTGTTGTTTAGAGAACTCTTGAGGTATCTTCCTTCCAACTTTGTAGTTTGCTATGTCAGCAAACCAAGGTGCTTGCTGGACCTGTAAGAGGTGCTCATCTGGGAAACTTTCATTTACGGGCTGAGAAGCTTTTTGAGTTGTTTCATGTGGTAGCCTTGATAGATGATCAGCAACCCGGTTTTCAGTGCCCTTCCTATCTTTTATCTCAATGTCAAACTCTTGTAGAAGCAATATCCACCTGATGAGTCTCGGTTTAGCATCCTGCTTTGACATCAAATATTTAAGTGTAGCATGATCAGTATAAACCACAACTTTGGATCCTATCAAGTATGATCTAAACTTATCAAATGCATAGACCACAGCTAGCAACTCCTTCTCTGTTGTGGTGTAATTTCTTTGGGCATCATTTAACACTTTACTTGCATAATATATAACATGATGCAGATTTCCTTTCTTTTGCCCAAGTACAGCACCAATGGCAAGGTCACTTGCATCACACATGAGTTCAAAAGGTAATTCCCAATCTGGAGGTGTGATGATTGGTGCTGTTGTGAGTTTATGTTTTAAGGTTTCAAAGGCATGCCGGCAGTCTTCATCAAACACAAAAGGATTATCAAGCATTAACAAATTACTTAAAGGTTTGGCTATTTTTGAAAAGTCCTTGATAAACCTTCTATAAAATCCGGCATGTCCCAAGAAACTTCTAACAGATTTCACATTAATTGGTGCAGGGAGTTTTTCTATTATCTCAACCTTTGCCTTATCAACCTCTATCCCTTTTCTTGAAACTTTATGGCCAAGGACAATCCCTTCGGGTACCATGAAATGGCATTTTTCCCAATTTAAAACCAAATTAGTTTCTTGGCATCGTTTCAAGACAAGGGTTAAATGGTTCAGGCAAGCATTAAAATTATCACCAAAACAGAGAAGTCATCCATGAAGACCTCTAGAAATTTTTCGACCATATCAGAAAAAATGGATAGCATACACCTTTGAAATGTGGCAGGGGCGTTGCAAAGCCCAAAGGGCATCCTTTGGTATGCAAAGACTCCAAATGGGCATGTAAAGGCAGTCTTCTCTTGGTCCTTGGGGTCCACCACGATTTGATTATACCCAGAGTATCCATCTAAGAAGCAATAATAGGCATGACCGGCTAGCCGTTCCAACATCTGATCAATGAATGGAAGAGGGAAATGGTCCTTTCTGGTGGCATCATTCAATCTTCTATAGTCTATGCACATCCTCCATCCAGTCACTGTTCTAGTAGGAATCAACTCATTCTTCTCATTGGTGATGACCGTCATTCCTCCTTTCTTTGGTACAACCTGAACCGGGCTCACCCATGGGCTGTCAGATATTGGGAAAATTATCCCTGCATTCCACAACTTCATTACTTCTTTCTGGACAACTTCCTTCATTGTGGGGTTTAGTCTTCTTTGAGGTTGAACTACTGGTTTGGAATTGTCTTCCAAAAGGATTTTATGCATACATACTGTAGGGCTGATTCCTTTCAGGTCATCAATGGTCCATCCTAAAGCATCTTTGTGAGCTTTGAGCACATTAAGAAGTTCTCCCTCTTCCTTCTTTGTCAGGGATGAGTTAATGATCACTGGAAAACTCTCTGATGTGTCTAGAAATGCATATTTGAGATGGGGAGGTAGCGGTTTCAATTCTTGTTTCCGTACTTCTTCCTTCTTGTCTTGTTTCTCATCTTGCTTAATGAAGGTCTCTGCTACTTGTTCTTCTGTTGCCTCTTGATTTCCTTCTTGCTCCTGAGAACTTTCTTCTAGCATTTCTTCCACCAGACTCTCTATCATATCCACTTTTACGTAGTCCTCTTGCTCCGGAATGTTTGCATTGACTTGAAAACATTTATGATCATTTGTTCATTATGGACTCTGAAGATCATTTCCCCTTTTTCTACATCAATGATGGCTCTTGCTGTGTGTAGAAATGGCCTTCCTAGAATGATTGAGTCGCTTCCTTCCTCTTCAGTATCCAAAATCACAAAATCTGCTGGGAAGATAAATTCCCCAATCTTCACCAACAGATTCTCCACAATTCCATTGGGTGTCTTGATGGATCTGTCAGCCATAACTAATGACATCCTGGTGGGCTTAAGCTCTTCTATATCAAGCTTTCTCATCATTGAAAGAGGCATTAAATTGATGCTGGCCCCAAGGTCACAGAGAGCTTTGTTGAGAATTGTTTTGCCAATAGTGCACGATACTACAAAGCCTCCCGGATCCTTGAGTTTTGGTGGAATGCCCCGTTGAATCACAGCACTGCATTCCTCGGTGAGTAACACGGTTTCCTTCTCAAGCCAACTTCTTTTCTTATTGATAAGCTCCTTTAAAAATTTGGCATACAGAGGCATTTGTTCAAGAGCTTCAGCTAAAGGAATGTTAATTTCCAGCTTCTTGAAAGTCTCAAGGAATTTGTGGAAATGCTGGTCCTTAACTTCCTTATTGAACCTCTGAGGATATGGCATTGGAGGAGTGATGCTCTTTCCTATTTGCTGTTGTACCTGAGTCATTTCCCTTGACCTCTGTGGCTGATTGTCCTTCTCTTTGGTGCTTTTATTTGGCATCACAAATTGCTCCTTAGCTTCATCTGCCTTTGTTTGCTTCTCATCCTCTGTTGGTTCTTTGATGCTCTCCGTTTGCTTCTTTGTAGTGTCATTGTTGCTCATCAATGTTCTCCCACTCCTTAATTGTATTGCCTTGCATTCTTCCTTGGGATTTGGGATTGTGTCACTGGGCAGTGAGCTTGAAGGTCTCTCAACAGAGATTTGCTTGGAGATTTGCCCGATCTGCCTCTCTAGGCTTTTTATTGATGCTTCTTGGTTTTTGGTTGCCATTTCCTGGTATTTCATCATTTTGTCCATCAAGGTCTCCAGGTTTGTGAGTCTTTGGGATTCAAATGGTGCTTGTGGTGGGTTGTGAGTTGTAGGTGATTGATGGTGGGCATTTTGGTTAATGGGTTGGTTATTGGATTGGTACTGGTTGAGGTTGGGGTAGTTGTTTTGAGGTTTTCTGTAGGTGTTTTGGTTGGTTTGATGCTGGTTGTAATTTTGGTTGTTTCTTGGGTTGTTTTGGTTTGAGTTCCTCTGCCATGGTTGTTGGTTTTGATTGTGAGTGTCTCCCCATCTGAGATTGGGGTGATTCTTCCATGAGGGGTTGTAAGTATCACCATAGACTTCATTTGGATTAGAATGCATGTACTGGACTTGTTCCTGCTGCTGCTCTTCTTGAACTTCTTCATTTTACCCCCATGTGGTTGATGGTTGGCTAGTGTTAACTGCTGCAACTTGGAGGCTATTAATCCTCTTGGTCATTTGCTCAAATTGTTGTTGAATTTGCTGCTGCATTAGTTTGTTTTGAGCCAGGATTGAATCCACTCCTTCTAGCTCCATTACTCCTCTTCTTTGTGATGGTTGGCGGTTTCTTTGATGAGCAAAGAAATATTGGTTGTTGGCCACCATATCAATGAGTTCTTGGGCCTCCTCTGCAGTTTTCATGAGTTGCAAGGAACCTCCAGCTGAGTGATCCAAGGATTCCTGGGACTTCAGTGTTAAGCCTTCATAGAAGTTTTGCAGCTTCTCCCATTCATTAAACATAGTAGGGGGCATTTTCTGACTAGAGCCTTGTACCTCTCCCATGCCTCATAGATGGGTTCGGTCTCCATTTGAGTGAATGTTTGTACCTCGGCCTTCAATCTTATAACCCTCTGTGGTGGATAAAACTTGGCAAGGAACTTGGTTACCAAATCATCCCAGTTGTTGATGCTGTCTCTTGGAAATGATTCCAACCACTGAGTGGCCTTGTCCCTGAGAGAGAATGGGAATAGCATCAATTTGTAACTGTCAGGAGGTACTCCATTAGTTTTGACAGTGTTGCATATTCTCAAAAAGGTGGATAAGTGTTGGTGCGGGTCTTCAAGTGATCCTCCACCAAAAGAGCAATTATTCTGAACCAAAGTGATGAGTTGTGGCTTAAGTTCAAAATTGTTTGCATTGACATTTGGAGCCAAGATGCTGCTTCCACAATGTCTAGGATTGGCAAAGGTATAGGAGGCCAAAACTCTCCTCTGAGGTGGGTTGCCATTGTTGTTGTCTGCTCCACCTGGTGGATTAGTTGAATGTTCCTTCATATCTTGAAATTCGTCGTCTGATTCCTCTTCTCCAACAATATTCTTCCCTCTTTCAGCTCTTCTTAACCTCCTGAGAGTTCTTTCATCCTGTTCGTGAAGATTCAGTGTGCTTCTTCTTGTACCTGACATACAAGCATAACAAAAGAAATTCACAAACCAGTAATGTTTCAATGTCCTGCTAAATTGAAGTTTTAATTAGTTTAAGCAAAAAATCAAACAGTTAGTGGGTTAATCAAAAATAAAGAAAAAGTGCTTGATCTAAACTTCCACCTCACTTAATCATTGTCAATCTAATCAATCCCCGGCAACGGCGCCAAAAACTTGATGAGGATTTATTTTGGTGGAGACAAGAATCTCTCCCAAAACAACACCAATCTAACCGGCAAGTGCACCGGGTCGCATCAAGTAATAAAAACTCAAGGGAGTGAGGTCGATCCCACAGGGATTGAAGGATTGAGCAATTTTAGTTTAGTGGTTGATTTAGTCAAGCGAATCAAGATTTGGTTGGTTGATTGGTGAATTGCAGAATTTAAATTGCATTTAAAGTAAAGAGAGCAAGAAATAAATTGCTGAATCTTAAAGAACAAGAAATTAAATGGCAGAAACTTAAAGGGCAAGAAATGTAAATTGCAAGAATCTTAAATGACAAGAAATGTAGTTGGATTGAAATGTAAAGGGGATTGGGACTTGGATTTGCAGGAATTAAACAAAGAGAAGTTAAATTGCATCAAACAGAAGAGTAAATGGGAATTGGGGTTGATTCGGATTTAAAACAGACAAGCAAAATAACCAAATAAAGCAAGAACAGAAAATTGAAATGGTAAAATGAGATCTCAGGACCCAGAGACTAGAAAACTAAGTCTAGATCTCAATGCCTTCCTAGATCCAACAAGAACAATAGCAAGGGAATTGTAAATTGTAAAGAGAGTAGATGAGCAGCAAGTAACCAAAATGGAAATTCAATAACAGTGGAAAATAAACAAGATCTAAGGTGAGATTGAAACAGAATTTCTTCAATTCTTCAACCCAAGATCCAAGACAAGTGTAATTGAAATTGAAAGCAATAAAACTAAGAGGAAGAGAATGGAATTCTCCTTCCCCCCAAACTAAGAAACTAAATATCACCCAGTAACTAAAACTCTCTGAAAATTTCAAAGGAAAGCTCAAAAAGGGAACTCCCCGACTAACTTGAATTCTAGCCTATTTATACACTTTCTTCAATTGATCTTCAAGCCTTGAGTTGGGCCTTTGCTCTTGGTGGAATTGGGTTGAAAGAGGCCTTGGTTAATTGCTCTTGAAGTTTGGAGAGAAACCCAAGTGAACCATTTGAACCGGATTTGAATTTTGCAAAGTTGGATTAAAAGTTTGAGTCAAAGTTAGGGGGCTAACTTTGAAGCTAACTTTTCATATCAGCAACCCACATTTCCTGATGCCAATGTTGGTGCCAAAGTTAGGGGACTAACTTCAGCGCCAACGTTGGCCCTTCCTTATGCATAAATGGCGCCAACGTTAGCCTCCAAGTTAGGGGGCTAACGTTGGCGCAAACTTTCGCCACCCCTGGGATAAAATTCTCATGCCAACGTTAGCCTCCAAGTTAGGGGGCTAACGTTGGCGCAAACTTTGGCTACCCTGGGTGAGAATTGTCATGCCAACGTTAGCCTCCAAGTTAGGGGGCTAACGTTGGCGCAAACTTTGAGTGCCCAGGGAAGAAATTTCAACTTCTCACGTTAGCCTTCAAGTTAGGGGGCTAACTTTGAGGCTAACTTTTCACCAAAAGTTTGTGCCAAAGTTTGAGGGCTAACTTCAACTCCAACTTTATGTTTCTTGGTTCAATTTCACTTGTTTCATTGCTCTCTCTTTGCTTCTAGCCATTCCTTCTTGCTTCAACCTTTTTCCAAGCTTTCTTCACCTATCATAAATCAACCAAACACATCAAAGCTATGCTCAAAATCATGAGATGTTCATTCTATCCTAATATGCACCAATTATGGCATCAAACCTCATGAAATTGTATTAATTTATCTATGGTTGATTCAATCAAAGGAAGCATGAAAATCTACCTAAATTGGCTTGCTTGTGGCTCAAGAAAGTGCATAATTCAAGTGAAAACAAAAGAAAAAGACTAGTAAAACTAGGCTAAGATGACTTGTCATCAATCAACAACAACAACAAAGTCTTGTACCATTAGGTGGGGTCGGCTACATGAATCAAATGATGTCATTGTGCTCTGTCATGTATCATGTCTATAGAGAGACCGTTTACATGTAGATCTCGTTTGACCACCTCATAGATGGTCTTCTTAGGCCTTCCTCTGCCTTTCACCCCTTTTCCATCTTCCATCTCATCCACCCTCTTAACTAGGTGTTCTATCGGTCTTCTTCTCACATGTTCAAACCACCTGAGACACGATTTAACCATCTTTTCCACAATGGATGCTACTCCAACTCTCTCCCTTATATTTTCATTCCTTATTTTATCCAATCGCATATGACCACTCATCCATCTCAATATCTTCATCTCTACCACACTCAGCTTATGTTCGTGCTCCCCTTTGACCGTCCAATACTCTGTACCATAAAGCATAACCGGTCTTATAGTACGATAGAATTTACCTTTAAGTTTTAAAGGCACTTTTTTGTCGCATATAAAACCAGATGCACTCCATTATTTTGACCAATCTGCTTGGATCCTATGGTTTACATCCTGTTTAATCTCTCCATTATCCTGTATGATGCAGCCAAGATACTTAAAACTTTTAATTTTTGGTAGGATATTTTCTCTAATCTTCACATCTATATTAGGGTTTTCCCTTCTCAAACTGAACTTACATTCCATATATTCCGTCTTACTACGACTTATGTGCAGACTATACACTTCTAGTGCTTTTCTCCATAAGTCGAACTTCTTATTTAGGTCTTCTCTTGACTCTCCCATAAGGACAATATCATCGGCAAAAAGTATGCACCATGGCGCAGACTCTTGGATGTGCTCTGTGAGTACTTCCAAGAAGATAGGGACTTAAAGATAATCCCTGGTGTAATCCTATACCAATAGAAAATTCCTCTGTTACACCACCTTGAGTCTTCACACTAGTTGTGGCCCTATCATACATATTTTTAATTGCACGAATATATGCGATCCTTACTCTCCTTTTTTCTAAAACCTTCCATAAGACCTCCCTTGTCACCCTATCGTACGCTTTTACCAAATCAATAAACACCATATATAGATCCCTTTTATTACTACGATACCTCTCCATCATCTTTCTTAACAGGTATATCGCTTCAGTGGTAGATTTGCTTGGCATAAATTCAAATTGGTTCTCTATTACTTGTATCTCTTTTCTCAACCTTCGTTCTATCACCCTTTCCCATAACTTCATGGTATGACTCATAAGTTTGATCCCTCTATAGTTTTTGCAACTTTGTATATCCCCCTTATTCTTGTAGATAGGTACCAAGGCGCTTTTTCTCCGCTCATCAGCATCTTCTTTGACCTTAAAATCTCATTAAAAAACTTGGTTAACTAGTTGATGCCTTTTCTTCCAAGGTCCTTCTAAACCTCAATCGGGATATTATTAGGTCCTACTGCCTTGCCATTTTTTATTTGATTTAGAGCCTCTTTTACCTCGAAGTCTCGAATCATTCGATAGTAGTCAAAGTTTTGATCTTCTTCCCTTGTGCAAAACCGACCAAGACTCGAAAGAGTCTTCTGTCCTTCATTAAATAACACGTAAAAGTAGCTCTTCCACCTTTCATTAATCTTCTCCTCTTGAGCCAGCACCTCTCCAAATCTCTCGTTCTTCTTTCACGGCTCTTTGCAATGATATATATACTTTTTTCTCCTTCTTTTGTGCCCAAAGACTGGTAGAAACCCTCATATGCTCTTGTTCTTGCTTCACTTACAGCCCACTTTGTCTATTTCTTAGTCGCCTTATATTTTTTCCAATTATCTGCATTACGGCATAAATACCACTCTTTAAAGCACTCCCTTTTTATCTTTATATTTTCTTGTACACTCGCATTCTACCACCAGGACTCCTTGTTTCCTGGTCCTATTGCTTTACATTCACAAAAACTTTCTTTTGCTATTTTTCTAATAACTTCTGCCATCTTCCTCCACATCTCTTCCACGCTTCCATTCCCATCCCACTTTGCTTCTTCTCCTACCCATCTTAGAAAGCTTCTTTGTTCCTCACCTTTCATTCGCCACCATCTCGTCCTTGGTTTTTTCTTATGATGTCTTTTCCTCAACTTTTACTCAACGTAAAAATCTACGACGAGCACCCCTATGTTGTGTTGTCAAACTCTATCCCGGAATAATTTTACAATTAATGCAAAATTTTCGGTCGACTCTCCTCAACAACAAGAAGTCGATTTGAGAGTTTGTCATGCTACTCTTATAGGTTATAAGATGTTTGTTTCTCTTTTTAAAACATGTATTTTCGATGAGAATGTCAAAAGTTGAGGAAAAATCTATGAACATAAGCGAAGATCTAACATAACCCTCCTTTTTTATTTGGGTTTAGAATTAGCTATGTACCGTAAGTGTAATATAGACGGAGTTATAGAATTTATCACGTACGCATCATTTTTATCCTCCCATGAAATCCATCCCAAAACTAAATGATAAGCAAGTTTTTGGAGGTAGAAAAGATGTGATAATAATTGATGGAGTCGTTGGCCTGAAAGAGCATCAACAAGTTTCATTTAATGAATAATTGATTATGATAAGGTATGAGAGAAGCAAGTTTCACATGTGCCAAGTCACACATACCTAAAGAAGGAAAAAGTTGGCACTGTTCTTCTTTTTTATATGTTTGCCTCCTTTGGGATATTTGGTTGGTCTAGACTAGATATTTTTCTCAATTGTGCAGATTATAACAGTGAGTGTTTTAAGCTCGGTTCATTGCATTGTAATATATGATAGATTCTATTATGCTGTGTTTAGCAATACTTTTATAAGTCAGCAAATGATTAGTCACTGTAATCGACAGTAAAATATTCGATTGTGAAAATAATAATATATGTCTAGCTATAATATATAAAGTTTTTATAATATTGACGAGATCTCATAATTTAGATTCTCCTTAAAATACATAATGTTTTTATAATGTATAAAATGATTTGTAATTTTAGCATTGCTTGCACCTTACCCGTTAATTTTCATCTCCTAAATTTTTTATTTTTTTATATTTTCTTCTCCTCATATTCCTTCAAACCAAATAACGCGTAAGAGTGTATTTGAATTGAAAACTCAAAATATTTGTGTATGTCTCGATAAAATTAAAGATGTTCTCATTGTTGAAGTCATTACAGTATTTATCATATCGCTGGTTCTCTACTACCGTATTATTATACGTTTTTAGAAAATTATTAATTCAAAAAGTAGTAGTCTTGGTATCCATTTTAGGGTCAACAATTCGAACATGTTATTTTTAGTATGTCTACGAATTAAGTGAATGAGTGTCTTCGATATGAGCACCAAGTGTGTGTCCAAAAATAATGGTACCAGTATATGCACAGAAATAATACTTGTCCTCATTTTTCTATTATAAGATTTTACCCTGTTACAAATAATATATAAATAGCAACTACTAAGGATGTTTTCTTAACATATTTTTAATTTGAAAAAATAAAGTCATCATGGCAAACAGTACTACTCAACCCAAATATGAAATATCTATAAAAATATAAAAATATAAAACCTTAATATATATAAGAAATATACTGTATAAACTATAAAGCCTGTGAATTTTTCGTATTTTATTTTTTTAAATATAAAATATAATTTTTATTCTTAATATTTTCAAAATTTTTAAAAATTATTCTTAATATTTAATCTAATACATATCCCTAATAACATTTTAAAAAGTATAATTAATTTTATTATTATGTTCTAATTATTAAATTTAATTCTTATTGTATGCATTGTTATTAATTGGAAAAGTATAGATAGACAATAAAAATATAGAATACTAAACAATGTGAACAATGAATATATTAAATAATGTTTAATTCAATAAGTATCCAAATGATTATGTTCATTATTTTTAATTGGATTGTTATTTTTTTTATTCGATTTACTCATGCACAGTTAATAATAGTTGGATGTTCAATTGAAAATAATTATCCTAATATTAAGATTTAGGATGTAATTTAGAATAGAATACTTTTTTTATTTTATTGAGTCAATTCTAGAACTCATTATTCACATTGTTTACAAGAATTATTGTCTATACCTAGCAAAACTCTTAATAATTACCTTTATCATTTTATTTAAAAACATTAGGAAAAAAAAATCATATATTATTCTATTATAAGCGACCTGTATAAAACCAGCTGGCAAATATGGTGCAAGGGATTAATCATTTATAGAAAAAGTTTAATCTAATCATTGTCTTACTAGTCAATGAAATTCTTATAAATAAATTAACGAAAAGCTAATCAACATATTTCACAGTTGATATCTCAATTGAAAACTAACAAGTGTGCCAACAAGAGCTCCTTAATTATCATTAACAAGCATTATTTCATTACAATGACGAAAAGAAATATTTAATAACATGCAAAATAGAAATAACAACATAAGTGATGATAGATATAGGTGGAGCAAGCCAAAAAATAAAAAATAAAAAATAAAAAGATTGGATTGTTAAATTAAGTTTATTGACCAAAATTGAACCTCTTAATTAATATGATCTTGAAAAAGAATGTATGTTAAGGTCTCCAACAATGAGGCTTACACATATGGTGACAATCATAGAAACATGATCCACCACAATGAAGTGGACAATCCAATCTCATTCCTTTGCATCTTGTTCTTGCTATGCATTCTGCATATTCCCCAATCTTGTAATCTTCTTTATTATTCTTATTGCCCTTCTTGTGTTTGTGATAATGCCTTCTCCCTCTAACCCTTCCATTGCAACCCCATTTCCACCAACCACCCCCTCCTCCTCCCCAACCCCATCCGCCACCACCGCCACCTCCACCACCACCACCACCACCACCACCACCTCCTCCTCCTCCTCCGCCTCCGCCACCCCAACCCCATTTAAACCCTCCACCTCCGCGGCCGCCACCTCCTCCTTTGCTTGAGTTGAACACAACTTCATTATTGTGTTTTCCTTTTGCTTCTTCACTACTTTTATTACCTTGTAGGTTTAATGGGAGAGTGACCAATGTGGCATTGCCTTGGCTTTGATCATCACCTTTAAGCCTAACAATTAACACTATGAACATTGAGAAGAGAATCAAATACTTATTAAATGTGGCTTCCATATTTTTCCTATGCTACAGAAAAAGGATAAATGTCACATATATATAGATACTATTACTAGTTGTCACAATTGTATATAGGTTACGCCACCAAAAAACTAATTATATCAGTCCCCACATGATCATATATATTCAAAATCTATAAGACATTTTGAAAAAAGTGGTAAATTAAATTTCTTAAGTAGTTGCAAATAGAACACCTTGTTATTTATATAAATTCAAGTTACTAAGCTATAACAAAAATGAGTGTATCTATGTATAGTAAAGTTTAATTATATGAGTTCCTCTTAATTTTATTATAAAATCTAAACATTTGGTGATAGAATTACGTTGTTGCGGTTATAGATGGTTGTTGCAACTAATAAAGAATAGACCTACATTTTACAAATATACAAGTATAAAGCCTCACATTATCTAAAACTAAAAGCCTCGTAATGTTTATAGGTGTGAAGTAACTAACTCTTATAATTTCTAATAATAAGATTAACTTTTGCTACTAATAATATAAGAGCCACTTGAAAAGTTATTTGCTAGTCTTTTTATGTATAAGAGCTAAAAAAGTTTAACATTCATGCAATAATTTAACAAAATAGGTCATAACAAAGATTTAAAAAAAAATTGAGATGTCTTAGGGTTCACTTTGTTCCCCCACATACAATTATTGTAGCAATAGATAGGGTAACCCCTATGTGTCCCCACTAACAATGCATGCTCTAAAATAATTACTATATAGAGTCATAATTTATCTTTTTTTGACTTTTTAAATTCATTTATAGTCTGAAAATAATAAGAGAACTTTTGTGTTAATGTCTCCCTAACATAACTCTTTATTATATACCGAGTCAATATATTTTTTATTATTATTAATAAAATGTGAGATGGATAATTATATAAATAATCTACACACTATTTAAGTGTGAAAAAATGGTTTTCAACTTAATAATATACTGAGAAACAAAATGAGTATACTTGTAATTAAATATCAGCCTTCATGAGTAGTCTCTGGTGAAATATTATCAAAAGGGATCTATATACAAGGGAAAAAAAACTGCTTTTTATAGGAGCTGATATTTACTAAAAGTACTATATAATAATTACTATATTAAAAAGAATATCAAACCTAAAATGTAGTACTACATTGATCTTTTCATTAGCACACAATTAAACTTTTGAAATATTATTGTTGAAAAAGAGTTCAAAGGAGGATCTAATGAAAATGATAAGGGGAGCATCTAAACGTTTTTATGGAGGTTACTTTCTTTTTCTCATTCTTTATTGATTTGATAAAATAATAAAATATAATTAAAGTTCCCATATATAGTCAACATTTTCGTACAATGAAAACTTCTCCACGAAATAAGAAAAACTTTAGTTCATAAATTAATAATTCAACCATGAATGCATCATCTCAAGTGAATAAATAATAATTTATTCCATATATATGTATGTGATTATTAATTGTATTCCCATTTCTATCTTTCAGATTCATAGGCGTTACTGGTTAAGAAATTTCTAACATTAATCGTAATTGTACTCTTTTATTCTTACCAGCCCACAAATAAAATTATAGTGACATTAAATAATAAATGATGCGTGTGTAGCAAGAAAAATATCTTGCACGAATACTATATAGCATATAAAAATTTTTCCCTAAGAAACCGTATCAACTTGCACATTATCATACATTCATTGATACATAGGTCCCACCTTAATTGCTTTAATTTGCATGAGTTGCTATTGCTTGGCCTTTAAGCCTAAGACGACTTTGAGATAGAGAACAACATGTTACAAAAGACGTAGTAGATACGAATAATATTTCACATTATCATAATGAAGCTTTTGGTACAACTATCATGCAATATCATAGCTGAAGAAAACCAATCAATTTGTTTCCTGGATTTTTTAAACGGATTAATTTGGTCTATAAATTTTATAATGATGGATCATATTAATCTCTTTTATAAATTATGTTTTAACATTATTGTTGATGAAATGGTAGATTTTAGTGTTACGTCTTATAATATTAGTTACTATGCCCCATGTCATCAATACGACAGATCATCAACAAATCTTTTTGTTACAGGTGGAACTGTCGGAACACGTTACTGTACCATAAAGTAATTAACAATCTACGTAAATATTGGTGAAGACTCACATGCAATTGTTTTCATGTAAAGTTGTTAGTTAAAAATTATTAGATGATTTGACATATTTAATAGAATTGTTATCTAACGATTCTCAACTAGCAACTTCACATAAAGACAACTACATGTGAGTTTTTATCGTAAATATTTCACTAATAACATCAACATCAAGTCAAAATCTACGTAAAAGACTAACTTAATTGATAATTATAAAATTCAAGGACCAAGTTAATTAACAGGTGAAAATTTAGAGATCTCATAATTATAATTGTTTTCTCAAAGAAAAATAATACTTTTTAAAAATTACGAAGAAAAGAGAAAAAATAAATGCAGCCATCTTATTATCACGTTTGTATCCCGAAAATAGATTTCTACCACCTAATAAATATGGATCTTGTTAAAATTAAAACTCTTCATTGGACCACTTAATACGCTTTGTCGTATTTGCCATATGAAATAATGAAATACCTATTTCACTCCGTGCACCTATTTATTTTTTTATTAAAAAAAAGTAAATTAACTCATTTGTGAGATTAAGAAATCATACTGCATAGAATAAAATCAAACTTATGAGTTATGAGGCAATAGTTATCACTTATTAAGTTATTATCACCTTTCGTTAAATTTAACCGATACCTGATATTTTGTTTGGATATGGCTAAGATCAAAGTCCAAATTACATGTTTACTAAATGATAAAAAATTATTTATTTCTGCATGAAATTTTCAAACATTTGCAGCTAATTGAAGAATCTGATAGCACATAGATGGAGTATTTACAGGTTAACTACATTAAGAGTGCTCGAAAAGTGCAAACAATATTACAAAACATGACTATGACTCAAGAACAGCTCCTTCAACGATTTTCCAACCTGAATCTGAATAAGACATCACATATCTTGTTGTGTAGGTTTTGCTGCTTGAAGCATTGTGCTGCGGATGACCTACAGCATTGAGGTGGGTTGACTCTTTGAGAGTTGTCTCGACCACCGCACGCCGCCCATTCTGGGATATAGTCACGCTATCGATGCTGAGGTCCTCCAACGTGTAGTTATAGGACCAATCACGCTCTGCAATCTCGGATGCCCGATCGGACCATATCTTCAACATCTCGTGATCAAGTACCTATAGCATATCTTAAATTCAGCAAAACTTGACATATATGAAGATGAAAATTAAGGAAATCACTGTAGAATTTCAAGTTGTCTAGGATAAAATCGTATTGATTAGTCTACAATGATCTTCTTTTAAAGCACTTCCTCAAAATCGCAAGATTTTCAGCATATTGGTCATGTTTTTGTAAAGCTGTGATTATCATCTCCATTTTCATAAGGACCAAATTAATTCTTTACCTCTGGCAATTTTTCGAGGCAATGTTTGGGTCCAAAAGCTTGGGATTTAATGTTCTGCCAATTGCGAACCACAGCTTCAGCAACCCTTGCATCCATTTTCGGAAGTTGCTCTTCTAATTCTTCACCTCCCGAGGAACCTGTGCAGATAAATATGTATTATACGCACCATGCAATAATTGCTAGAAGTTAACTATGAACTTTTGATATCAAATTTCTGATCAGCAGTAACTGAATCATTCAGATGATAATTCATGATGGAAATCAATTTGTAATTGTGATCCTAATTGCGGGTGTCTCTAAAGGTAATACCTATGTTGACAGTATCTGATGCCAGCGCCGAACCAGTTGTTTTGCGTATGGTGGGTGAGCCATGCCTAGCAGCAGGTATAAACTTCAAGCCAACCACAGTCACAAGTCCAATCACAACGCCAGCACACATGATCTTCACAGTTGCATCTTTAATTTTGTCAGTAATTATCTCACCACCACTTATCTCAGAAGATTTTCTTGTTCCAGAAACCTCAATACCAGTCGAAGTATCTTGATCTGGTGAAATTAAAAGATTCTCACTTTCAGAAAGATTGAAATATTCCTTCCCGTCATTCTCTTGAATTTTCACAATTTCATCTTCATAACCAACAGGAAACACCTTCTTCAATGCATTCATTGCACTATCCTTGACATGACCAATAACAGCCGTAGCCTCAGCTCCGATTTTCACTATGGCTGCTGCAGCAGCCAAGGGTGAATGCCCAACACTCTCCAGCCTCTCTAGATACCTGAGCACTGTAGGGTCATCATAGTAATCTCCAAGCTTGAATGTTATCTCTTTAGTATCTCTAAATCTCGGAAAAACTACTTCCATCAACCATGCCTCTAACAATCTGCAGAGTCCAGGAAGATCACTGTCTTCATCACCCTTGGCATTTTCCATTACAAATTCTACAATGGATGAATTTCTATATGGAGAGCTCTCACTGTCTAGTCCCAACCATGATCGACACTGATCTAGCTCCCCAACAAGCAAAGCACAGAGGCCCCTTTCTAAAGCAAAATCAACCTCTCTCTTTGGAGCATTAATAGAGGCAGCATGTCTCATAGTTGTTACCTTTGTTTGTTGAAGTTGTTGGAATAAGTTATCCGCATCTTGGATAAGATGTGGCTTTTTACCTACAAAGGCTTGCGCAACGAGCGCAAGTGCCACCCCATATGCTTCAAAACTTTCAGCTGGTATATTACTTGGTGTGGCCACAAAAAGATCAACCTTCAAAGAATATTGAAGGTAAAAGGAAACAAGATGAAGAGATATTTTTCAAATATAAACATGAAGAGAACATTACAGAAAAATATGCAAAACAACAATGCAAGAATACCTGTTCAACTGCTGTCATATGTAAAAAAGCCTCATTCATGAAGTCCTCACGTGTGAAACCCCCAGCAATTGCTGCCGCACCACCTCCTCCAACAGCCCACAAAATATTGCGGACACCCTGCAGACCTTCATCCCTTCGTGCTCGATGTTCTTCATCAAGGGGCAAGGATAGAAGTTCCAAAACACAGCGTGGGGTTATCTCCTCCAGTGTCTCGTCGATTTGTGCTTGTAAATCTGGTGCTAGGCTGCTTGCTCCTTCTTCCTACATAATCAAGTTCGCAGAGAGCACTTTGTATCAGAACTGTATTTTATATTGTGTCAAATTTTAAATCATCAATGTTTATACAAAACCTAATTGAACATTATAACAACTATACAGTGGCTTGCATTGCCATGATTAATCCTGTCACAGTGTCAAACCAAATTCCACACATCCCTATTGATATAATTAGAAGCATTGACTTAAAAAAAGTCAAATCATCTGAAACCAATATTGTTTGGAAAATGGCAAATTTTTAGGATACAGCAATCGAGAAACAAAAAAACGATCATCCATAGCCATGGAACTATCATATTCACCTGCAAAAGTTTCAATGCCCTCTCAAGCATCTCACATGCAGTAATGAAATCGGGAGTGGTAAAGGCCATAGCATCCCTCGAGATGTCAACATAAGCGAGCGACATGGCCAACACGACATCTTGCTTGAACGACTTGGGCAATCTCTCTCTCAGCAAGCCCTGCCCAATCTGAAGCACCAACTCGGTCTCCCCAGCTTCCTGCAGCACGCAGAGAGCTCCAGGAACCTGCAAAAAACCCATCACTGCCTTCTTATGCAATTGAACAAATTAAGCCAAAAACAACATGGGGTCACCTATACATACGCTCCACTTGTAAAACACATGTACTGTGATAAGGGGGAAACTTTTGACATATAATATTCAAAACTTTGTGCATTCCTTCCATATACATAGAACCATACTCCAATACTCCATCCATCCCACAACATTTGTTCTTTCAATCTTTATGCATGTCAATAAAAACTTGCTTTGATAATATTAATAGCAAAACATGACCTGATTCTACCCCAAAAACAAAATTCCTGAATTGAAATTATAACCTCATTTATATTCTCTATTTACACTCCATTAACAAGCACAATTAAAGTAAGAATAAAAACCGTGAGTCTTTGCCGCACGTATACTAACCCGACTGGAGGAACTATAACTGCTTCTCTCAATACAGTTCTATATACATCCAAGGGCTCGAACTCGAGACAAAGGGGATAAGGATGAGCCTACCTACCACTTGAAAATCACTAATGTACTATGCAGCAAAAATTAAACTATTTCCCACTAGCTGAAGATGATATCTAATGTTTTAATCTAGTGAATAAGAACTACCTGAACAGTTTAAAAAGCGAAGTTGCATTAACAAACAAACAGCATTATCGAACTCTCAAGTCAAGCCAAGTCAAGTCATAAACTCCAAGTTTACGATTCAAGATTAGCTGAGCTTCAATTATAAAATGACCTTATCGAAAGGGACTTGAGTGAAAACGGTGGCGTCTTCATCTTCAACGAGTCCCTGGTTGTACTCTCTGCGGGAAGCAGGGTCAGCTAGGGTTTCACAAGCAGCTTGGAGAATCTGGCGGCGGCTGATTAACGCTTCGTTGCTGAACGCATACTGCGGTGGCTTCGAGAAACGCGCCTCGTACGCGCGTCGAATACCGTCGCCAAGGAAATGTGTTTCGGCGCCGAGGATTCTGTAGAAGTCGAGAGGAATCGAGAGGAACCGCTGCTCAGGCGGAGAATCGTAGCGTGGAGGGCTGAGAGTAGCGGATGCGGCGGCAGAGGAGGAGTAGTGGTGGTCGGAGTCGCCGATGAATTGGAAGTCGGAGATGAGGCGCTCCGCCCATTTACTGGCGGAGGATGAGAAAGTGAGGCGGGTGCGGCGTTGTGAAGAGTGGAGGAGTGGCGGGGCGCAGAGGCCAACGCCAATGCGAGGGAGTAAAGCATTAGCTTCCATTGTGAGCAGCTCTGTTTGGTTTTTTTTTTTTTTTTTTCTGTTTTGAGCTTAAAACCCTGCGCAGATTTTGGTCTGTTTCTATGAAACCCTCACTCATAACTTGGAACTCCCAAGTCTCAACAACAGCTTCCGTTGTAGTCTAGTTGGTCAGGATATTCGGCTCTCACCCGAAAGACCCGGGTTCAAGTCCCGGCAACGGAATTTCTTCTACTATTTTTCACTTAGTTTTAGTATATACATAACATTTTTACTATGCATTTTATCATTTTATGAGAAATTGTTTGTAGGACGTACTTCTCTTGTAGTTATTTCTATTCTATATACATATACTATATGCTATATGGTGATAAATTAGTTAATGTATTTTAGAATGGTGAATTCAAGGGGGAGGGGAGGGGGGTTTAAAAAAGTTGATTCTACCACTATTCTTGTTGTGGTCCAAATTTGATATTGGTGCCAAAGTTAACTTAGATTAGATCGATGAAATTTTAAATGATTGAGTAGGGTTGTTGTATCTCTTTCAGATTCAATGCAAACTAGATTTTAAAATCATGTCAACAGAGGAAAAAGACAGGTGTAATGAGTTCTTAATTTATATTACAACATAGGCTATCACTTTCTCATTTATAGTACAAACTATACAGAAGAACAACCTTAATATTACAAAGTTTAATTCAGCACATCTTTCAGTAATCAAATTCATGACACAGGTTGTGTTCCTTGTCATTGCTGTTACAACTACAATTTAACATGGCTTCATTAACCCATGGAATTTAATTTGTAATAACTTTACTTGACAAATAATAATAAAATTCTAGACAGCATGCACAAGATTATGGCCTATGCAGAGGTTAACCCGTCCGGAAGGGACTCGCTATCGGGATTCGGACTAAGAAACCTACGACAAGCATAGAACACAGCTGAATGGAAGCCACTTGGGTTGTCAATGAACACAAAATGACCAGCCTGCAAAAAATAACCAAATTTCTCAGCTCAAAAATATAGAGAGTAAATTATACTAACCTCTCAAATGTTATGTTTACAACAGAGGTTAGGTCCTGTTTGAAAATTGTCTTAACTCTTAACAAAAGAATTTAAAAACACTGAAACACATAAACCTTTTTGAAAAAGGTGACAAATACAAAAATAGACAATGTTTTTATCCTTAAACAAAATTTATCCAAACAATGATGACAAGGATCTTTGTCTCATTATGTATGTATTTTCTGTCATGAGACATTAACCAAACAAAGTGTCACGTTTTGCAAAACATAAGAGTGACAAGTGTCATATAACCCGAATCCTTCGGCCTGTTTCTTATATGCACCATGGAGTAAGGGTGATTTTAAATAAGGATTTTTTATTCCCTGGAGGAGGATAGAATGTCACCATCCTAGGTTGGTTAGTGTATAATTTTACAAATAAAAAAGGGGTTGTGTGTAATATTTCCTAACCATAAGGGAGGTCAGTGTAATTTACCTTATCCAAATTCAAAACAACATTCAAAATGGGTTTTCATTGTTTGGGGACAAGGAGAAAGTGATGGTACCTGGGGAACTCTAATGATTTCACATGGAACCTTCATCTGGTCGCGCGCTTCTTGGGCACCCTCGTAATTCATCCAATCTTGGATACCATATATGAAAGTGGTTGGCACCTTCCACTCTAAAGCCCTGAAACACCAAAAAATTTCCATTTATCCGAGATCTAGGCATAGGTAGGAATCCATTCGAAAATTGAATTCTTTATCGCGTGAGAAAAAAGAATCCAAAGAGGCAGAAAATGGAGGTTATAGCATTATCCTAACTCCTAATAGCAAGTGGAAATTTGAACCTATAGAGATATGAAGCCATATCATACTTTGCAAGTTAATCATCAAAGATATTTATTGAATCAACTTTTTTACCTCGTTTAATTTTTACAATGATATTTATGAGAATTTTTGGGAATGGTGTATCATTACTGTCTTTGCAACCCCTTTAGAGTCAATTTCCCTTGTGGCCTCTTACTTTTTCCTATGAATTCCCCTATTTCATAGGGGTTTTGCAAACAAAAGCCTTATGAGCACTATTTAAATTTCTAAAAAGAATTACTAAGTTTTAAATTTTCAATGCATTGAAGACATTAGAAGCTTCCAAAGTTTATCTTTTCTATGAGCCACGCAATAGTAAATATAGATCATGGAATCAAGTTATAAATACTATAATCTAAAATCCAAATAACCTTTCATTCTCAACTACTAACATTTTTGAAGTAATAAAGCAGAAAGGAATGAATAATTCGATAATCAACAGCAGGAGAATGATCATCAAACCTGTGAAGAAGGGGCATCCTAGCAAATGCTCCAAACGAAAATATATGTTTGAGGCACAGCTCACCGCTAGCTTTAGCCGCTAGAGTATGGTAAACATAATCTTCAATAGTAAAAATAAATACATAATTAGAATATAATCTTACATCTTTAACACATATTAATAGGTTATATCAGATCATACCTGTTAGCAAACTGGTTTCAGTTTCATTCAGCATTTCACCAGTTGTATGAGTAACAAACCTAGCACTTGTATACCTGCGCACCATATCAGGACCCCAAGGACCTAAACCTCTGCGACAAACATATGTAGAATATCAATTAGAGATTTATCTGAAAAAATATCTGTCATTTTGAGGGAAGGGATACAAAGAACACTAACTCTATCGTAAAACTAATTCAAGCGAAATTAAATGATAAAACTGATATACAGGATGAAGAAATAGGGACAAAGTAGTGTACCTAATAATAGTTTGAGGTGTAAAGTTAGATTCCCATATCTGGTTCAAAATTGATCCTTTCCATGTTGATAAGAACTTTGTAATCCTCTCTGTTTCTTGTGAAAAACCAGCAGGTCCCACCAAAATCAAGTGCTTAACATGCTCCGGGTGCTATTCATAAGAATAAATATTAGGATATAGTCATATATACCATAATTCTTTTTAAAAAGGAAAAAGCAAAAGAAAACCAAATTAGAGTCATTTTAGTACACTGTAGAAAGACATTAACCTTAAGTGCATACTTGGAAGCAACATAACCACCAAAAGAATGCCCGAGCAATATAAAATTGCTAAGGTTTTTGGCTTTTCTCCATTCCTCAAAAGAATCGATGAACCATGCTTCAGTTTCTGCATGGTCAAGCAACAAAGATTAAGTATTTTGCTACTCATACTTTCAACTTAGGCAACAAGAATGAAACTTTTTCTATTCGAATTTCGAAATCAACTTTAGCATCAACCTTCAGTGCTTTTGCATGTAAAGTCAGGCCTGCTAGATCCACCCCAACTGACAAAAACGTTTCAATGCAACTAGTTAGAGCAAAACACAGGCCTCAATTTGAAACAACACTACTTCCCTCAAATTTAATCATAAAGGGGGTGTTTGCGAGCTTGAGTCTTTTAGGGGAAGAGAAGAACTTGAGTAGTAAAAGGATACTTCCTTTTACACTTCGAGTCCTTCACTTTCCTTCCCCTTCAAAATCAAAACTCACAATGACCCCGTAAAGCACAAAGCACAAAAAACATCAGTAGGATCACACTCAGATACAACATACAAGCATATCTCACTCACCCAAGTTGATCAATAGCAATGACCCTAAATCGATTAGCTAGAGCATCGAAATTTCGAAAGAAGAAACCCTGTGAAGCTGCATATCCATGAACCATGACAAGGGTAGGAGCATCATCTTTACTATCAAATGTAACGGTGTTAATAAACCGTGGCTCATTGCTCACTGAACCAAACCATCTAACTCTAGAATTTGGTGGACCAGTGCCTATATTAACCTTTTCTTGGACATATGGAGTCCTGCCGCACCAAAAAAAAAGAGAGGAACAATTTTAGTCAAAACAATTTCGAAGTGCTGTTGGATCAAGTTGTAACATCAAAACAACGGGAAAAAAGGGATTTTTTTTTTCTGATATTCTCATTGAAGAGTTTATTCAAACACAAGCTATGCATACTTTACAAACATAACAATCAAATGCACCCTAAACAGTATTTATCAAATTCATCTCAAAGAAATGGATTAGATTAGACCAACATACAAATTAAGACCGGGGAAAATCGTAAAAGATTCAACTTTTAAGCAGAGGAGTAAGTAACAGAAGCTAAGAAGAAAAGGGTTTATGAGATGGATACTTGACGAGAGAGAGAAGGCGCTTCTCGGCATTGATGATGTGGTCGGTGGAAGTTGGAATCCAACGTAAGAGAGAAGGCCAAAAACGCGGCGTTTCGGTGGAGGAAGTGGTTGCGGTTGCTGATTTGCCAAATTCTTCGACCATTTTTCTCGACAACCAACGAGACCGAATCGTGTTCATAAGTCTCTTCAAATTGCAAGTGTGTTCTGTCTGTGTTTTATGCTATATTTGAGAAAAAAAATTGAATTGGATGATGTTAGAAGCAATAGTAATAGCAAAAGCGTATTCTATTTGTTAGTGTGTGCGTGATTCTGTTAAATTTCAACGATGGGAAGCAGAGGAAAGAAAGAAGAAAGAAGGGGCGAGAAGTTGGAACTTGGAGAGAGAGAAAAAAAAATAGAAAAAGAAAAGAAAAGAGAAGTTTAGTTTCAATTATTAGAGGGAGGAAGAGAAGACAGAAGAGGGGTGCTTACGCGGGCAATGACGGTTGTGACGGGTACCCATTACGTGGAGAATCGTAGCCACTAATTTTACTCTTTCTCTTATTGTGGAAATTCAAGACCATTTTGACTAAATTAATGGTCAAAATCAGATAATCGACTTCACATAAAGTTAATATTTGAAAATCTGTTACATGAAAATTTAGTTAAATCAATTAAATTATCAAGTATTAACTGTATTTAAATTTTCACCAAAATTAATATCCAATAACTCTAGGTTATAAATTTTATGGTAAGTTAATTGTACCGAATTTTTACTTTTTTTTTTTCATTCATCAAAATTCATCAACAAGAATTTTAATGTTTTCCCATTTTGAATAAATTTTAAAATATTTTTAGGAGAAAATATTAATCAACATTGGTTTATTTATCTGCTCGAAATCAGTTAATTTCAAACCGAAATTTCGATGAACCGATTAAATTATTTGTCCAATGCATAAATTGGATCAAATATTTAATGAGGGACAGATGTGTATATAATATTAGAAGATAAATATTTCTACTAAAATTTAAAAATTTTATAAGTAATATATGATAATGATAATTATATTTATTTACCTACATTATGTTATTAAATATACTCTTACTATATTAAATTATTATAAAATTTATTTTATTATCATATTATATATTATATATATTTTACACTCTACTATCAAATTTTTTTAAATTTGTCACCGTATTCAATTGATTTGTTTAACATTTATTAAACTCGACCGATTTCAATTTTCAAAAGAACAAACACAACCGATAATCCAAGAGATGGACATCATAAAAAGGTTTGTGTGTGAATATATCATATACTTTTCTTGCTTATCAATTTTTTCATCCGATAATCACTTGAATCTTTTTTCAATTTCTATTGTATATTAAAATAAAAAGATAAAACCTCCCACTAAAGTTGTACTTCTGTATTTTTCCAGTCAATAGAAATCTATATGGCTTGGATGAGTGATATACTCATCACTTGTTAGGAGAAGGAGGAGCAGCATTAGCATTAGCATTAAAAACACTTATAGAAGAATTAACATGTTTGATTATTGGGAGTGCATAAGTTCAGATATTTTGATAAATGGCTGTTGAATGATGACTGTAGAGTGTACAATAAGTAAAGTCATAAGTAAAGTCACTACATAATATGCACTAGCACAATTGATTTTTATTGACTTAACCATAGTCTTTATGAGATTTCAACTTTTATGACACATAATAAATAAAAGGAGAAGTCTAGGGGGCAGCAGTTTTATTGAATTTTGGCCAGCATGTAACCAGCAGAAGAAGGTGAGCTATTGGATGAAATCTCATACCAATCTCACACCATCAAATCATCATTGATGGCTAGTTGATGGCTAACAATCACAAAAATTGCTGGCCCCCTAGCATTGCTCTAAATAAAAAGGGTAAATACCCTATCCGGCTATGACCTTTTTCGCCTGAGACATAACGTACATTAATTATCTTTAAACCTCAAGCAGACCCCACTAATTAAGGAAAATGGACAAATCGACGTCTGCTACCGGATAACAACCGGTTGTCCGCTGACCTGTCAGGTAATAGTGCCAAGGGTCAACTCCAAATGATTGTAGGAATTAAAAACCCGCTCTCTATCTCTTCTTCTTCCTCCTCCTACTCCTCCCCCTCCTCTTGTTCCTCTTCTTCAGATCCATCATCATCACTCTACCCGCCCCGCCCCCATCCCTCTTTAGTGATTATGGGGAAGCCATCTGAATCATATTCATCCATTTCACTCTCTATGTCTGAGTTTGACTCATCTATATCTCTTGTGTAACCCCTGCTCTTATCATGTAACCCCTTCTTCAATAAATTTGCAAGTTTCTCTCTGACTCTCACAAGGGGATGCTTCTGTATGAGTTCCCTACCATTGTAGGCCTCTCTAAGAATCACCGTTTGCGTGTCACTCTTATTGGAAAGGTAAAAAATACCAGGATGACGTTCAAATGCTTTGGTGAATTTCTGAGGAAGCCCTAAGGGTTTGCGCAAGTTGCTGACATTCTTGCGTTCGGTTTGTTTATGAAGGGTGAGATGAAGGAGCTCATGGAAGACTCCGACAACCCTCTTCTCGGATTCATCGGTACGAGGATCCAAATGTGAGGCATTAGTGTAAGGTGAAGTATAGGGGAGTTTCTGCCACTCTTTCAACCACTCCATGCATTTTCTTCTGAAACCAAAACCCCTTGTGAAACTAACTGGAAAGGCTAAGGTTCCATTTTTTATGTCTTCTTGATCTTGTTGTAAAGAAGCATTCTTCAGTATCTCCGAGACAGCGAGCTTGTCATCCCATAACAACAACTTCAAGCCAACACGATTATCAGGGAGGCGAACAAGAGAGAACCGATCAGGGTGATTCGGAACAAAAGAACTCGGGTAATCATTGGGCAAACCCAAGTCCCATTTTAATTGATCAATAGTTTGTAGTGGAAGGATCCTGTCTCTTGTTAGCATAAGCAATCTGCATAGCCTATCCCTGAGTTCCAACTGATCATGCTCAAGGATGTTAACTTGCTCATGGTGAAGCTTCAAGGCTTGAGGACTCAAGCCGAAACTTGGAACAGGAGTGCCGCCACTGTCAAGAAAATTGGTCTCCACAAAAATAGTAGGATATCTTCTGATAAAGGTAGAGACCTTAAGATCAATAGGAAGACCAAGTTGTCCGCGATGGGGATTAAGACGATATATGGGAAGGCAACATTCGGAAGACGAGGCAATGATGGAAACAAGGATCTCAACCGCCTTAAGATCTTTCTGACCAGCTACAGCGCCATCCAGTTTTCGATCTTTCACCCATTTCAACTTAACGTTCACAAGGCTAAACCTCTGCTGGTAAATATATCCCTTTCGAAGTAAACCATAATTTCTTACATCACCGAAAAAAGTCCGAAACATGATGAAAAATCGAGCATAGATAACATACTATTGCAGCTGAGTTTACCTCTCATCAGTTTCCAAGTTTGCCTCTCAAGCAATACAAATTCTTTGAACACTGCAAGCAATGAAGCATAATAAATTAAAAATAGAGAAATCAATATTCCCAACAAATTCATGCTATAAAAACAGAAAAGTGATACTTCTATATTTACAAATTCATGATACTTCTTGATAAGAATTTGAGATGTGAATCGATAAAAATATTAAGAAAGTATATTATCAACAATGGGTTTATAATAAGTTTCAAATCAATGTTTTCGGTTGTAATAATAAAAAAAAACGGAAGCTTACCTACAGGAAGAAGGCACCGGCGATGGTAAAAGGAGGGAGCTGAGTAAGAGAGGGAGGAGGCTGTGAAACAGAGTTGCGGCGGTGACTGAGTTGTGGTGGCGAGTAATCCGAAGCAGAGATGCGAAGAGGAGGAGGAGCTGCTGCGAAGAAGGGGAAGGATGACGCCTGGGAGCTTGGGATGCGATTTTTGCCTTTTGATCAAACCGGGTCATTTTTTATCCACACACACTGGGTTTTCGGATCAAACCGGGCCATGCTCACTCACCTTATGGGTAAATGCAATTACTTGAGTAGTAACTAGTAAATATAAAATTTATAAAAGTAAATATAAAATTTATTTGTTTTAACTTATTTGATAAATACATTGCACAATTCAATATCTATATAAAATAAAAACATTTTATATTGATCATGCATATAAGTTAAGATCAAGGTTCTGAAAACCGGACCGATCATCGAACCGTTTAAATTACTGATTTATTAGTTTATTAGTCTAATCGGTCTAATTAATGGTTCAACCGAAAAAATTGTTTTAGAATAAAATAATAAATAAACATCCTAAAATATAATTATAGTCTAATATAAATATTAAAATATTTTCGAAATTTAAAACACTACATAAAATATCATCAACCTAATCTATATGATCTTATCAAAATACAAACTCAAAAATTAAATAGTAAAAAAACATATCTAAATATTAAATCGCAACATCATGATTTATCAATCATCAAAATTCGCAAGAACTTGTTGCACATTTGCTTCGGTGGATTAGGATTAGGATTAGCAGCATCATTCGAAATTAATAAAAGTTTTATTAATCTCTATTTGATTAATACTATTATCCATAACATAAATTAATAAAGGTTCTATTAATTAAAACAAAATTAAAGACCAGCCACAGCACAATGAAAAATCAAAAAATTATCAACATGACCATATCTAAATTCTGCCACCAACATTCAGCAACAAACAAAGCCAGCAAAACCAGCAATAATTAGGAGCCAGCAACTACAAATCAAAGCAAAACCAACTACAAATCAAAACAAAACCAACAACTACAAAACAAAGAAGTATCCATAACCAGATACGAAACTAAAGACTAGCCACAGCACATTGAAAAATCAAAAAATTATCAACATGACCATATCTAAATTCTGCAACCAACATTCAGCAACAAACAAAGAAATAAAACAGCAGGACATTCAACAGCAAAAACACCATTACCAACAGCATTCAGCATTCAGCATTCATCATTCAGCAACAAACAGGGCATTCAACAACAAAAATTAGCATTCAACAACAAAGTATCATCAATCAAATCCATATGATCTTATCAAAATACAATCTCAAAATTTAAATAGTAAAAAGAAATATCTAAATATTAAAAACCAACATCAAGATTTATCAATCATCAAAATCCATAAATTAGAAGAACCTTGTGGCTAATTATTATTCACACTAGTTGGATTAGAATTAGCAGAATCATTTGAATTAGGAGGATTAGCAGACGAATTATTACTCAAACAGGCATTATCAGCAACTGCTTCTTGATTAATACTTTCATCCATAACTAAAATCAATAAATCATAATCCAAATTAAAACAGCAACAGAACGGCTAGAAATCCAATAATCATCCATAAGACCATAGAACAGAATCAATAACAAATCCATTATTCAATTTCAGAAACAAATCCATTACTCAATTTCAGAATCAGTAACAAAAGCACATATTAGAACAGAATCAGTAACATATCAAAAATCAATCACTAACTTCAGAGTTCAGATTCACAAATCCCTAATTTCAGAAATTACATATTTGAGTAATTTGAAATTTTAGAGTTCAGACCACTAACCTTGACCAAGAAAAATTATAAAAGCTAGAAATTATAAAAACAATCAGAAATATGGTTAAAGCATTTCATCAAACATGTTGAGTGCGGTAAAATTAACACGAAATAAGAGAATCCAAAGATTAATTTCAATGTGATAGAGAAGAGAACAAAAAACTATTGTAACTTCAATTTAGTCTATGAAAAAATCCAAACCACTACCAAATCAAATAATTACTTATTGTAGTAAAAATCAGAAGTTGCAGAGTTTGAAGAAGAGTATTGGTGTTGTCTGTTGTGTGAGTGTATTGTCTGGTGGCGGGTTTAGGGAACTCACGGCGGGGACAACAGAGAGCAGTTCGACGGCTGAGTGGAGCACGCGGGTTGGTCGCAGAGTTTGAAGCAGAGCAACGTGGCTTCCAGACGAACGCGAACTCGAACGGTGAACAACGAGTGCACGCGAACGGTGAACGCCGAGCGAACGCGAACGTGAACGGCAAACAAACGGCGACGGAAGCGCGGCTGAGCAGACAAAGACGACGGACGCGGAGCTCGAGGAAGCAACCGCGATCGGTGACAGCGAACAGGGGTTGAAGACTTGGAGCACGAGGGAAGCTAGATGACGGATGGGGAACTTTAAGTGCGACGGACGGCGGCAGTATGCCCCTCCTTGCGGCGGTGGTGTAGGCTTACAGTGCTAGGGTTTTGTGGTTGGGTTTGTGTGATTTCTGAGACTGAAAGAAAGAAAGGGAGAACGGGAGAGAAACGAAGGAGCTTCCCTTTTTTGTGTAAACCGGCCGGGTTTCGATTTGGTCTGACCGGCCGGTTCTTTTCCGGTTCAACAGTTTTTTGCCAGTTTTTTTTATCGTCAGTTTTATATGCCTGATCAGACCGTTAATACTAACGGTTTTATATGCCTGATCCGACCGATCAATCCGGTCCGATTTTCAGTACATTGGTTAAGATTGAGTTCCTCTAAAATAAAGTTAGTAAACTAAAAAAATGAGTTTATTCACTTTTAAATTAAGATAAAAAAAATTCATTTATAATAAAAATTATAAATTTAATAGTGATTAACTTATTATTTTATTTGTCTCATTTTAAAAAAAAATTCTATAAGTTAAATATTTTACTTAATTATTTTTAATTTCTCTTTTTGTTGACTATTTAGCTTTTTATGTATTAAAAATTACAGAGTTTTATAAGTATGAAAATCTTAAATTTACCACTAGTGTTGTAAAATTAGTTCTAATCAACTTAAAGTTAGATTTACTTAGTCACCAAAATACATAATAAAAGAATATAACCCTTTGACACTGCTTATATTTTTAAATCACTTAATAATTACATATTATTCATTCATGAACAAAATCTCCGAGATATGGAGGCCAAGAATTCCTTCAGTTCATATGGTTAATCCGACGATAAAGAAGTTAGATAGGTGCTCACCAATCGTCATTACTCTTTTATAGGGAAAAATGTATTTAGTTTCCATCAATTTTGTTTTTCTGATCAAAATAAAATTTACTTTGAATTTAATTCTATATTTATCTTATAATAATACATCATATATTGCACAACATTTCTAAAATAAAAAAATACTAATATTGAAAGAATTTTATAATAAATAAGATCAGACATTATATATATATATATATATATATATATATATATATATTGAAGTACAAATAAATTATCCGAATAATGGCTTCTTTTTTTCCTTATCCGAATAATACAATTTAATTTCAGAAGCGCAACTACTAAATATTTGACCTCGAGAGTATATTAAGAGAATAAACATTTTGAAGAGATTGACCATATCAGTAAATACTCATTTGAGTATGGTTAGAACATAGAATCAATCTAAATTTGAATTGAAACCATCTTGTAATCACCTCAAGGCTCAAGCACAGGCAGTAGTTTCAACTTTCAAGTAGTCCGAAGCATACCAAAAAAAATGTATCCACAAAATACAGGGATAGTTTTCTGTTGTGATATTCAGGCAATCTATGTGGCCTGACCATGATAAAGTACGATTATTCTCCAAATAAATCAAAGAACATAGATAATTCTCAGCAATATGGCACCAAAAGGTATAATAAATTCGGAGTAGAAACATTGCTTACGATAAGAAGAATGTACTCCACCCTTCTAGACACAGCTATCAAAAAGTGAAGTTCCCTGGCAGCTATATATTTTTGGTTTGTAATAAACAATCAATAGAAACGAGGTAGTTACAGTAGTTTCCTCTTTCCTGCAGTAGAAACAGAAGCAGTATAATCATGAAGGGTCATCATCCATAAAACCAGAATGAATAGACATGAAATTAGGAAAACAAAAGGCACCTGTAAATTCGAAGGTAAGAGGTTAAATAACCATCAAAATCACAGGGAAATGGCGGAACAATCATTACCTCCCCCCTTATGTGATTGA